>NC_133206.1:17938927-18121427 GCF_958299795.1 Porites lutea
GTTAGGAAAGAAAAAGAAACTAGGAACGCGCTAATAACTATGAAGATAATTATTAGAACACAATTCAACTGATATTTCTTTTAAAAAAAGTAGAATCGAAAATAGGACGTTCTTACCGTGAGCAGCGAATAAGAATGGCCTTAACATGAAATTACTGCTTTGGATTTATCAAATCGTTTCATAAAGTCGAGGATTAAAATACATCAACAGTATACTCCACCGTCTGTTCGACAGTCTTCTTTACAGTATTGTGACATGTCAGCTGACTTTCTGGTGTTTGCTTTCTTGACAGATCGACGCTTCTATTGAAGAAGTAGGGAATAATAAGTAGAAGTGGAAAGCGAGAGAATTCTGTTTCAAACTTGTCCGCTTCAGATCCTTCCCGTTAATAAGCGTACGATTTGGATTTCGAAAATGCAGACTCGGATACCTAAACAAATGCAAAATCTAAAACGGATTCACTTGGCCAGGTATCCTTCTGTTGAAGTGTATTTCACAGGGGAACCCAATGAAGATTTCCTCCTAAATACATTGAAACCATTTTTAGGCTATCCTGATCCAGAGGAACTTCTTGGTCTCTAGAAATGCATTCTAAGCAGCGCTATAAAATTTATATCCGTTCGTTCATCTTAGGGCTTGAGTCTTCTCGAAATTACAAGGGCTTGAGTATTATCTTCCCAAAAATTATATATGCAATTTGACATATTACGAAAGTGAAACAATTTCTGATTCCTCTCTCCACCACTTTTTTGAACCCGAAATTTTAGGTTTCCTTTTCTCTTCGAAACATAGCCTGACCTTGGAAGTGACAAGTGAAAATTAAACTTCAGAGCTAATCTTTGTTTAGGCAATTTAAAAGATAAGCCGCGAAAATTGTACATGATTGGAAGGGTCATCTAGCAATATTTGGCTGCTCTCAAGCAATAGAAAATTCTCGGCAATATTTGCTTGTCTTCGGGTGCCCCTGATTTCAGTCAACAGATGCCCAAGCCTCGTTCCCAGTCGTCCTAGGCGATTTCGGATGTGACTTCACCTGTAAAGCTTGTCGGGAAAATTCGCTCGGTTCCAAGCCTCCTCTGGTAACTCGGATTGCGCGAACAGGCCTGGGTACAAGGCTGCAGATGCCCCAGACCAGGCGCGGATCCACACCGGTTTCCAACGTTTTACGGAAATCGGTCAGATTTTTCATAATAAATATATTTTTAATAAAAAAAACTTTCGAGGATGAAATCTGGAAAATGCATTGGACAAATGCTTTATCCGAGGAGAATTGAACTGGCCAATATCTCATCTGAATGACTCAGAAACCCAGGAAAGGGGACTTGAGGGAGTTAAAATCCAAAAAATTTCCTGGTGGAGCATGCCCCCAAACCCCCCAAGAAGGTTCAACGCTTGTTTAGGAAATCGGTCAGTATTTATCCTAGATCCGCGCCTGCAGACACAACATCCGTTTATGGATTTGCGTTTAGCTATACTGGGAAGTCGCTGAGGGTGCGTTCATTTGGAAAATCCAGACTTTTTCAAAGTTCGTTTCTACACTCGCCTTAAGATTTTAAGTTCGACTGGGAAATCCGGAAATAGGATGAAGTCACTGGTCGGCAAAGCAATGACATTTATTTCATTTTAATGTAAACAAAAGGCGGTGCACGACACTGCCGGACTACTTCAAGGAAAAATAATCTCCACCGCAGTTTTCAGTTCGATTTCCCACGCCAGCCTACAATCAAGGAGACTCAACTTGGCTCTCACTGCTCTGATACGTGTCGTTCTCTCTTTCAATGTTGTTTTGTAATGGTTTTTGGTGGAATTGTCTAAGTTCGAAGCCAACATTGAAAGGGACAGGAAAAAGGAGATCGAGTCCACCATGTCAACGTTATTCCTTCAATTGACCCAAGTTCTAATGTCAGGGATTGCAATCAAGGACACTCAACTTAGGTCTCACTGCTCTGATACCCGTCTTTCTCTCTTCCGATGTTGTCTTGTAATGGTTTTTTGGTGGAATTGTCCAAGTTCGAGGCCAGCATTGACAGGAAAGGGAAAAGGACATCGAGCACAACATATCAACGTCATTCCTTCAATTGACCCAAGTTCTAATGTCACGGATTGTAGCTTGACTGCAAGACCGGCCACTGTGAAATCGTTCGCTTCTCCGAGTAAAAGGCAAATAGACAACACAGATGTCTCCCACCAATAAAAATAAGTTTATTGAGAATTCTAAGCCATTGTTGGGCTCTCAAGATCAATCAATGTTCTTTATATACAGTGAACACCATTCATAAAACGATTAGTCTAAAACTCCGAGTGATAATTAAGCTTTAGAATATAGAATAAAATAGATTTTGTACACTCCCAAGTAATACACACAATTCGTAACTTCAAGTTCTCTTTCACAGGGCCGTAGACAGCAATACCAAGCGAGGAAACCCGAAAAGAAACCAATTAAGTAATCAACTGCCTGAGCGCGATGGCTCCCCTAGAAAGAGCTTTCAAGTCACAAAGTGTGAGGGATAATTAAGTTATCAATAAACTATAAATAATATGTATTTAGATTAACTTGTAGTATTAATACCCTAGGTGGACAAACCACGATTTGCAATCCCCATTTTTTTTTTAAAGTTATCACCCGGTTAAACTTGTATTTTCTACGATATTTGCATAAAAGATTCATGGCGCATAAATTCACTTTACTTAAAACAGTCAGTATGAAATCTAAGAAAGGCTACAATGTAACAAGCCTAAAAACATTTAGTTTAGATTTGTCGAAAATGTCAAAGAAGGGAAATATTCTATAACCAAGCGACACAAGGCGCCTGTAAACATTTCTATAATTAATTAATCACAAAAGAGATAAATATCACAACCAATCGGAAAACGGAGAGTACCCGAACGTACACCGAGTTCTTTTTAATGCTGCTGGTTATACTATTTAAACAAAATAAAGAAAACAAACAAAATAAAAACATGTTCGATTTCATTTTCTTTATAACTTATTAAAAAATTCAACGTACCACTTTCAAGAACACGGTACCACCCTCAAGAAAAAATGTCAAGAAAAACGTCTTCTTTTCAAAAGAGCTTTCCTGGGTGCCTCATTGCCACTGTTGGCTCAGATGTCTACTGTAATGTGTTAATTTTGAATTTTGAAAATTTTTCAACCAGGGACTGACAAATACCAATATTTAAAAAAGAATAACACCTCTGTGAAATGTGAAAATAACCAATAATCTCAAGACATATATAAATATAAACCTATTTTTCAGTTCTGTCTTAGAGCAAAATGTAAATCCCATTCAAAACCAACTCAAACGTTTGTTTTGCAAATTTCAGCAGCACTCAACTATCACTATGAAGATAGAATTCACCAAGATGCCATGTTTGTTTGTCAGAACGCATACAAATACACCCAAGAACCAATCAGATTCTACAAGCAAACAAGTGCACTAAGTCACAGTTCACTACCAGCATCAAATACCGATGCTTAATCATAAGGGTCTAAGTACTGAATTATAACAATATAGTCACCCATAAGAAATTCGGTACATATTTCAGCAGATTCTCCTTACTAATGTTATATCAAAGGTAAGGAATAAGTTATGATAATCTGATTATGGGTATAAAGGATTCAAGATTTAACAATTTAGAACTGACGGTTTCATGTCAAAATATTTTTACCTAACACAGTTTACCAGCTATTCTGTGGCTCTGAAAAAACCGCCATGGATATTTAAAATGTCTTCATTTCACAAGCCTTGAGAAAAAGTTAAATTAGACTTCTCAGAACAACATGAATTGATTGTCGAGTACCATGGCAAACCATCACCCTTGAGATATTATCTACATGGAACGTATTATTATATTAATATTTATTCTCCGGCTAGTAAATATTAAGAATCAAATGTAGGATATAGAGAGATTACACACAACGCTAATGACAAGCGGTTGAGATAACCACGTGATAAATTTTTCCCACCAATTTACAGAGTATGGATTTCACGTTCATAAAAAACGTGAGAAATTCACTCAAGTTCAATATAATGCTGGTTTATTTTATGACGCTCATGAAAGGATTCTTGGAAGCGAATTTAATGCAATTTCAGTTTACATAAAGCCGACTGTATGGCACTGTGAAGATAAATGTTCACCTTAGCTGGGGTATACGCGAAGCTTAAACGATTACTGACGGCAAAGGGAAAGCGGCCGTTAACCGTGAACAAAATGCTTAACCTCTCTAACATTTCTATTGCATCACTACAAAGGCAAATATCATGGGGGCTTCACACTTAAAAGTGTCGTTAAGTGATCACTACTCACTGCACAGCACCAAATATGACCTAAAAACAAGCTCTCTTGTAAATAGCATAAATATATCAACTACTAAATAACCCTTCTTTAAAAGACTAGAATGCAATTAAAAGTTCACGAGCTAAAATACCCCGTTTTATAAACCATCAAAGATATTTCGTCTCGTTGTATGATAAATTAATGAGAGCGGTTGAGCTGTAAATCTTTAAGATTACGTTGCTCGCTCAGCTACATCCTATCACATTCGCTATGATAATATCATAGATAAGTTTCAAAATTCACTTCCTTCAAGTTATATCACTTCTTTACACTCCTAAATTATAGAATCCAATCTGTTGCACTCAGTTTCAAATCGCTCAAAACACGTTAACAAACTTTTTTTAAATGTTTACAATCATTCGCTTTGTCTTCATACGTAGTGCGTTTTTCGTGCGCAGGCGAGTTTTCTACTCTATTTTCACCGATTAAAAAATTTGGCAAAATCGATCTAAACTCAATCCTTTCAACCAGAAAGGTCACTATTATTGCTAATACTAACAAATGTACAATCATGGATAAAACACCCGCTGTTTGGTCGGGCTTGAGTTTAAAATGAACCCTCCGTACCCATTATACGTACCATTCGGAAGTACGTTGAAAGTCTTCATGGGACCAACCACTGGATTCTGATATCTCTGACTGACAAACGATGGAGGCGCTTGGTAACCAACACCTGTTAAGGTAAGGCCAGGTTGCATGGAAGCTGGACAGCCTCCTCGGGAAAGAACCTGCCTTGGCGGGAGGCCTGGGTTCACGTATGACGGTCCCGTGCCCGCGGCTGAAGTCACGTAAGAGTAGGGCACGTGACCAGACACTGGTCCTGCAGTGGAGATTCTTGCCACCCCTGTGTACAGTGGTTGTGGCACAAACTGCGCATGCGTTGGAGGCAGGATGACTAAAGGGTTTGAGTCTGGAAAAGAATCGTTTCCGCCACAGCAGCGAGCTTCATTGCCAGAGACAAGAAGAGTTTGTGACGGAGGGTACGCTAAGGTGGGCGAGATGTAACTTGGCCCAACGGGCTGACCGTACTGGGGAATCACACCCAAAGAGCTTGGACGAGACACTTTAGTTGGACTGCGGTATTGTCCCGCGTGCTCAAAATGATGCGCTCCAAAGAACGGATTCTGCATTTGATCAGCGCTGTAATGCTGACTGTGAGCGAGCGTCGGAGCCACTGAAATTGGATTCGGCTGACCGGAATTACTATTCAGCTGGAGATAAGCGTCTGTAACGTCCGTTATTTCTCCCTTCTCGTCAGCGCTTTCAGTGTCAGAGCAGTAAATCATTGCATTCTCTTTCCTACTATCAGTAAAATTCCTGGCATGATCGTTCGGATTCGCAACATCCCCCGTATTCTCGTATGTTGTGGACGTCACCATTTCATCGGTGGAAATACCCCTGGTAAGGCAGGCATCACTGTGGGCGTGGTCCATAGATTCATTTAATCCGGGACTTGCACTTTCAATTGAAAATGATGACGTAACGATGCAATCATCCTCGTCATCCTCGTCTTCGTCATCTCCGAAACCATCACACAGCTCGTCGTGCTTCGTGACGTCACATTGCTCGGGTTCATCCTCGTCTACATCTTCGTCTTCAACGTCATCTAATCTGTGAGAGGTGTGATCTGTTCTGTTTGTTTCCAGCGAGTTGGGTTCCATTTCATCGCTAGAACTGGACACTGTTATGACACTGGGGGAGGAGGGTGAGTCGGGGATTTCGATTGGAGACGACGTCTGCTTTACTGGCAGGTTTACTGGTTCGCTTTCATTGCGAATGAACCCCGTGGGGCTAGAAACTTGGTTCACCTCTCCAAATAAATATGTCCTATTATCATTATATCTCCGCCTTCCCGGCGAGGAGACGGTTCGCCTCAGAGGTCTGTGTCCGCCTGACAGTCCAAGTGGCGCACGTGCGCTTGACGCGTTTTGAAACGTATTGGTTGACAACTGCCATGGTAACAGGCCGGCGGGGATGTGGGGACCACTCCAGACTGGAGGCGGCGCAACGGGCTGTTGCATGACAGGCATTACTGAGAACAGCACTGAACCCGCGGGACGGGACCACTCGTGACTAATCAAACGTCGCGGCTGTGACAATTAATAATAACAACAGCTTTTAGTGACCGAGACCATTACTGAATTTAAGACAGGGCAAGTTACTATAAGCAAATGCGTTACTGTCAATACTTCCTTAATATTAGTATATTTGCAATGCATGTTATGGTTCAATTTTACCCAATGCTACGTTCATTTACGCGTATAAGACGCATACAAAGTTGCGCTTACGGTTACCATCCATGAAAACGACTCTAAAAAAAGTTATTCACTTTTGCGTATCCAGAGTTTCGTTCCATTTACTGTTGAGGAGCCGTTTCTAGTTACAAAAAATTTAACGGCATTCAGAAGCGAAGTGTACGAAAATAGGTACTTACAGTGCTTACGGGCTTACAGATTACGTAAAGACAATACTATGAACAGTGCTTACAAATTGAGCTAAAAACATTAAAACAGGAAGTGAAGTGTACTAACCTCGCGAGGTCGATCGTAGCCATCCCCATCCTGTCAAAACAAAAGAACAGAAATGTAGTCAGTAACATCCACTTTGCAGCTACACAGTCAGGTGATGCCAAACAGCCACGCTAACGCTAGCGTAAGAGGAAGAAACCCACGAGACTAGAAAGGCATCATTTGCTGATCGCACTAAGCGCAATACCAAGTGTTTATTCTGGGGGCGTTCTTTGTGCCATTTTGTGCACACTTATTGCCAAGTGGCAAAAAATTTTGTTACAGCAAGTCAAGTTGTCTTCTCGCTAACTTGGTGCACACATTTCTCAAAGGTATTTTATTTTCGACAGAGTCGAAATCTTCTTTCAGACACGTAATATTACAGACACATATCTATAGTCAACTCTCTTAACGGAAATCTCTATATGACGGAAAATTAAATAAGCAACGCCCACGCTAATTCGAGTATTTACGGCACCTCTACAAAATATAAAACCTACCGTGGAGTTATTAAGTACCGGTATTGACTTACCATGTGATAAATGCCAGGGCTAGGTTCTGCTGAAATATAGCCATTATCATCTGATCCTCGCCAAGCACCTACTGGAGGTGGATTCTTTGGCCGACTGCAAAAAGGAATTAGTAATTTCATTTAGCAAAACCTTTAGTAACAAAGGTGTTCTGTTCGTCACCGTTGCGAATCTTAATAGTGATAGAACACGCGATTACCAAGCGCAAAAATGGTCAAGAACCGCGAAGCAATAGGAATTTTAAATCCAATGGTCGTTTTCACACTAGAGACGGAAAATCCGTCCGAGACGGATAAACCATCTTCAGAGTCCGTCAAAATTGAAGGAAAAACGGTGATAGAACACGCGATTACCAAGCGCAAAAATGGTCAAGAACCGCGAAGCAATAGGAATTTTAAATCCAATGGTCGTTTTCACACTAGAGACAGAAAATCCGTCTGAGACGGATAAACCATCTTCAGAGTCCGTCAAAATTGACGGAAAAACGGATGGATAAAGTCGGGTGGATCGTCCATCCAAAATTAAGACCTTCCATTTTTTAAGTTAAGACGTATTATGTCTGACGCGAATTACCCAACAGATAACCCGTCTCAGACAAATAATTCGTCTCTAGTGTAAATACGGCCAACGTTGGCGAAAAATGACGATGTTGCAAGTAGGTTGAGAGATGAATAATAATAGTGTTTTTACCTGGGGTTATCCATTCCTTGTAAGTTCTCAGGTATAATTGGCTGAACAGCTTGCAAACCAACTGTACTTGCCCAGTGGGGCAAAAGCTACGAAACAGAAAATAAAGGTTAAGGATAACACAGTGTACAGGTACTTGTAACAATTCTCTTCATGCAGAGTCTAGTTCAAAGACAACTTTGAATCGAAAGTTGCCTATAACGAAAATCCCCTCTTTAGTTATCTAACACCAGATTCACATACACACTCAAATCAAACTCTTGTCAATTCCAATAACCTTAATTTCGGCCATATACTTAATGAAGAGGTCAAGTTGTATTTAATTAAAAGAAACTACTTCACGGCCTCTGCATCTTGACACATTCGCGGAGACTGTGATGGAATAGGATAATTACGCGCGGCAAATCTGAGTCTGCACATTAAAGAACATTATGAACTTTTTCCTTTCGGTGAATTCCCTGTTTAGTGGTTCCGAATTTTTTATCAAACAAGTTTCCTTCAATTGCAAGATGTTTTGGTATGTTAGAAAACTCAAAACATCGCGATAAAATCCCCCAACATAAAGGCGTTCATCGTCAACATCTTTAAATTTGTACATCTATTTTTATTTATTAAAGATTACTGATACAGCATATAAAAAAGATACCAATTACATGTACAAGAGAAATGAAGAAGTGCAAGATATACATGTAATAGAACTAATTAATTGTCCTTTAAAAACGATTTCAATTTTTCAGGATAAAAGAGAAAATAAAAAAGACTGAGAAAACAATAACAATAATAATTCTGTTATTTACCCTCGGCAGTGTTTATGGCACTAATGCTAGCGGGCCGAGCAAATCCCCAAAACAAATAATTCAAATTGAACTTAACAGGATTAAGAATCCCGACGGGTCGGAGGCAAACCAGCTGGCTACTTAGAAGGTTGGCTATTTACAATAGGGCCATTTATACGAGAAAAAATAAGACGCGTCTTAAATAAGACGCGAACTTTCCGTATAAACGGCACATTTCGTCTAAAATGAGACGCGGCTTAGCTAAGACGCGTCTTATTAGATAAGACATGCTCGTATAAATGGTACAGTTCGCGTCTTATTTAAGACGCGTCTTATGTAAAACGCGTCTTATTTTTCCTCGTATAAATGGCCCTAATGTCTCCAAGTAAAAGTTACCTGTAACGCAGGATCTGATCCAAAACGTTTTGGGGTCCATGTTTGCAGTGGGACACTCTGTTGACAATAACAACACAACAGCTATTTTAGTGAACAAAATTTGAAACAACACGGAGAGAAATATATTTGAACACCGGCACCTAAAGCCTGGTTTCCTTGATTGTTCAGATTGAATCCCGCTCCTCGATCTTCGCATCAGAGGTGTCTTCATGTAGTCATCTTGATCGCCTGAATACAGTTTCAGAAGACCGAGGCGATCAAGACGATGCTGATGATTATATAGAAACCAGGCTTTAGGGATTACTATGAAAAACTGAATATCCCACACAAGTCACTCATATATCAAATGCCAAAGACAACAGAAATCATAGACAACTCTCTTCCTAGTGTTTCATACGTTTTGAAACACTTTGCTTCGTGTTTGATAATGACAATAACGATTTAGAGATAGAAAATCCAAAGAGTGTTTTTTCGTACTCGATCATTGGAAGAATTGGAATTTGGCAATGTTGTTTTTTAAGGAGAGGGGAAAACCGGAGAACCTGGAGAAAAACCTCTCAGAGCAAAGCAGAGAACCAACGACAAACTCAACCCACATATGGCATTAATTGAACATGGGCCACATTGGTGTGAGGCGACTGCTCTCACCACCGCGCCATCGTCTACCGTACCCTGTTATTTCCCTTTCGTTAGCAGTCTGCCATTTTTGCCAGTTGATGCCACCAATGGTAACCAAGCCTTTAATCGTGAGACATGTAATATACCGTATTTATTCGAATAAGCGCCCAACCTCGAATTAGCGCCCACCTCGAATAAGCGCCCATCCTAAAGGCAGAAAAAGTTTATTAGCGCCCACCCCCCCACCTCCCAATCAAACTCAAATAAGCGCTCACCCCCACCCTACCAACTTGAGTGAATAAATTCTAATAAGAGACTTCCCCGAGGACGGAGTTTTCTTCAGAGTATTGTACAGAAACCTTGCCTTGTTACTTCTTCGCGTTTTGTTATTAGCATTTATTGTTTTGTTGCAAAATAAACACACTTCACTTGCTGAAAATGGGGAAAATCTAATAAGCGCCCAGCCTCGAATAAGCAACCACTCTCAAGGTCCAAAAATTTAATAAGCGCCCAGGGCAGTTAATCGAATAAATACGGTATTTCCGAATTAAGTTACAATAAGAAAAATAACACGTTTATGAATACTCTTAGAAAGAACGACGTTGCTAACGCCACCTTAAGAAATAAGTGTAAGAACCAAAAACAAATACATAGGAGGGACATACTTTGGCATAAAGACCAGATGAGGCTGCAGCAGGCAGTGTGAGAGTTGCTTGAGGAATACCCATGGATACAACGACTGGTCTGGGCTGAAATAACAACAGAACAAACTTTAAAAATTATAACACTTAAACGAATATTCTGTCCCGGCGCATCATAGAGGATATCACAGAGAATTAAGTCAGATCAAAATAATAACATTCTTACTCCTGCAGATTCAGTATCTGCTACACAACTATAGAGCTAGGGATTCTTTGAAGAACAGGTTATGACTTGTCTAGACTACGAGTAGTTCCCCATTTTTCCTCAGGGATAGTAGAGCTTGCAAAACGCGAGCGCGTGAAAATCACCCCACGCTAGAAAAGGCGACACGCGACGGGGAGCCGCTTGTCGCCTTTTCTCGCGTGGGGTGATTTTCACGCGCGCTCGCGTTTCGCACGCTCTACTATCTCCGAGGAAAAATGGAGGACTACTCGTTGTCTATGACTTGTCTTAAATAATTTGTATTTGTAATCAACCCAGTCAATTCTGCTAAATTTAGAATGTTTCCCAGAAGAAGTGTTGTTTGCAAGGAACTCCAACACTTCTATTGATTTTTGGCCCCAGTTTAAGTTAACACACTTTTTTAACCAGCATCTCAGCCTATAGTTGAGACGAGCTCGATATGTTGGTGATTGTGTTGTACTTTACCTGCTGAGAAGAAGCTTGGGAAGCAAACATATGTTTCTGTGGAGAGGTACTGTCAGGCTGACAGAGCACTGCATGCTGGGAAATGAAGTGAGCTCCAAGGAAATCTGATGTGGATGGCTGCAGGCTAGGCTGCTGAACAAAAAGGAAAAAAAAACAGGGAAAACGCTCAATTTTTCATTAACTTTTTTACCACTTTGAGAAATAAAACTGTTATGATGATGAATGAAGTTCATGCTTTTGGATAATTGTCATCCAAGAATTCAGTATTAATACCGTATTTATTCGAATAAGCGCCCAACCTCGAATTAGCGCCCACCTCGAATAAGCGCCCATCCTAAAGGCAGAAAAAGTTAATAAGCGCCCAGCCTCGAATAAGCGCCCACCCCACCACACCTTCCTCCCACTCCCACTCAAACTCAAATTAGCGACCACCCCTAAAATTGAATAAGTACTAATAAGAGACTTTCCCGAAGACGGAGTTTTCTTCAAGTATTTTACAGGAACCTTGCTTTGTTACGTCTTCGTGTTTTGTTATTACCATTTATTATTTTGTTGCAAAATACACATACTACACTTGCTGAAAATGTTGAAAATTTAATAAGCGCCCAGCCTCGAATAAGCGCCCACCTCGAATAAGCGCCCACTCTCAAGGTCTAAAAATTTAATAAGCGCCCGGGGCGCTTAATCGAATAAATACGGTATTTTATGTAAAAACAACGCCCCTCAATCAGAGAGTGGAAAAACAGAAAGCTCTTATGCACCTAGCTTGCATTTGAAAGGACACATGAAGGGGAAACTTGGGGGGAGGGAGGGAGGGAGGGGGCAAGGTAGAATGGAATGCACTTCTTTTTATAATGCACCCCACTCTCACCTCTCCCGTCTCTTAAGAACGATATGCTACAGATTCAAAGCTACAACTAACTTACACTTACCACCGTTTGGAGGGGTGCCACAGGTAGACCAGGATGAGGAGCAAACTGTTCAGCAGAAGGCTGTGGTAAGCCGCCTGAAATATCGTGATTTGCCATGGCCTCACTTTGCACTATGGGTAGATGGATATATGAACTTGACGAGGCTCTAGTAAGACCAAATAAGGAGCCACCAGGAAGTGATGCTTGTTCAGTAACCCCTCTGTTATATCGGCACACTTGCATGCTTTTTACTGCCAAGCTAAAACTAAGAAAACAGATTTTACACTTGTCAGACCAGTACGTTTCTCATGATAAACTGTTCTTTAATACCAGTGTACAACACACATTTTTAAGCAAAAAGAAAACTTACTTCTCGCGTTTAAAATTCTGGCAGTGTTTATTGCTCTTATAACACAAATGAACTATGTACGCAACTGAAAATTTCTAATAGCAGCTTTAATCATCTAACATCATCAACAATTCTGTTTGGCAAGAAATGATCAGAAACTAAAATAGCTATTACTGAGCAAACAGCTTTAATAAGCCTAAAAAAAGCCCATAACAAGGGTAGAGGAGGTTACCGATTTATAGTAAGGGGAGGGATGGATCATTGAACAGCTCGATTTTATTTGCACGGGGGCATTTAGCCTGAGAAAACAGCCAACATTTTGCAACATCACCAGTGGTTTCCCTGCAAGTTGACATTTGAGAAACAAACACAGAGCATCACTACCCAGATTTGGGTAGTGCTTCTCGTTGGCTGAAGCAAATTTCCCACATGCACTACTATATCAGGAGCACTACCCAGATCTGGGTAATAACACATCCTCGGTATGGAAATTCTGCATTTGTTTCTCAGACATCATTTTGAGAGAAAACCATTGGGGTCGCAAAATGTCGGCTGTTTTTCCAGGCTAGGATTTGCAGTACCCATGCCATGTAGTTGTGGTTCATTTCAGAATCTATGGCCCCTGATACATCTATACAGTTGACTGACATCAGAGTTGTCATATCATCATCTACTTCACTTGCAGTTCTATTCTGTGACACTGGAAAGTTTATGCCTTATGAGCTAACGGCAAATTAAAATTTGGTTTACAGTGTACTTACGTATTGCAATGAGCAAAGTCCACCAAACGAGCAAGTGTTATAAATGGGTGCCGGAGGGCTTCATCTGGTGTGATCCTCTTATCGGGATCAATCACAAGAGTTCTTTTCAACAAATCAGTAAACTGATACCTTCAAAACACACACAAATTTTCAACAGGTTAAATGGCAGCTGCAACCAGTTTATTTATTTATTATAAAAATAATACTGGCTACCAATAGTTTACAATTTTTGTTTCACCTTTACAACCTGAATACCAAATTTAAATACTCATTTGCTACCCCAACACATTTCCTATGGAATTAGTAGAAGGCTTGAAATAATTTTTAGGATGGCACCAGTCAATTTGTCCAGTCAAACCTGTTTTTAGTCAGACACAACCCATTTTTGGCCAGACAAACATCTATTACTTCATATTTCTTTAAAAGTCAAGCGCAATTCTCCCTTCATTAACAGCAATTACGTCTAACCTTACCTAAAATGAGAAGTTCTGAGTTAACTTTTTCATTAGAGGCCTAGTCAACTACTAGACAAAGTGTCTAGCCATCCAAGGATTTGACCCGCCAAAGAGTATTTTTGGCCGGGCATTGCCCATTGACTGGTCATTATTTTCAGCCCTCCTAGCTATAGTAGGAAGAAGTTATAATGTAAAATATCAATGAAATTCATCTAGTACCATTAATCCCGAATTGTGACCATTCTGTGTTACAAAGTGTAAATATAACAAGGATAATTTGATGCCAATCACTCTTAGAGCCCACTATCTACATACAAATTCTTCAAACTGATCTCCATACATTTCATTACAAAATTGGTTGAGAGAATTTGTTCAAACATCAAAGCATTTACCCTTACAGTGTAGGTGCTCATTTTATTTTTTCTGATAAACGTTTCTTTGAATTACGTATTACCGGTAATATTGTTAAGAGCAAATTGATGTTGGTCACTCTTGGGTCTTGAAGGTTTAAGACGGAATCCATCAGGAAATTGAGTAATTTTAATTTTCAGTGGACAAAAACCTCGTACCGGAATAATTCAAACAATATTGCATTCATGTTTTACATTTTTCAACGTCTATAGATGTAATATTAGTTATCTGTTATAACAACAAAGAAAATTTCTTATGGGAGCCTGAGAAAACCAATGTCAAATTGCACAAAATGACATCTTAAACATGAATTTTTCAGAATCTTACCTGTGTTTTCACAATTCTTGTGAAATTTGACATTTATTTCCTAGGGTTTTCATGGGAAATAATCTTTGGTGTTATTACAGGTAACACATTATATCTATAGCCCTTGAAAAATGTAAAAAAGAATGCGGTATTATTTAAAATATTATGGTACAAGGTTTTTGTCCACTGAAAGTTGAAATTATTCAATTCCTGATGGGTTCCGCTGCAAACTTTTCGTATATATATGTTGGGAACAAACAGAAAAACATGGAAAAATATGCAAAAAAATGAAAGAACAGGGAAGAGTGGCAAAATATGCTGTCATGGCCAAAAAAAAAACAAAACAAACAAATTTTACAGCTTGACAAAACTAAGGTAAGTCTAAAACTGTGAAAGGCTTCAACCCACTTCATAAGAAGGCGGGATAGGTTGGGTGAGTGCAGTCCTGAATAGGATTGTTGTTGACAACCGTTGTGGTAGTCACCTTCACTCAAAATAAGTAAGTTGTAGTCAAGCCGGTTGATGGTACTTAACTCTGGATATTGACCTGATCAATTTAATTTTCATGTTATTGGTTGTCTGTCATTTAAATATAAACTGTGATCTTATTGGGTTTTGAAGACTCTGAATGTGGTCCTTGCGTGGCTGGGCTAAGACAATGCCAACAATATCAAACAGAACATAAAATGTGGAAATCCGGAATTTAAGGTGACCCACCTATCAATCTTTTCAGCAACACGTTCATCTCCTACAAGATTACTAGGCATGTTAACCTGTGCCATCTCATCCAAACTGTTGAAAATGTATTTCCTTGCTTCCTGTGACTTAATTTTGGTTTCTCGTTCATGCTCACTTCCAGTCTGTTAGGGACAAAGAAAAATTAATTCTTGTTCTTCATCAAAACAAACATGTGTAGTGTTTACATGCCCTCACACACTGCAATAGACAGCTCAAAGCTCAAAACCATATTAACATTGTGTAACAATCTCACCTTCATCTTCCACTCCAATAATCCTGTTGTTGTGCTCACTACTTTTTTGAAAAACTTTAAGCTTTTGGAGCCGTTTGCTAAAAGATGGTCATTGGGTAAACCCTGTGTCTGTGAAATGTAGCGGATCTAAAACGGAAACAATTTCTTGGTCAATTTTTTCAATGAAAATTACACTGTTCTCTGTCATTGCTTGTGAAAAATGAAAAAACCCATTAAATCCCTCTAAAGAGATAACTCAAAGTTTGTCCCAGGGCTTTATTGTTCATTAGTGTGAAAGTCCGATCCAAGACAAATTAATGTTAGAATCAACAGGTGTAACCATAATTTCTCTGCAGAAGATGAGGTTTAACCAACTCCCAACTGGCTGTAGACAAGGATTCCTTGTTTTTGGATAAATTACATTTAGTTGCAGGAGAAATCAAGTATCCTGAAAGCTTCTAAAGTTAACAATTATAGCCTAAACAACATTTTTGGCCCTGATGATAATCCTGGATTTAAGCCAAGCCCCCCTGCTATTCTAAAAACAGCCACCTGGAAGATTATTTTAAAAACACAAACATGTAACATGCAATCATCTGCAAAAAATAGCAGCATGCATGTTATTAAGATAATATGCCAAAATAAGTTTGGTTGAGAAAGATTACTAGTTGATACAACTGGTAAAAAGAAACATAACATTATGAAAAACTCAGCTTACTATAAATGGCTGCATTGTAATTAGCTAACCTATTTTGGGTAATTATCACCAACAGCATGAAGTACATCTGGATATCACTGTAACTTATGTACATACATGTATATTCTGTTATGCTATATTAATAAGTTTTACATGTATAGTTTATTTGAATTTTAGCATTGTAGAAAACAGACCCCAGTGTAAGTATGTTTTAACTGTACAAATGAAAAATTGAGAAATGTTACATTATGTCAATTTAGCTCTGTCCTCCATATTGCAACTATTCTTAAAATAATAATGTCTGTCAAATCTTCCTGCTCCTCAATTAGCAAGAATTCACACAGTACATTGTATCCTAAATGTGGCATCTTTTTCAAGCAGTTCAGCTATTTCCTTTTTTTTGGGGGGGGGGGGGGGGGGCTGAAACTGAAAATTTACAGGAGACGTCCTTTCTCCTTTGTCTGACTAAAGTTTGCTTTAGTAAGGCATGACTTACATGTATATCCTTTCTAAAAAGAATACAAATGTATGTACTTGTAGCACCAATGCCCCATCAATACAAATACCTCATTTACAAATACTGCATGTACATCTATGAAAAACTTTTCACCATCCACTGGTTATGTTATTAATGGGGTTCCACTGTACCATAACCCTAAAGAGTGACGAATGAAACATAAATGTACTTTTTGCTACAAATGATTAAGAACATTACCTGGTCATATTCCGAAGATCCTGGATATAGTGGCCATCCTAAAAATAACTCTGCAATTACACATCCTAGAGACCACATATCAATAGCTTCAGAAAATGGCAAACCAAGGATAACTTCAGGGGCCCTGAAGAAAAAAGACACAAAATGTTATGGCTGGTACATGTTCATTGAGTGGCTCCCAGAAACTACTCATACACACCCCATGGAAGGTGGAATTACAAAGGAGGATAGGGGTGGGGGGGGGGGGGAATTGGGGGCCTAAAAAATGGGGGGTGAGTAATATGGACATCTTCTGGAGAAACACATTGGATGTTACAAAATAACTAAGATAGTACGCACATTCTGATTGGTTGAAACATGCTTTAAAGTTATTTTATAAAAGCAATAGACCACACTTTCTGTGGGTTTACTGGCATGATAACCCACATGGGATGTTGGGAGAACATGAGAAAAGTTTGTAAATAAAGAGCCGAAGGCTTGTAAATCACTCACCTTCAGCTCGTGATTTACAAGTTTTTCTCGTGTTCTCCCTACGTTCCGCATGGATTATCACACTGGTAAACCCCAGACTCGGGGACCTGGGTGCGCCTCAACCTAACCCCCAATCTTCTCTCACCCACAAAACACATAAATAGTGACTGGGTATGAGTCTGGGTAAACCCATAGAACATGTGGTCTATTGCTTAAATAATGGATATAATTAGTTAAAGAAACAGTTAGCTGGAAAGATCAAAGGCCGGTTTCCTGACAGTGAAGGAAAACATTTAAAACCCTTGTTTTTTTAATAATTTAAGTCAAATATATAACACTACAAAAAATTTAACAAACAGGGTAGCAACTAACATTAAACTAGGATACAAAGACTAGAATACAAAAACTAGAATATAAAGACTCAAGAAAAAGAAAACAAAATACCTAGCACTAAAACTAACGTATATAGATTTGTCTACACTTACAAATTTAAATATACATGGTGTGACAAAAAAATAAAATAAATAAAAATAAAAAAAACCAAGCAAACAAACAGCTATATAGACTAATGAAATGATTAACAGTTGATTTGAGGATTAGATTTGTGCTTTTCTTTGTCAAATCTGCTTCTAGGAAGGTAAGAAAGGTTTCAGAGAAATAGCAGTCTTGTTTTCTTGTGGCAGGGTAAATATAATATTTTGCTATTATTAAACAGAGGTCCAATCCAAACTGTTAGTGCAAATTTAAATCCCTATACTGCTCATCAAATTTCAAAAAAACTTACAGGGGAGGTTTTAAGTAATCAATTATGTCCCTACAACAGCACATAGCAAGCTCACTATGGACTCAAGCTATTTGGACTGGTGTAGATATTTAATGTTCCTCCTCTTTTGTATCACAGAGACACTGAAAAAATCTTTGTGGTTCAGAGGTAAGGAGGTTGTTAGAAATACATCAATTTAAATAAAGAAAGTGCCATATCTAAGAATAGTTAACAATTAGATGAATCATTTAAGGACAGATCCTCAAGGGCAACAGAATTGTAAATTAATACTGTTAGCGGTTCAGTCTTCTTTTAAATTGTAAAATGCAATGTATAACTACTTAAAGTAGGAGGAAACAAAGAGGGTTTGTTTCAGAAAACAGCTAGTTATTCAAATGCAACAGGGGTAATAATGTAAGTGCACCTTCACTATAACAACTTATTTCATCTCATTGTTATTATAACCACAGTCGCTGTTCTTCTTCTGATTATCATTATATATCATTATTATCATCATCATCATCAAATTTTTTTATTATCATTGTTATCTTATTATATTATTCAAACCCTTAACAGACACTACAATACAAAGCAACTTTCTCAAAGTTCAGCCCACGTTGTACAAAGAACAAAAAAATGTTCCTCAAGTTATGGGATATTTGAACTGAGGGGTGAGAAGATCACCATTAATGTAAACGGTTTACTAGTTACATGACAAAGAAGTCAGAAATTCTTTTAGGTTTACAGAACTAAAATTTACCTACTTTTTTGGAGACTGAAATATTACAACATGTATAGAAACAAACTCTATCAAAGTCTTAAAATAACCACTGGATGCTTTCAAAAGATGAATTTCTGCCAGCCTGCCAACCAAAGTGCTCTTAGTGTAGACAAAACAGCATAGCTAATACGGGTATGGTTAAGTTTTGGTGTCATCCACATAATTATCAAACTGACTCAAATATTAAAAAAAAATGGCTTTTTTGTCCTTATTTTTGGTTAAAAGGCCAAACACAGTTTGAAGCATCAACTGAATTCTCGAGTTTTTTACCACAAAACACTAGAGCATTTCTCAAATTCCACGATAATAAAACTTTCAAAGATCGCTTACTTACAAAAAAGACAACAAATTACTTACTGACACATTCCAGAGATGACTAAACATTATTATTGGTTATTATTATTGATTGATGAGTACAGGTTCAGCTCATTATTTTAGTGTTTTAAACACACAAACTTTTGCAACAAAAGTCAAACATGAAAAACCCTTTACATTTAAGCTACAACTGTAGCCAACTAAGTTTGCTATTTCAACAGTTAACCCATCCATTTCTCACAAATATCTAATTTTTCAAATTTTCCCTCTAATTTTTAACTGCTGCATGAAAATGAATGAGAAAATGCACACTAAAATAATAATATTAATTACTCAAATTTCTCTCACTAGTGCTGCAAGAAATGCGTTGACAACCCTAAGGAGTCCAAAAATTCCTGTCCCTTCCTAAATATGTCTTGATTTACCAGATGTCCCAACTTCTTTTCTAGATATGTAGACAACAGCCAATCGACTGAGAGCTACAACATAAGCTGTAACTAAAGGGAATACCCTGGCAACACTTTATGGGGCATAAGAAAAATTCAAATACAATATACCAATTTTTATTTTGAATTATTTTCTGTCTTAACAGTGACCTCCCCTGTCTGTTGGCATGATTTATTTTACTACAGCCCCAGGAAATACTTTTTCAAATAATAGATCACTAAAAACTTGGGACATTTTGAAAGCTGACTGCCCCTTTAACTCTCTCCATGCAAAACTCCTTCCTGATATCACCATCCTCTTCCTGATTTATTTACCAAATATTTTTGAGTACAATTTCCTGTCATGCTAAAGTGAAGGACAATACTGTAGCCATGCAGAGTGATCAACATGCTACCTCTCCTCACAGTTTCAAAACAATTAAGACAAAAAAAAAATACAAAAAATAAAATTGTGTGTAAGTGCTACAATTTCACACAGATGTGAAAATGGATTTTAATTTCCAGTTTGCTGCAGCTGTCTGAAATTTTCTTTTAAGCTTTCGGGAATCAAATTTACTGAACCTATTTATTCTTTTCAAAAGGCCTTTTAGGTAAAATTACAAGTACATGTTATTAAAACATATTTAATATCTATAAAATTAGTTTCAACATTAATTTTACTACCATTTATTTACCCTCATCAAAAACCTGTGACAAGACATCAAGGTTTCTGGGAAAACCCTCCCAAATTTTCGCCAAAAGCACAAACAATCCTATGATTTCTTCTTCTTGAGAAAATGCAAATTTGGTACTTGAGAAACTTTTTCATTGGCCTGGCATGAATAAGATCCAGAGAGTGCCAAATTCAGACTTTCAGCTGCTTGTCCCATAATTGAAGTGTAGGTTCTTTGATTAATAATGTCTTCAAATGCAAAACTCAAACTGAACCATCGAAAATCTGTAAGTCTTAAGGATTGACACATCAGCCACCCACCAAGATTAAAACAGGACATACAGCAACATCCTACATATGTGTAACAATGACTGATTTAAGCCACGGAAAGAAAAGCATGCAAAATTAAGCAACACTTTGAAAAGGATTACCCTATATCCAACCAAAAGAAAAAAATATTAGAGGTATATTAGACGAGATATGCTACAAATTACATGAAAGACATCACGTACAGAAATTAGCTTAGAACAGTGGAAATCTACATCAGCAGCTTTCAAAGGAAATCGAAAAAGAGAATGAACAAGAAAATTCTTTTTTTTAATGAATTTCTGTACTAAAATAAAAGTAAACCTAGAAGTCTAAAAAACAAATTAACAATATAAAAAATAAAAGAAAGTGCAGAATAATAATTTATATTCGTCCTCGAGTATAGGAAATTCTATGAAAAAAATAATAATCTTACCTGTAATATCGACTTTGTAGATATGATGAGCAGACTGCTTTGGATACTTGTGTGGCAGAGCCAAAATCTATGACCTTCACGCGAAAGGGCTGTTTTTCTGGATCCACTAACATTATATTTTCGGGCTTTAAATCAGCGTGAATTAGCCCTAGCGATTTTAACTTGGACAATGCAACCAGGACTTGCTGAACTATAGGTCGAATGTGTCTCAAGGGAAGAGGATTGAATTTTGATTGTTTGAGGTAATCATAGAGATTTTGCTGAAGCATCTCAAACACCAGACAAGTGTGATTCTTGTGCTGAAAACACTCAATTGCACGCACGAAATTAAATGCCTCTGAGTTTTCCGCACTCAGCTTCGCCAAAATTCCGATTTCTATTTGTCCCTGGCGGGCATATGATGGATGGTCCTTTAGTATTTTGATAGCGTAGAGCTCATTAGTTCCTTTCTTCCAACATTTTACAACTTGTCCAAACGTTCCACGGCCGAGAAATTCGAGTACTTCATACCGTGAGGTTGCCGAACACAACTCCTCATGAAGCACTACTTTGTAATCCCCTTCACTGTTGCTATTTCCAGCAGTTTTGGAATTTTGCCGCGATTTTTTCTCATTAGTCTCGGGAACTTTCAATCCACATCTTTTGTACGTGTTTACCAGACTCTTTGTGAGTCTGCGAAGCGCGTTCTTCCGCACTTCGATATGAAGTTTGTTCGAACAATGGCCAGAGGCTCCAGAAGGAAAAATCGTTCCATTTGGTCTGTGAAAGGAAGTGAACGCGCTCGAAGAATGTGTTACCAATTCTGCTTGAGCCATTCTGTACTCAATATACATTAGAAAAGGTTTTGTTCGATTCTATGGTAGGTTTTTGTCCTCAAAGCCATTAAAATATATCAAATGTGGCTGGTTCAGTCAAAGTAAATAAACGAAATTGACAAAGTTACTTTCGCGAAGATTTCTTCGTAATATTCCTTTGCGATGTTCGCATTGTTACATATGCCACAATCTTTCTCATGTGCTGCTTTGAGCAAAATGTTTTGAATATAACTAGGCAGACGGTAGTCAATTGTAGACTCTTTTGAACTTGGTTTACGTCTAACCTTATGAAACCGCCGTGGTTTGTTAGTGATTTCCCTCGAGTCGCTGGCAAATCCAGAAGAGACACAACACTGTGTTTCTTGCCCAGACGGGAGAACTCGACACGAAATCCATCTTTGCTTTGGTTGGATTACGATAAATGTAGGATATGAATAACCAGAGCTTTAAAGCCCACCGTGTGAATCCAATACACTTCGACGATATTGCGTTAATTGTTTGTCGAACGACATACACTGACTGTGATCAAACGAAGAAACCGACTGGACGAAATCTCTCACTCACTTGACACTGATTTGTAAGAACTGAACAGAAAAATCTACTGGAATATTTCTTCAATGAGGCGATCTATAATGCTTCTGGCGAAACCTTCAACGAGCCTTTGTTTTAGTAAACTTAATGGCACCAGTGTTCACTTCCCTTCTAACTAAAGTCTTCACAAATGGTCTACCAGTTTGCCATATGTAATATTTAAGCAATCTTCATCAATACTTGATAGCTTGCCTCCATAGTCAGTTATTTTCCTTCACTGGACCGTAGAATGATTCAAAACAATCGTGATGTCTCTAATTTCTTAAAAGTTTAGGATTTTAATTCTTGAAGTAGAAGGAAAGGATCGAACACAGCCAGATCAAGGTTTCAATTTAAAGAGATTCGTCCGCTTTCCAAGTTAGGAATCCTGTTTTTCACGCATCAACAAAATAAACCATGTAGACACAAATAGCTGTACTCTCTGATCAGCTTGGCACCAACAATATTTTTCAGCGTTCTTGCAGTGGAAATGTGAACAACTCCAAAAGATCTTGACAGTCAGGATTTCGCCGAGGATAGCACTAATTCCAGACAGGCTATGATGCTCCAAAACTACAGCCTCACAAACGCCAAAAACACGCAGTCTTCACTCGCATCCTTTCAAGTACGAACAAAGAGCAGGAAATTTCTTTCCGATTAGAAAAGAATTCGTCTGCTACCAGCTAAGTAAACTACATCCTCAATGCGCTTAATGCATGGTGTTGATTTTGTAAGCTTAGCAAAACCGCGCGCCATGTTTGCTACTGTGACGTATGATAAGTTTGCTCGCGACCAATCAAAACACAGATTATGGGTTTTTCTTGGTGACGTCAAGAAATGCGTCATGTGTTGCCAGGGTAGGATTTGTTCGAAAAGAAATTTTTAATTTTATAAACCCACACTGATAAGCGAAAAGTTTGTGCTCTGTAAGTGGGAAAGAAAAACAATACATAAACATTTAAATTATCCAAAAAAAGCCCACAATAGAATAGCAAAAAAAAAAGCGACAATTGTCAAAAACGCGCCTGATCTATAGGATTTTTAAAAAAATGTTCCTAACTTTTTAAACAACACCGTTTCTTAAGACTAAATTATTGATGAAATTCCAGAACTGGTCTAAAATTAAAGAATTTAGCTCTGTGTGCACATTCTCAATGAAACTGACGTATGCTGAGAAAGTGGGCTAATGACACGCCGAGCGCTTTCTCCTAATCTAACTGCTGATCACACTATGGCGGACTTGCCTACAAGTCGAGCTCAATTTTTTTCTCGAGCGCGAAGCGCGAACGGTAGATTTTTTATGTTTTTCTGCGGCAAAAGCGAGCGAGAAAGCGAGACGGAAATGAGAGGCGAAGGACTTTGAGAAAGTCTAATCACAATAAAGCGAGGGGAAGGGAGGGGGAGGGGGAGGGGCAGCCTCGATCCCGTGCACCTTCTTGAATTTTTTGCAAAGACGACGGCGACGGCAACGAGAACGTCAAAAGGTGACATGTTCATCAGCAAAACAACAATTTCGCATGTGCAGCATTCTCTTTCCCCATTTCCTGGTTCCTGCACAACCACGACGCTGAAAATTTTCCTGTTAAAAATACGACGTTTTGACTGAGGACGTCAACACGAAGACAGGATCAGCCTATCAGGTGATAGGCTCCTGGTAAGAATAATAAAATCATCTCAGCATACAGCTAAGAATAAAAGGCTTTCTTTTCTTGCTAGACCTGAATTATATAATTGCATCGTCATCAAGGCCAAACACTGCGGGATCAGTCCAGGCTCAAGCTTTCTCTGTCTTGTCACGGGGAATCGACCACGTGACTAAAAGAAACGATGGGCTCTTGGGATGCGCTGAATGCGGCCGATCGGTATGAGTGAACAGCTTGTAGGCAGATTTATCGGATACCCAATCAAATTGTATGATTTACAGCCTTTTGGTTTGGGGCATATGGTGGGTAATTAAAATATTGAAAATTTTTTACCTGTAACTCCCTCGTTAATTATTCTTGTCAGAAAACCTAAAAGGGAAGCTGTCGTCAGCTTGGCCGTTTTCCCTTCCAAATATTGTTTTCGAAGCTGAAAAGAAAAGTGAAATAAAACGATTCGGTAGTTGTCATTTTATAAAAAGAGAGCTTTTAATGTCATACATGACAGACTTGTAGGTTCTAAGAATAAGTTAATGTCAAAGCTAACTCATGTAGTCCTTCTTCTGCTTCTTCTTCTTCGATCTGTTCTGAATTACTATCATTTCCTAAAAATGTAATGTAAGATAATCGGCGAAAGCGAAGTATATTCATTAGCTGTAAAAGCCTTATAGTATAATTAAGCTACAGTTGGGGCACAGGCGGATAATTTTTTTATTTTTCTACCCGAGTACGTCAAAGGTTATATGGATCACGGCCAAGTATTTTCTACCTCCTACTTAACAAATATTGAATACCATATTATCAGCTATTCACAGAAGCTGCTTATTTTAACCACAGGCATATCCGGCCAAGTATGCGTTTTGATTTTTATATCATCAAAACAGTCAAAATTTGTAGGATGCATTTATATCGAGCTTTTTATTAACGTTCTTTGAAAAAAAAAAAAAAAAAACATCTTAATGTGCATGAAGGAAAACGAGTGAGGAAAATCGAGTTCTTTAACAAAAGTTTTTTTTAGGTATATAATATATGAAGCCAAAATTGGGCGATTTCATATTTACATTCTTTTATATTAATTCAGGCTCACAGTTTAAAATTTATAGTTTTACATATCGACATGCACCAGACTTTTGTAACCCAGTTTTTTTTTTTCATTTTTATTTTTTTTAGTTTCTAGCCGGACGGGTGAGCAATGAGGTGGGGAAGATTAATGTCATCACGGGTACATGCTAAAACTAAATGAAACGACAATCGCGAAGAAACTGAAGTATCAGCCTAACTATTTTGTGCAACAATACATCTCCACACTTGCCACGTGTAGGCTTTTTTTAAAAAGTGCTAGCGTTTACGTACCGCCCAGAAAGAAAGAAAGGCCAGCATATTTGTGATGGGAATCACGCTTAGAGTGTCTTTCAAAAAAAAAACTCCAAAAATCACTATTGTCTTCCAAAAATACAACAGTTAACAATTGGCAAAGTTTGATACGAGGAAAAAATCGTCCCTATTCGATCTTACATCGGTTGTACCACAATAGCTGCATTTGATTTATTCAACCCTTAGTTTAAAGGGGAGATCCATGTACGATCTTAGTCCTTGCCAGGGCGGGGAAAAGCTCTCCTGATAATTAAAGCCTGGCACTTAATTTGCTCATTTAGTGAGCACAAATTAAGAGGGATGCTAGCATGCAATCTCGGGGTTGTCAGCATTCGTTTTGGAGCCTACTTCAAGAAATAAAACTTGAATTCAAGCAAATTGGTTAACGGGGAACACGTTTTCAGTGAAACTCAGTTGCAGGGGGGGGGGGGGGGGGGGGGGGTAGTGCCTGAAAACAAGTACTATGGAAATTGCCTCCCATCCCAGTGGTAGAAGGAAACAAATCAACAGTTGGACAACAAAAAAACAAAAAGGGCGGACTTCTTACTTGATTCATGTATAAGCTTTTACCAGACAGTGAACCGCAACGGTGAGCCGCAACAGCGTTAAGCCAATTACTGCGGGCGCGCCCGTAAAATAATCCCCTCCCAGGGTCAATGTCTTCTATTTTGTGGCATTTCGAATTGAACTAAAATGTCTTAACTCCACCTCTGTTTTAATTTTGCCGTGTAATAGTTTTGAAAGTGACACAATTTAATTACCAGATAACTAATCACAAAGCGCAAAAATCTGAAGGGTTATGGAAGCTCCTTTGAATAACATGAGAAAACGTGGGATACATAAAGGAGCGAAAGGCAGGTCAAACTTCGTTAATATGCACACTGAAGGGTTCATAGAAAGTATCCGTGTTACTGGGGTCTCCGTATTTTAAAAGCGGGTTGTATTTAGAGAAAACGTAGAGGCTTTCTTTCCCCAGGGACAATGCAAACTGTCCGTGATTATTGACTGCGACGATCATCTCTTCATTTATTGACTGTATTCAGTTAAATGGAGATATGATCGTCGCAGTGGTTATTGCTGAGCAATTGCAAATTAACCCGAAAAAAATTTCGGGACTTCAACGAGATTCGAATCCATGGCCTCTACGTTGGCGCTGCAGCGCTCTACCAACTGAGCAATGAAGACCCATACTTTGGATCAGGCCAATTTATTGAGTTTATCTTAACCCGTGAATGGAATGAAACATGGAATGGAGATTATGTGAAGTGCGAAAATACAATTTACTCCCCGGGGTAAGATGAACTCAACGAATTGGCCTACTCCCAATGTGTGGGTCTTCATAGCTCGGTTGGTAGAGCATTGCAGCGCTGACGCAGAGGCCATGGGTTCGAATCCCGTTGAAGTCCCGAATGTTTTCTCATTATATTTCCAGTTTCTTAGATTGCTTTACCACTGCGACGATCATATCTTCATTTAAACTTGTATTTCAGCAGTTCACATTTTCTCCACTCCATGTATTCAGTTAGTTAAAAAACATAATCTAAAAATTCGTATTACACCGCTTAAAGCCATCAGTGCATACGACAACGACGGAGCCGATTTTTTCCCTAACAATGAGAGCGGGACTGCATGCACTTGTACTGATTTCTTGTTGGGTAAAATACTTTTCAACCAAAGAAGTAAGCAAAGTGAATGAGACACAATTCGTTTAAAAATTTGTCTTTACTGATTAATAAATTTCGGGTTGTCTTTGAAGCGAGACAGACCCCATCATTTCATCCAAAAATACAACATCACAATATATCCTAAACTAGCTAGTACAAATCGAATTCATGTTTTTACAAACACGGGGAATTTTTTTCGTAAACTTTTAAATTGTCAAAGGCTAAGGAGGTTCTTCCAGTAATTGAAAAACACTTATCACTCGATTTTACAGTGACGTCATACCTTATTCACAAACATGCGAGCAGTACAAACTCAAATATAAGGATTTACAGAACACATGCAATGAGATAAAAACGTTTAAATCGTTAAAAAGTGTAATAAAACAGAAATTCGAGACGGAACTGCATGGTTACCGAACAGAAACAAAACAAAAATCATAAGATGTGAATTAAAACGAAGACGATGTTTGTCATTGCGCTAGGATTAAAATACGATTTAAGCTAAGCCAATCACTAATACGCTCTCAAATGACGCACTTCGTCAAGAGCAAGTCGTGATAGAACTCGTCACAAAGGCAAAAAAATGCATTTCGTATGACATACAGTTATTCACCCTTTAAGCCCTAAGAGTGATCAGCATCAAATTTCTCCTTGTAATATCAATGCTTTGTAAAATAGAGTGGTCATGAGAATTACGGACATGATCACACAAGATGAATTTGCTAGGGGAAATGAAATGACTAGGGGCAACAAATGAGAATTCAAATTTTGATCTTAGGGTCTAAAGGGTTAAAAGGAAACGTGGCTAATTTACCACAAGCTAAGGTTGAACGAAAAAACTGTGTTTACCTCTCACGTCCCTGACGCCTGGGTATGTGCCACGTGACCCTCAATCCGCCATACGCCACTTGCATATCTCCCATAATGCACCTTATTTGCCCCCCAAAATTTTGCATAACCTTTGTTTTTCATTTCTCCTGGGTAATGCAGCCGTCCCAAGAGAAATTGAAAACAATGCTTATGCAAAATTTTGGGGGCAAATAAGGTGCATTATGGGAGATGTGAAGTGGCGAATTGCGTACGCTCTCACTCAACTAATCTAGAACTTTCGTTTCTTTTCGTATGCGTTTGTGGAATGTTCAAAACGTCAACTCTTAGCAACTTTTGATTGAAAGTAAGTAATAATATTGAGCTTAAGGATAAGGGCACCGCTATTCCCCAATCCAGAAACTATAAGAGAATGGGTACAAGCCTTTGGCGCAACGATGGATCGTTTGGGTGGACAAGCGTTAGTTATGATTGGTCGGCTACCATTAACCTATCACAGCTAATGCTCATTCACCCAAACGATCCCAAACGATCGATTGCGCCGAATGCTTGTACTCATTCTCCTTACAGTAGAGAGCTTTAGATTCTAAGACGAGTACGACTACGAGTACGAGATTTTCTCAGTACTAAGTAGCGCTCGCTCGTGAACCAGCGTCATTTTGGCGGGAAAACGTGGTAGCAGTCGTCACTCTACTACGAGGTTTAGCGCGAATGCATGTCGTGGTGGCGAAAACAAGACATCAAATGGTAGAAGTTTTATCACTTTGCGATCGGGAGAATGCGTAACCTCCTTCACTAAAGATAACAGTACTAACTTTTCTAGTGAGAAATGGTAAAATGAAGCTTTCCGGGGAGTCTATATTTTGAGAATACGCGAAAAAACTTTAAGTCAAATCTCGTACTCGTAGTCGTCCTGGTCTTCGAATCTAAAGGTCTCTATTTTCTGGAGTGAAGAATTTTACCTTAATTGCCCGACCAATGCTTTTAAATCTCTAAAAAATACTGATCATTTTGAAAAGCTGCATCAAACAATCGGAAAACTATATCACTAGATATCCTAACTACGAAAAAGGGTATTACATCTCTTTCTGTAATGAATCTTTTTCTTAGAGTCAATTCAATAAATCTTTTACCAGCACAATGACAAGTGTTGCAACAGTTGTAGAGTCTAAAAACAATAGCCACATTTGTAGAGTACACTTGTAAACGGCTTATTGAATTAAACCTTGGTGTTGGATGTCTGTTAAAACGTCTGAAGCATTTAACATCAAGTGTGGAAAAGGCAGTTCACATTTTTTGTCTCCCTCTTCGTCCTTATAGGCAAAGAGTGAATGAAGAAATCAGTGGAAAACCTCTCGTTACCTTCATTCGTCAATGTAACAGTAACGAAAACAACTCGGAAAAATTCTTTCAACGTGCGGAAATCCCAAAAGGCCCAAACAAACTACTCTTGTCCAGGCTCAGCCCGTGTCGGGGGAACGTCACGAAAATGTCTGGGCGAATAACTGATAAGGCGTTGCATGGGTTCTTAAACGACCCATAGTCCGTCCACCCTAATGTATGAGCCGTACTCTTTGCAGTTTGCTGTGACTCTTTCTGGTTTCTTTGCCTGACATAAAAAAGAAACCAACGTCTCGATTTCATGGAGTTTCTCCACTGAACAAAGACATGATAGGTTTATAGTAGTCTTCCGCGGCATTCCGCTGACCCACAGTAGCAGTGCAGAACTTTACCCTTAACGCTGTCCACTTCGTAAGCATAGTCCCAGGTCAGCTCGGTTCCAGCGGGCACATTCCTGAAGGAAGAATGGGGAAGTGTTACGCAAGTTATACTGCTTCGATAAAAGAGCTTAACTAAAGAATCCTCGGCAAATAAAATATAAATAAATAAATAAATAAATAAATAAAGATTTTGCGGTAGCACATCCAATAAGTGGTTCTTCGTCTACCTGATTCCTGGTCAAATTGGAATTTGGAAATGTTGGCTTTGAGGAGAGGAAAAAGATTTCGCTTTAACCATATAATAAATTCTTTATTGACTAAACTTGTTTCGTAACGAATGCTAAATATTGGCCTCATTCTTGTTTTTGTGTTTAGAACAAGACGAAAAAGGAACTTGGCCATTATCCAGCCATCTTGACGTCACGCATGGTAAGCAACCCATATTTACCGACTGTTTAGGGAAATGACCAAAAATATTTATATAGCCCATTATAACTGAAGCAAGACAAAAAAAGAATAGTAAAAAAAAAAGCCTGGCATTTAGGATAAAAATAAAACTAACTGACGAATAAAACGGATTGCAGTTGGGTGAACTTGAAAACCTACGGATATCTATCTGGATTATAATGCACGAGAAGATACTTTGTTCTGTCGCGTGATTTCTGTGAATAAAAACTTTCGTTTTTTAAATTTGAAGTTTCGGTAGAACCTTTAAAGGAATAAAAATAGACAGCACCTCAAAAAATACCAATACACAGCGTTTTCAGTCACTTGACCAACAGATATGTTAATTTCTTACAATGAAAGCAAAAAAGTTCAACTCTCACAGGACTGGTTTGAGAGCTGAAGCAACCACGTCGACAACGGCCGTGAAAGCGCCATTAGAAAACGAATTTGCGTTCTTTCAAACTCGCTTTTATTTAGCGTCGCTAAATTTTTTAACTATGGGCAATTTTCGCCGGAGTCGAATTCTTATGGACTCTATCCAAGTTCAAAAAGAAAAAGAAAAAAATCATCGTCGTGTGTTTACTTCCTTCTTAAAAGACAAAACTTGCATTGGCAAATTCCACATGGTTGTCTTGCAGTGGACGTCTAGGAAATGTACTAAAAAGCGTGATGCACGTGCCATGCTGTTGTTTTGACCATGAAAACAATTGTCTTTTGAACGTTCTTGTTGCTGTCGTCTTCGTGGTTCAGGTTGCTTAAGCCCCTCTAACATGGCCAATATGACGTCATATGTAAACGCTCTCTTGGGCCACCACAACTACACTTTACCAGTAAAGATATAGTAAAGTAAAAACAAACTTACTGTTGAGTGAAAAAAGCTACCCAAGGAAATCGGAGATCGTGAGTATCCACGAACACGTTCTGGACAAACAGGTTTGGCGAGCAGCTATGCTGTGAAGACAGACACGGACGGACTCGATTAGTTTCATAAAATTACATGATTAAAATCAACTGAAGGCTAATGAGAAAAACATAAATATTACTAGTGATAATACTAAACAATTATTGGATGAGGTTTTTGTGATATCTGGAATAATCTAGGTCGAGTTAAGTGCTATCAGCCGAGCCGGAGGCCGAGGCTGATAACACTCACCGAGACTTTGCATGATTATTCCGGATATCACAAAATTCCAATCTAATAATTGTTTTATTATACATTCTTTTGAAGAATATATGGACAAACACAGCATCGCATTATGTATGACCTGAAGAGCTTTTTCGACGATACCAAATAGACTGGCACTTACGTTTAAATATCTGCCACAGTTCCCATAAGCCTTTGCATCGATGACGTAGCAGTGCTCTTCTCCAAACATTGACCTCGTGCTCATTCTCTTACTGCTAGACGAGGACTGGCGTGACAGAGAAGGGCGTGAGGGCGAGGGAGTGTTCGGTGAGGCTTTAATTGAAGGACTGGTGGAGGTGGGCTTTGGCTGAGAGCGAGAGTAGTGGATCTTGGGATTGTTACCTGCGTGATATAAAACATTGATGGATTATTACATTTACGAATGAACACCTTATCAAGAGGCCACGTTTGTATTCAAGGGAATGACCTGAAACTAGCTACCAAGGGCGACACAGTTGAGGAAACATTTTATTGATAAGGCGTTTTCACATTAGGTCACGGCAGCCATGCTGGTGTCCCAAACAAGTCATGTGGGAGTTGAACTCTTTTCTTATGCAAAGGTTTTCTATTGTTTCAATAAATTTGTACGCTGCTGCATCCGTAATCAAGACTGAATTCGTTCAGTTGGTTGGTAACTGGACTGAGGAGGGGGAAGTATTGAGTCCCATTCCTGAGGGAAGCTGGTCAATACTCAGACCCTTGCTTAACCTGCGATTAGGCGTTTTGTGAACAGTACAAAAAGGAGAAAAGATATACTAAGATCAGATATAGGAAGAGAATGATTGCAGGTTAGGTCTTACTGAGGAAGAATGTACTACCATTCCCTTGGTTACTTCCAGTTCATTACCTTGAATACGAAAACGGCTTATTGTTGGTTCAGATACGTAGGTTTGAAATTTATCCAACCCGACTTGGCAAGAACTGTGTCGCTACTTAACGCCTCCTAAAGTGAGAAACCCTAAAGACGAAGACAATGATGGGGGTACTTCTATGTATAGGGGTTGCAAGCCGAAATGAAATACAGTTGCTAAAGAGACTGTAACTTACTTAACTCTAGATAACAGATCGTACATATCCTAATGCACCCATAAAACGGCTTGCATATTTTCGTTTTATGCATGAATTCTAATGACAATCACTTCAATAACCGTATTTCACTACATCTGGCACGTTTTGAGACTTCTATTCCTGATGGTGCCGAGGTCGAAAAATAACAAAACGGTTTCAGTTTTTCACTCACTTTTAAACTTTTTCGCCGGCGGCTTCGAAGACGTTCCACCACTGCGCCGAGAACTTGCGGTTGAAATCTCCGACTTCCGGTCTAACGACTCTGTCTTTGAAACATCCGAGCGCAAACTAGCCGGCGAAGCAGGGCAAGACTCTAAATTCTCAGTCTCTGGGGACGACGCATCCGAAATGGGTTCTACTGTTACTCCAAAAGTATTTTCCGTACTTTCAGGAGATTTATCAGATGAGCGCTTGTCTAAAACGTCTCCAAGCAACTGCTCATCACCGCCATTCAGACTGGAGTCTGAAGAAGGTGGCTGGGTGGTAAGAACGCGCGTCTTTAACCGCGAAATCATGTCCTCGAGGGAGTTTGACACGCGCCGAGAAGGCACGTTCATTTTTATTAAAACCGGCGGTTCGTCCGCCACTGTTGGATTTTGCGCCGCGAGTTTGGAAAGATCTTCCACAGAAATAAGCGGAGGAGCGGTGTCCGTGTTCAAGGCTTCGACTTTGTGAACACTTTTCTCCACCTTTTCATCCGCTTGAGTATGACTCTGTGTCTTCTCAGAATCCGGTTCAAGTTTTAACTGCGGATTCTGTTGCTTTTCAGAACCTGATTGTAAGTCACTGTCTTGTTTAGTTGAACAGCCTTCGCTTTCAAGTTCAACATCGCTTGTCAAGTCAATGATATTCACGCCATTATCTTCAGTGTCCTTGTTAGAGCTCTGTTTTTCAGTTTCATCCCCTTGTTTTGTCAAACTTGGCATATTTAAGCCCTCATCTACAGTTCGGTCTTCAGCCGTGTTATCTCGCATTTTCTGACAGAATGACTCGTCCACTTCATCAAAATCGAACTCACTGCTTTGACTGACGTTCTTCTCTTCTTCATCTGAGAAGAAAGATTGGGAAAGGTAAAGGTCTCATAACAATTTCACTCCACTCCCAAGGTGGGTGGGTGTATTATCATCGGAAGTAAAAACTGATAGTACCATTAGAGAGTGCACAAAAAGATGGCTAATTGAACAGTGACACAATGGATTTCGTCCGCAAACTCAATAGCTGTAATTACTTAAATAATCGACTCTACAAGAATCAGATTAAGTGTTAGCGGGCGGGATTGGGATAGGATCTATGTCCGACCTCGTCCCCAGAGCTTTTGTGCAGTCAAAAGCCATGGCGGTGTTACAGTGATATGGGCATCCCTATTCCCAAAACTCTAGTGATCTGGGCATCCTCTTCTCATATTACCTTAGCGATTTGGGTTAGGGTTAGGGTTACAGGGAAAGCCCATCACTAGGGTTTTGGGAATGGGGATGCCCATATCACTGTGACAGCGGCACTAAGCGAAACTCTTCACACTTCTGAGAGACGATGACATTGCGAGTTCGAAACGCACTAATTTTCAGCAAATGAATGGTAAAACGTTAGGATTCTGTTCAGAGGCTTCAAAATAAAGATAACATTCTAAATAAATATAACCATGTGAAAGTAACGCTCAGTGGTGACAGCATAGGATTTTGTCTGCAGACTGCCGAGAAGTTTGATACACGTACCTTCATTATTGATTCTTAGTGGGAGGGTTGAAAGGAAAAGAGCACACGGACATTGGCATTAAGGGCAACGAATCTAAGTTCCCAGTTAAGTCCGTTTTTCCTCATCAATTGTTAATTTTCGGAGAAAAGAAATCAGCGCAAAATGACGGATCACTAGTACGGTGGCCCATAGAGGACACGGTACCTACATTTTTATATCGCGCGATAAATTGAGAATTATAGCGCAATAAATTCAAATTATCGAGCGATAAAAAAAACAGTTTATCGCGCGATAAATTGAGAATTATCGCGCGATATAAAAATGTAGGTACCGTGTCCTCTATGGGCCACCGTAGGGGGGATCACACGTTTTACCTTTATCTTGTTTGAGTTTTCCTATATCTTTAATAATTCGTTCCTCCGGTTTCTCTTCAGTATTCTTGACATTGTCAACAGCAATTTTAGCAGTTACTTCTCCCTTCATCATCTTTTTCAAAAAGGCAGCGGCTTCTTTTTGGTTGTCGCGGTTACGTTTTAAAGCTATGTAACACCTGGAGAGAAAAACAGCTGAATCAATTGGCCATTTTCACAGGGTTCGTACTCTTTTTAACTTTTCAAATTCCATGTATTGACTTTCCGTGACTTTTCCATGAACTTTTCAAAGTTTTAATGACATTCGGGTTAGCTTTTCCTTTCCAATATTTTCAAAACTATCCTTATTTTAGGGTAGTTTTTGACTGATGTCAGTTCAATAGACACAAACTCTGGTGTCCACCAAAATCCGTGCCGTTTATAATTACTTATCTCTACCTCTATCCTTGCCTTGACATCTGCAGTAACCTATCTATCAAACATAGCATGATTTTTCACAATTTTCCATGGCCAACAAATTAAATTCCATGACTTTCCAGGCCTGAAAAATGAAATTCTTAAATTTCATGACTTTCCAGGTTTTCCATGACTCGTACGACCCCTGTAACAATATAAACGCGAGTTTTCTATGGTATATTATGTAACGACCACAGGTTGGAAAGAAGACACACTGCATTCTGCAAGGCTGATCATACTATGTAGAATTCAGTGTGTCTACTTGGTATATTTTTGCTGATCAGATCTTCTATACATCCTGCGTTTTGCGGCATGTTCGTTTGCGGTCCCTTGCAGTTTAAATGTTCATTTGTTACTATGGTTAAAAAGCCTCGAGGCGCTAAGACTTACCATTTTTCATCCGCTAGGTTTGACAGACAGTGAGCTTTGGATTCGCGTTCAACCATTAGACTTTCCTCGCCTTGTACACCACTGTAAGAGAATGAAAAGTTACTTAACATGAGCAACAATGATGGGTCGAGAAGCGGAGAAGCTGCTTCCTGAAGCCGATACCTTTTCCGTCGGAACGGAAAACAACTGATGTCCTCGGTGTCTGAATGAATTTAATTTCTGTAGGCTTTAAATGGCTGACAAATACAGCTCTAAGGTGAAGATACTGACAGGCCCCTCCATGAGCAAACCAAAATGCGCCACAATAGACCTTTTCCCAGTTTTCCTCCAGTGAGTATACAAATGAAACGAGGTCAAAGCTGAGGTGGAAAAATTGCATAAAAAACTCTGTACTTTGTCAGAGCAAACCTCCAGTTAGTGCCTTTGTAAGGATTTAACTCCCGATTTCATAAGTTAGGTGTACTTTACACAAAGGGCCTACATGTCTCGCGGCCTCTGTCAGCACTAGCTATGCTCCTCAACCCCTAGGGCCTGTTTACATGGAGGTGGGGGACCCCAGGTAGGTAAGATAACTCTCCTAGGTAGGGTAACCCGCCTGTCATATAACCTCTCATTTTCACTTGATCACGTTTACATGATAGGTGGGTAACCCGCCACACGTTACCTCACCTACCTGGGGTCCCCAACCTCCATGTAAACACGCCCTTAATATCTAAACACCTGAAACATTTCTTAAGTAATACAAGAAACAGCTTAGTTACCGTCTTTTCTTCTCACTCTTCCCTGATGATCTCTAAGAAGGAAAATCAAAACGTAAACACAAGTTTAGTGCTTTCCAACCCCTTTATTAAACTTTGGACTCTATGTCTTTAAACTTAATTGACAGAAGTAATAAACCCACCTTAACTTGAAAACAGAAAACGTTCGGATTTATATTTTTATTATCCTTGATCTACCACTGCTCAGCAGCGCGTATCATTTGATGCCCCTTGGGGTAATTTATCCCCTAACAAGTAAGTTGTAACCACCATACACAGTAGAGAGCTTCAGATTCAAGGACGAGAACGACTACGAGTGCGAGATTTTACTTAAAGTTTTTTCGCGTATTCTCAAAATATAGACTCCCCGGAAAGCTTTAGTTTACCATATTTCACTAGAAAAGTTAGCACTGTTACCTTTAGTAAACATTTGATAACTTGTTTCCGCTACTTCGACATTCTCGCTAAACTCATAGTAGAATGACGACGGCTACCACGTTTTCCCGCCAAAATGACCCTGGTTGACGCTCGAGCACTACTTAATATTGAGGAAATCTCGTCCTCGTAGTCGTACTCGTCTTAGAACCTAAAGCTTTCTAGTGTACGGTTATCACAACGAATAACTAAGTGATCGTGCCGACGTGAAAACATCTGTGGGTTGCGGATTGGTATCAACAGATATCTTCCACAACCTTTTCGTAACACATTGGCCTCGTTTATCCGGTTTACTATAGTCAGTTACCATCCCAAATGTTACAACCGCAACACTTTCCTATTGTTCGACCCCGGGTTTTCACACACCATACCTTGCCCCTTTCAACCATCAAATAAACCAGGAAATTTTATTAGGCACACTTTTGGTAGGGTACAGATTGCAGTTTTGAATGATTGAGTTTTCCAGACATCGACATCACAATAAAAGCACACTTGGAATACCAATGCAAAGTTTACTGACTTAATTTCAACAATCAATCGAAGATTCAACCCCGTCCCCAGGGTCTTCTCGTTTACCAATAAAAGCCGAGAAACCCTAGGGACGAGGTTGCAATCGAGAAAAGGCAGAAGTCGATGAGGACTTGACAGCGGCAAATTTATTTTTTTAAAAAAACAACAAACCTTCCGTTTCTTTCTCCTGGATGTCCTTTGGGTGTTATTTTCGCTATCTCCTTGTCTTGAATTCCTTCCAGAGCTGAAACTCTCATCACTGAGCAGAGAGTCAGCTTCAGACGAGTCATTTTCTGAAGAACTGTTTAAAATGCAACCGAAGACAGTAGTGAACGAGTTGTTAGCATTACAGTGTTGCGTTCACTGCCTCTTGTTTTCACAATTTTTTAAGCATCTTTCATGGGCAGATTTTGGCCTTGGCCGAGGGCACTGCGGCCACTCCTTTTTCTGTGATTGTTTAAGTGTCTCACCCACCCATTTCGGAATTTTCTGGATCCGCCCCTGCCATTTGCAGCTCATGAATATCCTTACCTTCATTTCCCATCTCTTTACGTTGGTCAAGGATTCCAAATTGCTCACAGGATTGGTAATAACAAAACGGAACAATCACAGAGTAGTTTTTACGAATGAAATTGTGTTATACAATTTTCAACAAACCCTGCGGAAATTCACTCACTATTCACCAGCTCTGCCAAGGACCACGATTTTCCCCGACCTTGAAAAAAATTGTCTCCTAGCTTTTCCCTAGCCGTGACAAGGCTCTGAGCTACTTTTTATTATGAAACGTTCCAACGTTCATCGGCGGAGGATAATGCGTATAAAGGGTTTCGTTCATCGTTTATCTCACGACTGTCACTTTGATATTGATCGCAATATCAATGTCAATATAAATTTCTAAGTAAATGTGAATTTCCGAAGGGTATCTAAGTGACAATCGTGAGACAAACGATAAACGAAACCCTTTATAAAGCAAATTAAGTCAACTCCAGAAATTGAACTGGTTTCTTGGACGTTTTGCTCGCATTCTGTTGGATATTGCGACAACACTGCGCGGGCATAAGTCGTTTTCTGGTTGTGGTTGTGTTTGCCACAGAGCAGAGAGGTCACTGTGCATATTACCTTTCGCCGCTTTTGTCACTTCCGCTTATGGTAGAAGAACTCTCGCCGCCAAGAGTCTGGTAAATTACACTGTCATCTTCCTCTAGGTCCGACACGTTAGACTCATATCCCTCCTTAGCTTTCTCGACCACCTCTGTAATGACAGTATAAAAGATGAAACATTCCGCGGATTATCTGTTTGTAAGATGCACTGCTTCTGTAATAGCATTTACGTCAAGAAAATGAGCAAGACTTCAAGACTGCACAGAAGTTTTGCACTAATAAACTAAAAACACCCCAAAAAGAAAGGTTATATAGTTCCATGAAAAAATAAGAGTAGAAAATGCTGGAAACTATTTTGCTCAACTTCTAACGAACGCTTTCGCGCCTTTTTCTGAAGACACGCTGGCCGTTTGGTTGACGCCTCGAACTTTGGAAATGGCGGTTCGGGTTTAAGTCTTGCCGTTGCCTTGTTTCTTTAGACATAACACTTAGCTCTCCCTTACATAAGTATGGGCGATAGACTGCTGGGGGGGGGGGGGGGGGGGGAATTCCGCGATGGACGTGCATCTGTCCAGGGATGAGTAGCAATACAGTACCAATCAGGTTAAACCAGGCCTCGTGTCCGCCTTTATCCGGCTCTACCTCTGCGTCTTTTACTCACCGATATGATCTAATTCCGCCAAGTACTCATCTCCGAAGTCTCTTCCCTCCTGTGAGAAAGTAAACATTGCATTAAGTTTCAATGGCAATCCTGTTTCCTGTGCAGTTTATCAGTCGCAATGCACACGTGCGTACTTTTGTCAAAGCACAAAGTTTTTGGTTCACTCTTCCCCCCAGAGGCCGTTTTACCCTTGTCTAGCCCACTTGTTGTCCGTCTGCTGGACAAGAGTAGCGCGGCCTCTTTGAACCGGGTATTGTTTTGCTTCGCCACGTCAGTGGCGTAGAAAAGTGAGCAAGAACTATCTTTTAACTTAAAATACAGGTTCTGGTGGATGAAAATAATAATAATAATAATAAAATAAAAGGGGAGCTTCCATCTAAAGTTTACCCGTTCACCCCTTAATGTAAAAAAATCACAACAATCCCAAATTTCTTTCAGTATAATGACGCCATAATAAATTCAAAGAGTAAAAGGATTAATCAAGTAAAATCAAGTTTTGCCGTGCTTTGTTTCCAGTAATGAGCAACGCAGCACCACAGCCTTTCAATAACAAACTCTTCGCTCACAAAATTAATAATGACATGAAATCTTACCTTGTTAGCCATGTCTTCATTAAGAATCTGTCCAGCGTATGTACAAACAAAAGTACCCATGGGAATGTCATCCAAGCATCTAAGCCCCCACCCCCTGAAACATATAACGAAAAGAAGTTAATCCACTCATCTACATAGCACTAGTGTTCAAGCAGATGTACCCGCAGATCTGTAAAATACCCCAAACGTGATAGACCACTATTTCCGAGCCGAAGGCCCCTGTTTCAAAGCGAGGCAAAGTGCGAAGCTATTGATATGAAAATAATTTTTTATTCTCATACAAATCAAGCTCATTTTCCAAGAAAGGTCTTGCACTTAGCCTCGTATTGAAAGTGAACGTTTTTGGAACTCGGAAATTGCCCCACAGCAACGATCAAGACCTTTTGTGTGTCTGGACTACTCGGACTACTCGGACTACTCCGCCTCTATCACTCTGTCAAACGAAACTCCAGACACACTACTGACAAACCATGTTAGTAATTCTTTCATTCACATTCATGTGCCGTGCTTTTACGTGAACTCAGTGAAAGCCCTGCTTCTTAATGCAGTTTCCCCGCAATTTACAAAGCAACGCTACCAGTGACACTAAGAGACGGTTGCAAGGTTCCTATGCTGCCAGTCGCTCGTAGTATTTTGCAGAGAAGAACATTATCATTGAATCACAAACTGATGAACGTAATTTTCACCGCAACTTCTCGAACAGGAATGTCTTACATCCGGCTGGTCTGACAGCATTGAATAACGTTCTCTTGTCAGAGCACCCTGAACCCAAAAATTGCATGATTGAGCAATCCCCACCTGTTCTCCGTCTTGAACACTTGTAACCTTAGCTGGATGCCATTCTGCACAACTCGGTTGAAACATTGGGTGCCGCATGCGCAGTTTTGATTGCATTCGTAGATTCTAAAGAAGATCAAACAGGTTAGAAAGAGACAGCAAAGTATGACTGTCGCATAAAATGTTACTAGATTAAATACATTACATTAACATTCTATTGTTTTGAGTCAAGCCTTTGGTAAGCGAATAATGTCGGTAATTCGTGGCTAGAAAAGGAAGTTTCCTGCTAGAGCATAGACCTCTTTAGAGTGTACGTTTTGTTTTCCTAATGTAGTTCATGTAATAATACTATAGAGAACTGTAGTACTTTACGTAGCTTTCACAATGCCACTCGTTAGTTCACTGTGAACCGTTTTACAGAAACACAGGTGGAGTGTCAAAAGAAACAGAAGCCAGTGATTTCTCTGACAAAATAAATTCACCAAAACAAAGTTTTGCAGCAGTTGGCAATCTCACCCTGTTTGAACGCCTTCCTTGAGCTTGCGAAACTCATAACCAATTGTGGGATCCTCTTTGCCTCCTACAGCAGCTGAGGCTTGAATGGTTAACTGGGCGCATGAGCACTTGGACTTGTCCTTGAACGAATATTAACAACCATATTAACAGCAATATTAATAGCAATATTAATACTGGTAATCTCAATACTCTTACCAAACCAGTCAGTCTGGAAGCTGTTGAATTCTGATTGGTTTAAAATATTTTCTGGACTCCGTAGAAGGGCAAGCACTCGTGGAATTTCTCCTTCGTTTTAGTCCACTTTCCTTACAATGACTTCACTCGAGCAAAACTCTCCAGTTAGCTTAATCATTGGTGTTCAAATATGAAAGGACGGCAATTTCATCTAGTTTACTTTACATTTGAGGACCTTCAGAAGACTAGAGACTAGAGATGATGACACCAATTCACCTGACAGTTATCCGTGCAGTCACAGCATGCCAGGAATGCTGGGTCGAGAACCATATTGACTCCTTCATGTAGAATCCTTCTGGATACGTAATCGATCGGAGGCGGAAAACACGTGTCCACTTCGTTGACAACCTGATATGTGTCAATCAAAACGGCTGAATAAGTACCTCATTTTGGTTTAGTTGACGGCGCAATGTAATTGTTTTGCCAAACTGTGGCAAACAAGACAGTGTGGATTTTGGTTACTTTTGCGTAAAGGCAAAGCAAAGGAAACGGATTGCTGATAGCTTCCACATCACAGTGTCGTATCCAAACCTTCAGATAAGGGAGGGGCCCGGTCATCCAGATCCTGAGATGGGGGGGGGGGGGGGGGGGTGGGCTGACTCCAAAAAATTTTTTTCGGCTCTTCAGGCCTCAGTTTGATCTAAAAATAAGGCGGTGGGGGAGGGGGGTAGCTCCCCTGGATCCGCCACTGCATCACTTGGGTTTTACCATTCGAGGAAGACTCTTTAAATGTAAGGGATAATTTTTAAGCGGGAAGACTACGGCTCTTTTTTCTTTTTCTAATGGCGTTTCCTAAAATTGAAAATATTTTACAGAGTTCCTACCATTTAACGCTCTTCAAATTCCAGGACTTACCATGATTTTCTCCATGACCTTTTCAAGTTTTCCATGACCTTAGGTTTAGCTGTCACTTTCAAAAGTTTTCAAAACCTTCCGTGTTTTAACGTATTTTTGACCTTAAACAGTTAAACAGACACCAACTTTGGTGTCCCAAAAAGGCGTGCCATTTGCGCTGTTTCATTACAACCCTTTATCTTACATTGCCCTTGCTTTGTCATCTGCAGTAACTTATCTACCCCCCACAAAACGTTAATTTTCCATGACTTTCAATGACCGACAATCAAATTCCATGACTTTCCAGGTTTTCCATGACCTGTGCGAACCCTGTTTTAAAACCAGCTCAACGTCCTTCTCTACAAACTTCTTCTTCTACACTCTACACTTTGGTTTGGTCATTTCTCTAAATAGTTACTGGGGGGAGTGGAGCGGAAGAAGGAATTTTCATGTGAAAATCCAAATTAGGGGCGCTAATAAAACCCATAAACCCAGGTCTGATTCTTAACAACACTCTTCTTAAATTTCAGGAAAAATTCATCTCTAACAGCCCTTGATACAGTAACAGCACAGTTCACTGCTAAGCGACACAATAATATATTGAAGAGACAACAAAACAAGAACTTAATCATTTACTGGTTTTGAAATAGGAAAGTGTGTTAGCGAAAAACAGTGTTTTAAGTACATACCGAGATTTCCACTCTTTCTGCACCTCGAGAGATATCAGGACAAATAGGTTCCTGGCAACAGAAAAGAAATCGTCACGCGGAAACAGTCACTATACAATTAGAAATGTTTTGAAGTAAAGAAAGCCTTAATGACTTAAACACAGAGAAGCAACTTTACATTACTTTCACCGCCCATCTTGCATATAAACGAAACAATGCCGTTCCGAGTCAGCATCGAAACCAGTCTCACCAAGTTCCCGTTGGGTGTGTAAACCACAACAAGATCAAGCCAGTCACAATGGCAATAAGTCCACATTAATAGTGTTAGACCATAGTTTCACAAATCAATTATTCCACGGAACGTTTTAAGTCTATCGCGTGCATCTGAGGGAATCGTCGGTGTTTGAAAATATTTACTAACCAAAGGGGCCACATTGCTACGTCGCGGTATCCACAATAAAATTTATATCAACATTCCTCCAAGAACATAAAAGAAGTGCTGGAACTTAATGTTTTTATAAAAGTTCTAAGTGGTTCTATGTCTCAAAGAAATTTGCTTCTTCATTTCTTTTGAAACAAGACCCATTAACATCGTGCGCCCCGGGTTGAGTGGCGTGGCCCACGTGCATAATAACCCTAAAAGGCACTCAAGTGAAGTACAGCGCAAATGTAACGAAATCGCTCTGACCAACTATAAAGCACGCATTACTTACAACATTTTTCAATAAATCATTCTTACCACATCTCTGAAAACAGTATCTTGGCAGGAAACATCCGGGTCAAATGAAAACTGATCTATAGACACATTTGCAGTATTTGTGATTGTCACTAAAGGAGAACAAGTGAAGACAAACTTGAGTGAAGACGAACCAATCAACCTGTAGAAATACCGCTAGATGTGTTACGTTACAGAAGGCAGGTTACGCTCCGGCCGTGCGAGCTTTTCGGCTTTGAGAAATGAGTAATAAGTTCGCAAGTGACTAGTGATTATTCTTTTTCAGAAGTAGAATTCAAACTAACAATATCGTTTGTACTCACAGTAACAAGCAAGCTCTGGTAAGGATCTCTGCCGAAAGAAATGAGAAACAATGTTAAGGTAAAAAAATGTTTTGTTTTAAGATGCATCAGTGTGAAATTAAATAAAATCTTTTTTGAAGAACATCAAATGGCTTCCCACAAGAAACAGACCATTCTGGCTTGGTATAAGAGTTTTCTCATTATAACGAAACTGTACTCGAAATAACAACTTCCTCAACTAAAAAAAAGGCCATTTCCGAGTTGCCTCTGTTTCAAAACGAGGGTAGGTGCTCAGCCTTTGATATGGAAATCATTTTTCATTCTCATGCAAATAAAACTCTTTTTCACAAGAAAGGTTGTGCACCTAGCCTTATTTTGAAAGTGAGGATTTTTGGAACTCGGAAGTGGCCTATTTCATGGACACAATCATGTAGCTACGCCAAACTCACTTAACGGAACGAACGATTACCATAGTTTTCCGATGTAGGAAAACAATCGGATATACCCCACTTCGGAAACTTTTGGAAGAATGGATACAATCTTTAGGTACAGTGACTTCTAGGGTCGTTTAGGTAAACAAGCGTTAGTTATGATTGGTCGATGGTATTCAAAGCAACAATAAACCAATCATAAGTGACGCTTGCCCATCCACACGATCCCAGAAATAGTTGCGCCGAAAGCTTGTACCCTTTCCTCTTATAGATTCTGCAATGGGGTGTTAAAAAACAAACATTTAGCTGACATAACAGACGTCTACTTACCAGTCTTTTGTTACAAGGTGTACGATAATAAACAGTCTTCTTGTTACCAGGGTGACGCTGTGCAATTTCCCTGCAGAAAACATCCATAACGGACCAAAAATAAGGAATAGCAATTAGAGATCAGTTATCGGGGAGTTCCAACATTTTGTTTTCATCTGTACCTCTATCTCCATCCTTTTATAGACTGCAAAACAGTCCGTATTTTACCGTATTCAAGTACGCCCGAGCAGTCAAACAAAAGGTCTGGAACGAGGCTGAAAACAGAGAGCGAGACTGGTTTTTCTCTCTCGCCTCACACGCCCCTAGGGCTCGTGCGCTACGCGCGCGTAAGACTCTTACGCCACTCTTTACCGATTTCTTTACTGATTTTGAGAAAAAAAAACAGACTGTTTTGCACTTTAATCCTTTTACGGCGACCACTAGACCACGTTCTTTTCCCAGGTAATGCACTGGAACTAGCCCACAAACGAGGCTCTTTCGAGAGAATCTTTCAACAGGCCCCAGTCGTTCAAAGGTAAGATAGCACTGTCCACCGGAAAAATCGCTATCCAGTAGATACTCATTAGGGAAACCAATAACTTTATCCACTGGATAGAGATTAATCCAATGGATAGCGCTATCCACCTTTTGATCAACTGGGGCTGGTTTATTTTTAAAATAACCTGTTACTATACTTCACATGTCGCCATGTTCAGAGAAAAAGCTTCGTAAAAAGATAGCTAACCACCTGTAAAAGTCATAGGTACAACATTTGCACTGACAAACATTGCAAGGAATATGATTTCATATCAAAAGGAAACCTTCATTTCGTTTTAATTTTTCCAGTTATTTCTTTGCATTTGTTTATGCAACATTGTGTTTTCATTCATCGAAACGTCTAACCTTTTCCACTTCAGTAGGAGGGGAATCGCTCTTGGGTTATGTTTAACACTTTCCTCGGCTTCAACGGTTTGGTTTGTATTGCAGAGGTTACTGCATTTATGAGGCCCTACAAACAAAATAGCGATAACAATAATGAGGTGATGTAAATGCACAAGCATTTAGGTACCAAGCACCCAAAATGTATTTAAACAGTCAATTCGGCAATTGAGTGCGGACAAAATATTCAATTTGGCAATCTGAAGAACCAGTTTATCAATGGGAATATTCGATATTAGCTTAGCATTCAATTTCACAACGCAAACATTTCGTCGATTCAAGCATGCAATTCAGACACTAAACTGAAACGTTCAATAGACCAATTTCGATATATTAAAATTCATACTTGGCTGTGAGGCTTGAGGGAATAAAACAAAAGAAATCATCTTGAGGCTCAGCGATGAATAATATTTCTTTTGTCCTGTTTCCCCAAGCCACGGAGTCAAGTATGAATTCTAATATATCGAAAATGGTCTGTACACCACTTGCTCCCATAAAGCACTTCATTTGCCCCGCAAAATTTTACGTAACCTTTGTCTTTCATTTCTCCTGGGTATTACAGCCGTCCGACGAGAAATTGAAAACAATACTTATGCAAAATTAGGGGGGCGGGGGACAAATAAGGTGCATTATGGGAGATGTGCAAGTGGCGTATTCAGTCATACCATTCAAACATTCAATTCACACAAGCAATTCAAACTTTCAATTCAGATCGAAATCGTCACAATTCACCATCAATTCCCCGTAGCCCCGGGGGTTATTCGCTACAATAGTCTATACAGGGAGGCTCCGCCCGAAAGGGGTACATCAAAGAGTAAGGAATTCACAAGTTGAATTATGTGAAAGCGTTGGAAAATCTATCATTTAAGTATTAAAAGGGCCTTAATAATGTTTCGAGAAGACGTGCGTTTTGCCCATTTAGTTTATTAAACGTTACACGAAAATGACAAGGGCCCTTCCTGTTTTAGCGATTTATTCCTATTAAGTGGGTATGCTTAAGGGGTGCTACATTTCAATGGAAGGTACACGAAGGTGGTACCTTGTCCGTCAAAAAAGCATGGTATATGAAACGGTAAGGGGTTGGAGCTCGGGGAGGAGCCCCCCCCCCCCCCCCCCGCCCCGTATAAAAGTTTGCAAAGTCCGCTCCTCCTCCCCGCCGGTCTGAGGCCTACCTTTAGGAGCACTTTTGCTTGAAACCACCGAATAGTTAGGAGTTTCACACTGCTGATCTCTCAGCGCCCCCTTCTCCAAGCTGCTCTGATTGAGTCTCAATTGGATCAGTGATGCAGCATCCTGTTTGTGCTGGCTGTTAGTGGGAATGTTGAAAGCTGGGATCCTTTCTCTGCCAGTGCCTCTGACATCCCGACGATTTGTACGAAGCCAAGGTGCTTCCCATGACTGTAAAGATTGGTTGAAATGAACCAACTGAGGAGCTGAACAAGTCTCGCTACAGTAAATTATAAGTAGTGTCTTTGTACGAGGTACGTCAAGCAAAACGCACGAAAAAAGCTCCTGGCCTCGCGTGCAATGGAGACCCTTGCTCTCGATTGTCGTGTCTCGCACCCCGTGCGCGCACTTACTATGTCAATAACCTTGAGGAAAGATACAGAGGTTCGTAGTCTATCCCCACAGATGACAAGATTTAAGTCTCAAAGAACTTGGTCTCCCAGAATCCAGTGTCAAGTACATGCATAACAAGACTAGAGACTAGATGAAATCCTACAAAGCAGGGCAGACACCCTCATAGAAAGTCACCTTTCTTTAATGTTCTGTGGTTTTGTTTTCATGAGAGATGGATTCTCCTTTTTGCGAAGGTATCCATCTAGAGAGGTCACAATTTGCCATGTATACAGCTATTTCGAGAAAGGTTATCGGAAAAAATGTGCACGTGACAATCTCGAAAGGTCTAGGTCTCAGCTATGGGACACCTCTCGTAAGCAGACAACCCTCAAGGTCTGCAGAACCTAAAATTATTTCTCGAACAGACAGTTTCACAATTCACTACAAATAAGGTCCTTACATATTCTATATATGATGTAAAACATAAGTTGCTATGGAAAAGGAGTTTAACAGTTTCATGAGTACGGTAGCAGTCCTGTCGATATATACAGGGCTCTAGCCCGACTTTTAGTATGGACGAGGGAAGGTCTGTGATCGCCGAAGTCGCGTGCTGATAGGAGAGAAACTGGGGCAGGCCCACCCCAGAAAATTTTGAATCTATAAGCACTGAAGCGCCATTTTCAGCCTTTGTCTAAAGTGCTCTTTCAACTGGGAATGTTTTAACAACCTCATTTTTGAAATTGGCTTTTAGGCTAGTTAAGTACTCTGTCTTGCCTCTTGCAAGCTACGGCTCGGATATGCATTAAGTATAAATAAGTTTATTTTTTTTCCCCGACTCTTTGTAGTGCTCGGCGTTTACGATGTTGACCCAACCTCCCAAAGGGCCACTTCCTAAATGCGGGTACCTACTCCCGGTCCCTGGGCTGTCCGTATACAGGAGGTCGGATTGAAGTGATGTAAAAAGGTCATGCATGATAACTGTATGGGGTGTCAGTGGCCATGCAGTGCTGTTTTAAGCTAAAGAAGGAAAGGTACTAACATTATAAAGTTCATCCAGTATTGAGGCATCCGCATTAGGAACTAGGTACTGAAAGTTAAAAAGTTAGAAGGATAAGAAGAGAGAAGAAGATCGACAGTAATACAGAAAAAAAGAACTGAGAAACGTGGAGAAATATAAACTTTTCGCTAAAAAGTCTTTTAAAGTTCATTTACTTGATATGTAGAAAAAAAGAATTGCTTGCTCTTCAATGATAGTTGCGAGCATTCAAATGGGAGGCACGCTGAATTGCTTACATTTATACTCTACACGCAACTCCTTAGCGAATAAAAACGTAAACGGACGACTCCTTTACGGCTCTCTCTTTTTTCCAGGCCGTCTAAATAATTAAAAAATTGCAATATTTTATCACTAATATGGATGTTTCCTTCTGGAATTTTTTTACCAGGTTTTCTGGACACAGGCCTACACAGAGGGAATGAGCAAGAACAGGACTCAGGTCCCATGCGAGGTGCCATTCCTACCCAAACCCACAAACCGTAAAGGTTGGCCACACCACCGGGGTCTACGTCCCCCAACTGACTCTTCTCGAACAGTGGAGTGGGTTCTTTTACGTCCCGCAAGAACAGATCAGTGAAAGCGTGTTGTGAGATGGGGCCTACGGTTTTTCGTCCTTATCCGAGAAGACTAGAAAGTCTAACCATTTGCAGATTTCATTACAAAGCAGCACTTTCTTATCAGTTTTTCAAAGACCCTGAGCGTTGGTCCGGCCGGGGTTCGAACCCGCGACCTCCCGCTCGGTAAGACCGGCGCTCTCCCAACTGAGCTAACCAGGCGGCGGAGGAATCAATGTAATGTAACCAAGAGAAGATAATGGACAGAGAGGGAAACGCCCAGTCTAGAGGCCATTGCTATATGTCATTTCACTTAAGAAATTTTTAGACCAAAACCGCTTGAAATTAATAGGAAACTGGTTTCCCGAGAGGTCAGTGTTGTCAAGAGAGAATTCAGCAGTTACCGCTACAATATTCGGCGTTGTTTGCTTTGAGGCAGTCGCGTGTGGACTTGATGACGTTTCAAGCGATCGATTACAATGTGCGGACGTGTCGGAAATTAGGCTTCTGTTTAATTACAGTCTCTAAACTTAAGCCAACGCTTGGTCAACGCCCTAAGATTCCCTCTCTGTCCATAATTCTCTCTTGAAGTATCTGTCTGCTTATTTGGACAGCAGTAGCATTGTCATAGAAAACAAAAAAATGCATGACCTTACCTCATTCTTGTGTGATGCCAATGAATTTATCATCTGATCTGATTCCACTGGAACACTAAGCATTGTGCCATTTCCTTCTAAGTCAATAACTTCAATGCCATTGTGTCGTTGGAAATAATCCTTTGGGGTACCTTGAAAACAAAGGAAACAGTTAAACAGAACAAAGAAGTGATTGAGTGTTTTAAACTTCAAGGTCACAAACCAGTGCTTGAGACTGCAGATCGTCAAGGTGTCACAGAAGGTTAAAAATTTACCATTGTGGCGCGGATGATATGTGCACACTTCCACTTGCAAAATTAGAGAGTACAAATGCTAAATGAAAGAACTTGACAAAGGCAGACTAAACACGAAATGCTGGACTAATCAGTAAATATGTGAGCTTTTTTTCTCACAAAAACTTGTAGTTAATAACTAATAAATTTGTATTTGTATTTCAAATTGGCATTTTTATTTTCTCATTGACTTTAAAGTATCACAACAGCCTGCGTGGTAGGCTCGATTTATAGCCACTGTTCAGGAAATAAGCCCACACCCCTCCCCTGAAAGGAGTCTTTTCTCTTCTCCGGGAGGAATAAGACCGGAATCGAGAAAGTGGCGGGCATTGAGCCTACCTGCATGGCAGGCTTTAGAAGAAGGCAGGAAAGGGTAAATTATGGATTTTAAGTCCCTCTCCTTTCCCCTACAAAAGCCTGCCAAACAGGCTATGATTACGAAATAATAGCGAATGACAAGAAACAGTGAAACAATTGATATGCATAGGACTTTGGATTAAATATATAAATAATGGTTATCAAACTTTGTTTAGTGCAATTTGGTCTGAAATCACGTGCATGTTTTAAAAATCTGATGAACACGCAGCACGAGTTTGAATTGGTATCGTCAGTACGATTTCAGACCAAAATTGCAGGTTGGCATGATGCTCTATCACCACATTTATTTATTTATTTATTTACATAATACAAAGGCCATATCCACTTTGAAGTAGCACAATTTGGTGGCCGAAATACAAAATTTTAGTCAGTACGAACCTTTCATTGAACCACACTGTTGAGAGTCAATCAGTATGCAAGGATCAAGAGCGATTTTAAAATGGATGTAGTAAACATATAGATAACTAAATCAATAAATACATATATACATAAATAGAGAGGTAAATAAGGTGAATACTAAAAACGTTTCAATACCTAATCCTGCAGTGGTCTTCTTCCTAGCGGTACTAGCCTGGAAGACTGACATGGAGCCACCATTACAGGTGCCACACCCGTTACAAGCTGGATTGTTGCATTTGTTAACAAGGCCTCTGCCCTGTGCAGTGGGAGCAGAGCATTGACCACCTGTGCAGTCAGTAGATGATGAAGAATCCAAAGAGGAGGAGGTGGCTTGTTTACCAGAACCAGCTTGAAATGAACCTGCCAGAAAAAAAGAATATAGTAGAACTGTATTAATGAAAGGTTACAGGGTGCAAGCCACAACAAGTGAAGGCTAAAGCGCGCTCCAAAGCTGGTGCTTTGTGTAAGATACACGTGATAGATAGTCAAAAAACGTGTGATCAGAGGGTCTAATGCGTTTTAAGGAGCACTGGATAATATTTTACCAGATTTGCATTAAACACTGCAGGATGATGGTTTAATCATTCAGTCATTCTACAGTGAACAAAGGTGACTTGTGCTACTAACTGTAAAATGTAACTGGAATCAATACCACAAGTAAATCCTTTGTGCCCTGTGGATGCAACTGCATTGGGCAAGAACGAAGATTTTTTAAATTTGTCTTTTATGCGTTTATCCACTTTGCAGATCGTCCATTCAAATATTAATTTCTACATTGTTCTAGAGTGGATGGGACCTGATGAGAAGCCAAACCAGTCTGTAAGGAAGGTAAAAGCTAATCATGGGTTAGGATTGAAACCTTTAGTTCTTTTTCATTCAAAATATTTCTGTTTTAAATTAGCTTAAATCTCCAAGATGATTCCACAAAAGCGGCTATCATTAACCAAATAGGAAAAAACATTCAATAGAAGACCCCTGCTTTTTAAGAATATACATTGTGGTTCAATTTTATCCTTGGTTCAAATTTTATTTTCTTTTATTTCAAACTCATTATGTAACTTGCATCATGTAATTAATCATACATTACAATACCCAAAACAAAAGAAAAGAAAATTTGAACCAAGGATAAAATTGAACCACAACAGTGTGCAAAGAAAGTGGTGTCCGATAGCCTGGGGCTAGTGGATTTTGCTATCGGGCTAGTGAATTCTGTTCCCAACTTGCCTGATGGGCAAGTGATTTTTGGGGGAGAATTCAAATTACAGAAGAACTGTAATTTTTCAGGCTAGTTGAAATGACTTTCGGGCTAGTAATAAAACTAACTTTCTTTGCACCCTGCCACAACATATATGCCAGACGAAACATCCCTTCACATCCAAAAACTCTTACGAAAAAGCAAGTGTTTTGAACGTGAGAACTAGGCATAGAGGTAAGTATGTTCTGAGCTTGCAAAGAATTATTTTGAAAGAGTGATGACACAGTCATTTTGGATTCAGCTTTTCCTTGATCTGCAAAATTCTTCATATCATACACAAGCTGAATTCAATAATAAATTGCTAATTACCTGATGGCTGAGTCCCAGAAGGAGTTCCACTTCTGACTCCATCACTACTCCTGCCACCACCACCAGACACTGCAAGCCTCGATAGTGAAGAGTCACTTGAGCTCCTATGCAGAGGGTCCGCCTGTCTTGAGGATGTTCTTGCACTTCCTGGTGTAAAGCTTGTGGAAGACCCTGTAAACGTTGAGGTGGTAGATGTCGAAGTTCTGCTACTCGAGGACGTAGTCGAAATCGCACTTGATGATTTCAAGATGGCAGACATCTTTTTATTTTCACCTCTCATTTGTTCTTGTTGCTGTCAAACAAGTTAAACAATATTGTAAATGCTAAATACTGATCACTCACGAGAGAGTAAGGGAAAAATGGTGAAAAATTTTCATTCTTCTTTCTAGGGTGACTAGGATGACTGGGATGACTGGAATGACTAGGACTAATGGGATAACTGGAATGACTAAGATGGCAAGGGTGGCCAGAACGACTGGGATAACTAGAGTGGCTAGTATGACTGGAATGACTGGGATGGCTAGGATGACAAGGATGACTGAGATGACTAGGGTGACGGGGGTGACAAGGATGACCAAGATGACTAAGGCCCAGTTCAGACGCCAAACATTTCATGAGCCAAACCTAATACATTTAATCACTGTAGGTACATGAAAAGTTTGGAGTCTGAAACAATTAGGAATGCCTGAGCCATTCTTTTCGCCTAGCCCGGCCAGAGCAACTTTGGAATGGCTTTGATTGAGATGCCCAACTTTCAGATGTGCCGAACTTAATGCATGAATAGCCTATTTTGTAAGCAGTTTGACAGAAATGAGCATTTTCTCCTTTTGAATTTAGTTCAGCTGCAATTAAAATCAGCATCTGAATGGAGGCGAGGTGACCATTGATAAGGTACATGAACACACATATTTAGGAAACTGAAGGATAGTAGTTATCTGTACACCTTACGGCACAGAAAGCACAAACATATGAAACACCGTTATGATTACTAAACAATAACAACAAACAAAAAAAATGCAGTCTGCTTTCTTTTAACATGTATTACACAGCTAGGTGGAGTGAACTAGTTATTGCACCACTCCCTGCAAAACATAACACTTTAGTCGAATTTTGCTTTAATTCTAATTCTAATTTTTAGGTTGTGAGAAACAACATGTGCTTAACTACAGTGTATTTAAGCAGAAAATATTACAATTCTTTTTTTTTCGTCCACAAACCTCTAGCTGTCGTTGTTGCTCAAGCTGTGTTTGTTGCCGTTTCTCTTCCAATTTTCTCTGCTGTTCACCTGATATTGAGTGCATAATTTACGTCATTAGCAAGGCTGTCATTAAGAGGCCGGGGCCGGGGATTTCCCCCGGCTACTATGAACGTGGTCGCCCGCTACTTTCAATGGAAAAAGAAGAAAAATAGAACCAAAAGAAACCCTTAGCTGTTAGATTCCCCGCCAACTTGTTGTATTTACCCGGCAACTTGAAATCTTAGTGACAATTTTGATTAGTGAACTAAAATACAGTTAAAATCCTCTCTGTTAGTGCTTTGAGTCCCAATATCTAAACACAAATTCTCCAGACTGAACTCCATACATGTCCTTAAAGAATAAGTTGAGATTCCAAAGCATTTTCCCTTTAGTTTTCATCTTACCAATTCTCCTTTCTCTGCATTTTTTATTCATGATATTGTTCAGAGAAAACTGATTTTGATCCATTCTGGGACTAACAGGGTTAACCCTTCAAGCCCCAGTACCCACATACAAATTCTCCAAACTGATCTCTATACATTTCCTTAAAGAATGAGTTGAGCGAATTTGATAATAGATCAACGCATTTTCTCTTTGGTGATCATTTTATTAATTCTCATAACTTGTCTCTTGACATTGTATGGATACTGTTTGGAGAAATTTGATCTTGGTCACTATTGGGACTTAAAGGGTTACGAACACTTCCCTTGGTCTCAAACATACAAAAATGTCTTACAGACTACAACTAGTAAGTGTAACTCACCCTTTGGGTCTGTTTTGCTGTATGGTGAAATACCAAAACATGGCTTGGTGATGCTATAGTCAATGAAAGGTTCTGTGGGCTTTCCTGAAGCACCTCTTGTCAGCTTACGAGACCTCTTCTTTCTAGCAGTAGATATCTTGCCATCCACCTAATTATTCAAAAGGGTATCAAAAAAATCTTAACTATTAAATCAAAAAGATTTGTCAGTTACATTGAAGAGATATATTATGTAAGAAACAGTTTAAAATTCAACATGTGCAGGGATGGAACAGACTATCTTTTATTCAGACGTGGAGCCCACTTCATAATTTTCTCCTGCGACATTACACCTTTCTCCTACTACTAGAATTCTTAATGGAAACGGTGATGGCAAAGTTAATATATATATCTATCTATATATATATATGTGTGTGTGTGACCTATTCATTTATCAAAATCCTGTAAAAATACAACACACATATTATTATAACGTTAAATTTATAATGGATATCTCACCAAGGCACTGTATAGAGGCTCCAGTCGTGTTGATCCTCTGTAAAGCCATTCAGATCGATTATCAATCTGAAACAACATCTACAAAAGAACATGCATCTGAAATTAATCTGAACTAGACAACTAGGCATGATACAGTCACAGAATTTACTATTTTGTTGTAAAACTTCAGCATTGTATTAACTGTAGACACAGTGATCAGACATTATTGGAATAGTTCCTTGGTAAAATCTACCTACCTTGACTAAACTGCAGTCCAGCTGCATAACTTTTGCTTTCAGCCTAAGGGAAAAGAGAGATCAGAGAGGGGTTTGGAGGCATCTAATTAGACATTGCAGACATCACGCCTTAGTTGTACTCGGGGGCTTAAAAACTACGTCAGCAATTTTTTCATTATTTATATTATTATTTTATATACTATTATTTTGTAATGCGCTTTTGAGTATTTTTATAGAAAAAGCGCAATATAAGTATTAAATATTATTATTATTATTATTGTATAAGATTCATACGTTGAAAAATTGCCGTCTCAGTTTTTCCTCCAATATAAGTTAACTGAGGGATTTTGAAACAAAAATTTCCTTCAATTTCCAGCGTATATCTGTATATCATTCACCATAGTCCATTCTGTAGTTCATGTGCATGTGGTAACTCAGGGTTTACAGACATCAGTTATCTTGGGATATTGGGAAATTTATACACTCCCTTAAACGTCTGTAAAAATCTAACATTTGCACATGTGCTGTTAACCAGCCAACTTTTACAGGCATGACCTGAACGGCTAATCAAATTAACTTTGAATGGCTTCTTTTCTGAAACCATTGAGATAATTATACTAAAACAGATATTCTCTAACATTTTGGTAAGCAGAGGCTTTAGAAACAACTACCTCATGGCTCTGTGGCTCAGAAAAAATTTTGCAACTATTTGATTTGATAATCCAAAGAATAATATTATTGTTTAATGCTATGTATGTAAATATATATACTTTTACCATTGACCTCTCCACTCAGTCTTCACCCACTGACTAACTTTAAGCTTTACCATAGGACGCTGTAAAAAGAGAAGAAATCAAAATGACACTCTTATATCACAACTCAAACAACAGGATTAATAATGAACGATGACATTCACAATGGTCACTTCGAGAGTAACAGGCATGAAGCAAGAAAAAATGCCTTTTACTTTTTAAAGTACCAATATTAATTTTATTTTTATTAAAGCAGGATTTACTCATTTATGACAGTTTTAGATCACCTTCTGGAGTTGAGACCATAAATTCATAATTTCATAATTTCATAATTGCAACACCCAAATGTAATCAGTGAACTGAAAGCATTGTCCATGTACAGGTAAATGGTAAACAACTCATGTTTCAGTTTGACCTTACATTGTACATTTCCCTCCACTGCAAGCCCACATTCTACAAGCTAGGTGGAGTGAGCTTATCATACATTTGAATTGAAAAATGTTACATGGAAGTGAAGCTGCAAACTTACGTTGGGGAATTCTTCAAGATATTCCTGTATGAACTCCTTGGAATGTTCAGCAACATCATCCCAAGCTTTCTTTCCTAAAAAAATATTACAAAATTGTACATTGTGAAAACTGAACACATTCCAATCCATGCCATTACACCATGATGAGGATGTTATTGTAGCTATTGTTACATTTTCCATAAGAACATTACTTCATTTATTTATTTACAGCTTCTATAATGATACCAAACCTCTTTTTTCTGATAGTATGATGGGAGCCCAAAAGAAAAAGTGTCCAGGAACTGACTAATACCGTAAAATTCTGAAAATAAGCCCCTCCGAATATAAGCCCCCCAAACTAGTAACAAGAAAAACCCTCCGTTAAATTGCCCCTCCAAATATAAGCCCCCCAGGGGCTTGTACTTAAAAAATTGCCGTAAAATACAAAGTAAAACAAAACAAAAATAGTAAATTCACTTTCAACTATAAGGCTAGCCGAATAGATTTTGAAATGCAAATTTCCCTCTGTAGATGAGCCCCTCCAAACACAAGCCCCTTCAAAAATAATCCCCTCAAAAAGGGCCTTTGAAAAATATCAGCCCTGGGGCTTATTTTCGGAATTTTACGGTATATCAGGCAGGATTAAAGTGTATGTTTGCTTTAAGCAGCAGAGCCACAGCAAGTAGCAATTTATATCGGGAAGGCCATGAAAGGTTTTTGCGTCTCCAATTTGGCTCATGCCCAATTTTTTCGCAGCTCTAATGCCAAATCAATCAAGCACTAGTGGAAGAAGGAACTCATGCACACTAAATTCTGCTGACTACCAACGGACTGGAAAAATATTTTCATATAACAAAGAGATGTTATTATGACATCACAATCCACACAATGTACATTTAACAGTGACTGGGGGCAAATGTCATTCATTACACCAAAGTAAGTAGAATAGGGTTTCTTTTTATTGCTGTTTTATAAAAGATGCAACATCCTATGGGGATAAGCAGTTAGAGTTGTTGCAGTATTGAAAAGTGTAAATTAAATCAATATCTTTGCATGCATCCAGACATGCAAGCCTTCCCCTATCCCACCATCCCATATACTTAAGACCTCTTATGGGTTTTCGGAAGATTAAACACCTAAAACAACAAAGATCTCATTTGGTACACTTCCTCTTCATCAGCTAACTATCAATAGCAAGGTTGCGTTCCAAGAAAAAATTGAAGGAAGCCAAGTGCTCCCAGGGTAATGAGCATTATCATTTCTATGAAAAATTCAAGAGTTTCTAGTTGCCCAGGAGAAAAGGTTTGGTTCCAGGGGCTACCAGGTGCTTCAAGAGCACAGCCTTGAATAGCTTAGTATGTGTTGCCTAAGTTGAACCCTACCTGTGTGGTAAACATGGTGAAGCTTTTTAACTGGCAGATACTGTGCAAATCCATCATCAAAGAAAACCAGAAACCTGTTCTTATTTTCAGCACAAGCATTCTCTGTCACAATCCCAGCATACAACACATCTAACTTGCCATATAATCCTACAAATTCAATGATACAAGTTTAGAAAATGGAATCAACAGTAACGAGATGACACTTTCTTACTGTGTTTGGGTTGTTTTCTAGTATACATGTCAAGTAAAATTGCCTGTAAGCATAGCCTTACATTTACTTTACACAAAAATATGTTCATTACATGCACATACAATGCTGCTTTAAAAGGCACGAGTTACAACTTACACAATGGCACGAAACCATTAGCTGCTAAATTCTTGCCCAACAATAATGCCTTACACTGCACCTATAGCCACTTCAGTAACATGACAAGTTTTTTCACTGACTCTTAAACATAAGCCATCATTATAACTGTATCGGTACTTCTTCAAAATCAGTTGTGAGACAAAATAGTTTATCACAAAGTAAACATGCCATCCAACAGACATGAGCTGCATACTAGGAATTATTAGCTTGTGGGATATTGATTAAAAGAAAATGCCTCGCTGACACTCATTTGCACCTCAATTAATTACCAAAGATGAACAGAAGGGTACATTATGTTGATACAACTGTACACCTTACTTTAACCAGGTAGCACAACCATATTTTTCCACAGTTCATGGATATACAAAAAATGAAGATAGTAGAAAGGAATTCTAACATATAGAAAGAAACTGGGGGGGGAATAAAACAATACTAAAAAGGGCTTGCAAAAAAATATCATTATACATCACGCAGACAGTAGTTATCTGAAAACTGTATGGATTACATGCAAGCCTCCAATTTTACATCATTAATTAGCCCTTTACAAGATACTCACTTACCATATGATCATATGTGGCCAACATTCCAACAATACTTGTATATTATTTTTGAATTAGAAGGCAACAAACGTTTTTTACAACAGTAATTTAAACTAAAGAAAGTTCACCCGAGCTTTCCAAGCCCATCCCAAAAGTTTATGTTTGAATGGTAGATGTTGCTCATTGAAATATAGACTCATCATCAGTAGCCTGCATACATGGAACAGTTTCCTCACAAAGCATTCTGCATGACCGTCTGTCAGGGTTTATTACATTAATTATTCAACTGTTCTAGTTTTCTTTACAAGGAAGCGAATGACGAGGCTACACTGACTATAGAGCACAAAACAGAAATAGGCCACAATATTTTTATGCAGACGAGAACAAATAATTTAGTCAACACACAGGCAGACAAAGCCTTGGGAAACAAGAAGAGAAAGAAAAATGTCAAAATTAACCTGTAGAAGGTTTCCGCCAAGATGCGTTCTCTTCAGCTGTGTCCCTAGGCCTTAAGGCTAATGGAAAAAAGTGGGGAGCAGGCATCAATCAAGCTCTAAATTTAATGACAATCATGAAATATCAACTTATGGTTTTAATTATATGCAATCAATATTTAACTTTAGGGTTAGGTTAGCTTACAATTTACCTATAATTATTACTCAGAGGCAGACATCAGATAAAGAGACTGTAAAGATCACTTCACCAATAAGCACATGCAAACATTGTTAGGTCATTACTGTTAGCAACTTAAAATACATTACATGTGCTCAAAAAACAAGAATTTAGCAGCTAATTGTAAGTGCAAGCCATGTGTCAAGTGAACATGTTTGCTTAAGATTTCAAACAAAGCTTACAATTAATACAATAGTAACCTAAATAGTTGTGCAGTGTCTGGAAAGCATCTAAAATTATTACACAGTCAAACAATGATGAATAACTTTTTTACTTGGAGCTGTGTAAAACTAGACTAAAGTACAAAATGCAACTTATAGTGTGCATGTACAGCTGTACATACTTCTATCAAGTTATTGAATAAAACATGACTATTGCAAGTTACAGACAAAATTATTATTACTGGTCAGGGCTGTCAGAAAGTTTTAAAGTAGCAGGCTGATAAGGAATAGAAGGCGGCTCTGGAACTTGTACTAAAGGCACAAGTTCTTGAGGGCCAAGGCATCTAGGGACATTTTGAAATTTAAGGTCTCAAAAATGGCATTTCCAGGGGTTTTCAAGATGTATTTCAAGATGCCATCTGGTTTTGTCAGAATACACGCATGCCAATGAAATGTCCCAGGCGTTCCATGAAATCGTATGGTTGCAATGTTCTGTTTAAGTATGGGTTCAATGTCATTCAAAACTGGGAAACGGATGCTTTACAATAATACTGGTTGGTGCTTATTTTTAGTTTGGTTGGAGCAGATGAAAGTAGCCAGCTAAGGATGGCTAACTAGCTGGCGGTTTTGGCCAGCTACCCGCCCTTATTGTCAGCCCTGTTGGTGTGAAATTATAAGGCCCTGTTTCAGAGATTCTCTTATTATTTATTTCATTTTGCTCTTGAATGTGAATATTCTTTTGTAGATCACTACACGATGTTTAATGAGTAAAAATGAGAACTGGAATGAAGACTGGAACGAAGACTGTTTCCCCAAGTGGCTAAAGAAGGTGCTCTGTGCATGTGGAGCTGCACCAGACATCACTTCCTAGCCATTCAATTCCTGTAGTTATTGCGTATACTCGACTACTTGAAATCTTAGTGACAGCCCTGCTTAAGTAGTCGATTTTAGCAGTAGAGCTTCCCTAACAGAACATGCCCTGTTTTGAACACAAGCTAAAGTAATTAATCTGAAAAGAACCCACACCCTTAAATTGCAAAAAGGTGCAATACTAGTGCCAATCGTCCTTCTGCAAGCAGGAATTCTTAAGCCTAAAAGCTTTAAGCTTTACCCCAGATGCTTAAGCTCTGTCATGCTTAACCCATGTCCAGCATAACATTGTACAGACTGTACGTACTGGTACGGACAGGAGAGAACAAAGCACATACCTACGACACGACTGCCAACATTCAGCCATGAAGGATGTGGATTAGATTCCAGTGAGACTTGGTTGGATGACAAGAGGCCTCTTGCTCCTTTGTCAAACTTTACTTTGTATTTGACCTTCTGCTACAAAAATAAAATTTTGCACAGGATTGTTTCTAAAATATGGCATGCTGTAACTAATCAATTAAGAATTCCCCCATTAATTAACCTTGTGATATTGCCAGAGAAAGATATTTACTCATTTTGCCCAGAAAATTTTAATTTGCTGAGAGACACTTTTTGAAGCCCATCGAGCAGTTTTCTGGTTGCTACATGTACCTTTTTTTCCTTTTGATCTGATAATTAACAGGAAGTTTCAGCTTGCAAAGAAAGTAGTGTCTGAAAGCCTGGGCTAGTGGATTTTGCTATTGGGCTATTGAATTCTGTTCTTAACTTGACCATGGGGCAACTAAAGTTTTTTGGCCAATGTTCATAAGAAATTTTTTTTGTGTGTGTGGGGGGGTAGTTAAAAATAATGATGTTTTGTCTGGTACAACTTACCAAATTTCAAGCTGTAAAACTGTTATTGGCATAGCTCTGTACATTTGCAATGTGTACTTAACTTCAATTAACAAAGATTGTCCAGATTTGCATTTAATTTGCTGAAAAATCAAGGCCATATGGACAAACCCAAGTAACCCGGACAACAGACGAAACAAAAGAATTTTTTACTTCAGATTGTTCACGAGGAAATGAGCAGAATGAAACTCTTTGACCTTGCATGGTCTTGTTTCTTTGCACAATGCACTTAAGGTCACATTGCACAAATCCAGGAAGATTTTTTCCAAAGGAAAATTACCTTAATCTAAACAATATCTTGTTCCATGTAGCCTTTTACTGTTACCCAACTGTGAGAACAACTCGTTTCTTTTTATACCCTCCTGATGTATACATTGTACTTAATAGTTTTTATTGTTCCATATTGCTTTTGGGAATGGTAATGCATGACAATGAATTTGAAACAATGGAAAAATAAAAATTAACTAGAATAAAAAATAAATTGTAAAATAATTATACATGTGGTACATGTTCATTATCTGGATGAATAATTTTAAAGGTACATATTATGCAAAACAACCATACCTGATTATTTTTGTCTGGTAATATCTTTTCTATGACACCTTTTGGAATGAGAAGAAGAAGAAGCAAAAATAGCGATTAAAAGTAGACAAAATAAAACAATATAACAGAGATAAGAAAGGTATCGGCTCTTCAGTTAACTCTTTATTAAGAAGAAATGAAAATAGCACCTTCTCAAAACAGACCCAATAAAACAGTGAAACCTTTGGATACAAGCACCAGCAACTAAGATTGATACATGTAACTACAGATAAATTTTTATTTCTTCAGTTTTAATATAATATATTAAAATTTAAGAACTAATAAGACATATATTGTTATAGTTACAATAGCCTGTGAAAACAGCCATTTCTCCTTGCTCCTCGACATTTCCGATGTTTCACTGGAAGGTATGTCAGCGACAGAAATTCCACACTGATGAAGTAAAATCTGTCTGGAATCTGGTCAGGAGCTCTAATTGGTTGACATAGTTGTTATATTATTTTAGCTACAGCTCACATTGTTTACAAATGACAGACAAAAGACAAGAAGCCACACAGTTGAAATGTAAACGCGATGAATCTATTAAAAAACAGCCCTTTTTCTGGAATATATTCTTCCCTAGAAAAACCATTTGAATTTTGCTGAAGTTCATTAGCAGATGAACACAAGACTTTACCAAAATTGACCAGAAGAAACATATAATCAAACAAATTTGCATTTGGAACCCCATCCATGACTCCCAGATTAATGATTGATGTAAACATTGATTTACATTATCAGTATGGCATTACTGTCACTGACACGCAGACATCTCCCCTGGCAAAATGTCTCAAGGGGCGAGGAGCAAGAAGAAACGGCTGTTTTCGCAGGCTAAGTTATCAATCACAGTTGCTGATACCTACATTAATAATTGATTTAGTAGTTACTTTATGAAGTAATGCTTGTTATTTAATGCATTGTCATGCTCACTAAGTGGTATAGTATACATGTAATAATTATAGTAAAAACTCTTCTACAGTGATGGCATACCTGGATACCACAGCTCATCTGACCGTTGTCCTACAACTCGAGTACCAATTTCAAACTTGGGAGGCCCTGCAGGGGGACTGATACAAGTAATAATACTGTTAACTATTAATTCATTATAAACAAATCAGTATTGAAAAAATTTCCTTGTTTGAAGCATTTGTGTAACAAGAAAACAGTACACCCATGGATCCATGTTTCTCTTGAGCCTAGAACGCAGGCTGAAGTTTATCATTTTATCATTTATCTTTTTATCATTTTCAGCATTCACTGAGAAGAAAAGAGCCACTTTAAGTTTTAACAGTATTTGCATACATTTACCAAAGTATTACAAATTCTGAAGAAATATGATGAAGTATCGGTGCATATGAAAACCACCTTCCACCATTGAAAGGTGGAGAATCTTCTGCAATCAATGGACTCCTAGAAGTTCATGGTTACAGATTCATGTGGACACACAAAATAATTGTAACAAAATAGTTACTTTGTGTGTGTCCTTTGTGTCAGAAAGACACCAAAAACTCTTTATCATTCAGAGGAAAGGAGGGTGCACGATAACATACTGTACTGTCAACCCTCCAAGTTGCGACCATTTTAGTCGCCATGGCGCCTAAAATTTTGAAGCTGGTGACTTGATTTGTAAAAAAGTCTCCCTAAAACAAAAGAGTTGGTCGCCAAATGGTGACTAGGCAAAAACTTTAACTTGGAGGGTTGACTGTCTTTATCAAATGAGTGCTTCTTTAAGTAAGGCATCTGCAAATTAAGCATCAAAATGTCTTTGACCAGGATAATAGCAGTAAAATACCGACAACTAAAACAAAGACAAAATGTATCACTTGTACTCTAAGAACAAAGAGGCAGATATTCTGTAAAAATAGTATAAATACATACGCCATCTCTTTTTCTGGGGCAGGTTTACTGGCAGATGACGGTAAAGGTTGAGATGCAGTGGAAAGAGAGAAAGAAGATGTTTGTTTGGATGTAGAAGTCACAGAAGGTGCACTACTTGGCCTGAAAGTTAATAAAATAAAGCACAATTGTTATCATTGTCAAATTAGCACTTACATGCACATGTAGTGGTCAACTATGTGTCCAATTAAAGTACAAGGTACTTTTGTTTGCCAAGAATCTCAAAGTTTCCAAAGAGGTTTTTGGTTGGTTCTCTCCCTTGTTCTAAGAGGCTATTCTCTAGCTATAACTGTACCCTGATTTTCCCCTTTCCTCAACAACCAACATTTCCAATTCTAATTTGATTAGAAATAAAACCATCTGTTACGATTGTTGTAACTTTTAGGTCTTTGGACAGAAACCTGTGATGTGACCATTCAAATGAACCTTCTTTGTCAGTACCATATTTCCTCGAATAATAGCCATCCCTCAGTTAATTGCCTCCCTTTTAATGGAACAATTTAAAATAATCACCTCCCTTGAATAATCACCCCAGCCCTTTGGTTATATTCTCTTCTTTTTTATTCCCTCCCTGTTAAGGTAAAATTGACACTTAGGATAACAAACAAGCTTTCATTTACTGATTGTTTACAACTGAAAAGTTACAAAACTGATCAGTGATGACTAAAGCTCTCACATCAAGGATATTGAAACTGAAAATTAATCAAGGAAACAAATTTGGACACTTAAAAAGTCCATGTTCAGTTTATTTCATGTGATCAGTTTTGATAAGTAATGGGATAGTAAAGCAAAATAGTCAGTCCACAACTTCCAGCAATTCATGTATTTGAGCAACTCATGCTCATGTATTAAATTTTGAAAAAATGGCTCTGTCAAATAATTGCTTTCCTTTGAATAATCGCCCCCTTTGGTGCAAAAAAAATTAAAAATCCCCCCCCCCCCCCCCCACTCCACCTCCGCTATTATTCGAGGAAATATGGTACTTGCAGTTGCTACCACTTGTTTCTCAGCATTTTACAAAATTAAGCTGGGAAATTTGGTTGAATTTGGACTTTTCTCCCATAATTTGGAAGTGACAAGGTTAACATCACAAACAAAAACCATACCTGACTTCCCTAGGAGACACAAGTGAAGAGGTAGATCCACTAGTGCCAGAAGGTTTAACACTTGGTACTGCTTGCTGAACAGGAAGCGATGGAGGTGATGATTTTAATGCTACACGCTGTGATAACAGCGGTGCACCACTTGTGACAGGCGACTTTAATGTTCTATAAATAACAGGCGGGGTTTTCCCTGCACTGCTTACAGAATGCAGGGCAATGTCTGATTGTTTAGGTGTGGTGGGAGGTGGAGGTTTAGATACTGGAACAGTCTTTATTGCATTCGACTGCTGCGTTGACACAGCCGCAGAAGTGCAGGTATGTTTTAACAAAGTGTCTGTATTTGCTGTTTGTGGTTGCGGAATGTAGTTATCATTCCGACTTTTGTCCCCTGTCTTGTCCGTTTTTTCCTGGCTTGCCTGAGTTTCACTTGCAATGTCTTCAAATGTAGCCTGGCATGACATATCAGCAACATCAACATATTCTGCCTCATCGTCATCAATAATAATAACTGGTGCTTTGGGTTCGGGTTTGTCTTGTTTATCCTTGCTGATCGCAGGAGCTTCTCCATTTTCTTTTCCTGACAAACTACATAACCAGCATTGAGAGAACACACAGAAAAAAAAAAAAGAGAAAACTGAGACAAGATCAACTGCATGTACGGTAGAACTTGTTAACTCAGCCTTCTCAGAAAGTTTTCAGCCCAGTCAAAATTAGCCAGCAGCTGACAATTTTGCTGCTTTCGGCACAGGGTCCAGAGGAGATGTGGTTGTTGTTAGAACATCAAAACCCGTCGAAAACCTCTGAAAAAATGGGTTATTTTGATCGCATCACAGTTTCGTTACACATTCTATAGACCGCAAACCAAGGGACTGAGGGCTCGCAAGATCGGCTTACAGTATAAAATACGGAAAGGGAGGAAACAAATTTGGGGCCGATTTTCGAATCCCTGAAACTCAAATGGAATTGAATGAAATCGCCTGATTTTACTAACCTGATCTAGAATTCTTATGTATTTGCCAAATACTGTAGGAAAACGGCATAAAAAAGCGTTCAAATTCATTTTCGGCGACCGAAATTTACGGCTTCGAGATAGCGCTTTCGTTTGCTGTGCACCGCAACAGATGGTGACAGAAATGACGTAGTAAAGTAAATGTGCTCAAGATTGGAGCAATAAAAGGGAAGCCTACACGACTTTTGATTCACGCCAAAATGCTACTCGTTCCGTTTCCTCCGCTGGGTAGATTATGCTCTGGAAGGTTCTACAGCAAATGTGATTTTAGCGAGGATTTTAGCCGCATGTCTCACACTGAGATGTCATGACACATATCGATTTACTGTGGTTATTGTTTCTGGTCGGCAGGATTTGCCCTCTGACGCAAATGCATTTTCTTTGACCTCTTTTGAAGCATAAAGCTTTTTATTACGGCTGAATAAGGGTTCCAATTTTCTCCAAAGTGCCTTCTGGATCTGCATAACTAAGCGATTTTCTTTAGTCCGTGAATGTAATGTTTTTCTGCAATGCTGTATCACACTGGGCCCAGCTCGTTAGTTTTGTTTGGGGAATGTTAAATTATTACGGATAGTGATTTACGGGTCGTGTGTACTCTTGCAATCGATCATCCTTTACAGTAGATTTATAAAGATGCCATTGGGCTAATTAATCGTGCTAAGCGACACTGGTATAGACATTTTTCAAGGTGAGACTTTAAATAAGTAATTCATTTATTCACACGAAACTCCTCTGGACCCTGTGCTTTCAGTGGAATATTTGCTGCCTAATCAACACTTACCTGTACAGTGTAGGTTTAGTAATAAATTAAATAATATTCACTGGTTTACCACACAAATTTAGGTCCTTGCTACCTGGTCATCCTGCTTACTATTGTGAAACACTTTGAATGGCCTGTGTCTTAAAGGAAAAGGAGACAACTTGGGGACCTGGCTGTGGTGGAGTGTGAAGGAAGAGTGATAGGCTGAGGGCATCCACCCCCCACCCCCGTCCCCTTATGACTTTGCTGGGATGTGATTTGGTGTTTTCTGGGAACATCTACACTCTATACAATGTAGACAGTCATGATCAGCACCAGAGGCAATTCACCATGTGCTGATAACAGGAATGAAGTCATGTTAGCATTAACACAAATCACCCAGGGATGATGTACGTACACAGTGCAAGGCAACTGCCAAGGTGATAAATTATCCAGGAGAAAAATTGCCCTTATAAGACAAGCTAGCTTGTGTGAACTACTCCATAGCTTTTACAAAAAAGAAAAATGTAGCTGACAAGTTACTTCACTGGTACATGTAGCAAATATTTTAGCCAAGTAGCATCTTGGTGTCCTGTGGATGCCTTGTTTCAGGAGAAAAAGATGATTTCTTTACAACTTGGCATCAAAACTTGCTAGCTTGAGAGATTGACTTACAAAAATTACAGCTTAATAAACCCTGAAATTAGCCTATGCAATGAGAACCAAATGTTGATGTTGTGTGTTTTACTCCCTTGCCCAAAATATTGGATCAAGATTTTGCCATTCCTCACCTGTTACTACCTTCTTTTGTCGCACCTTTGGTTAGATTTCCTTGAACTTCTTTCAGCTGTGAATCAATGGAGTCTAGCAGGCTTCTCAAAGCAGAATGGCTTTCTAGTAGCAAAAGATAAATTCAAACCAATGAGAACAGAACAGTTGTTTACCACTAAACAACAGCCACGATCAAGACAATTTCAGGTGAGGACTCCTGATTGTCACATTCTCGTTTTAATTATTTTTTAGAAGCAAATACAAGTGTAGAAGGCAAATTAAAAGGAGAATCTAGCAGTTTATCAAAAGTCACTTGAGGCATTCTTTGAGAACCCCTTCAATACAGTGGAACTTTGACATAATAAAGGCCAAGGGACTGGGGAAATTTGTTTGCCATAAAGACATTTTGTTACATGTATATCAAGGTTTTTTCCATATATTTTACGATGACTGGAGGAAAGAAAATGGTTTGTCATACTGAGAAACTACATGGAGGTTTGTTAAATCAAGGTTCCACTGTAACCACAGCTGTAGGTGGAAGTGTACCAATCAATCCTCAAAACTTGATTCTTGCATGCCAAAAGACAGCAACTTGAGTTTCAAGACAGAAGTTTCAACAAGCAAAGCTTGATGTTTTTGTTTCAAAAACTTGTGCAGAATGAGTAGTACACTTTGCCAGCTCTACGACTAACTCTTCCCATGCTAATACATGTACATTTTAAATCTTACTATTATTTTGTTTTATTGTGAAGGTAAGAGAGACAGATGCATAAGATATTCATCCCAATGATTGCGTACTTGTGCGTCTTCGACCTCGAAAAAGAAAGTCAAAGAGTGAAGTCTCTTTGAGGAATTTGTTTCTCAAGAGATCAGTGAAGTGACGAGCTCATTACATTTTTCAACTCAAAACGTTGGTCTCAAATCTCAAAAATAGGGAGTTTAAGATACGGCGACTACGGACTACAACTACAGTTTAACATGCTACTGCGCATGATCAAAACCAAGTGACTGTTCATTTTTCCCCCGTAGTCCTGCGGCTACGGTGAGTTGTTGAGCTGTTTCTCGTAGTCAAGACTATGGAGATCCTTTTGCTCGTATTTTGCCGTCTCTGTAATTCAAGAATCTCGTCTTTTTGTTAAAACGTTTTCAATTCACCTGCTTCAAGTGAGAGGGAAGCAAAATATGTAAGTTGTGTCTAATTTCTGCTCAGATTTACGCTTTTAATCCACCATGGTGACTACAGTTTTATCTCTCATATTTAAATAAGCCTAGCTGTTTATACGCAGAATTCAGATTGACTGCCGAGGAGAAGAGAAATCATGTAGGTAATTTACTTACTCTTCGCACTTGAAAAGTTTCAATGTTTGTTTGAACTGATTAGTGTGTCTTTCTACTTGTGTAACCTTTGTTTATGCGAGTTTTTGTATTGCATTTGCTTAATGAAAATGATGTAAACATCTTCGAGACAATCGAAACTCAGCATTTCAATACTTCAAACTACATCAGATCAGTAGTCGGAGAAGTCCATCTTCTAAATCTAATACATGAGCTGTTACTATTATATTTCTGTCTATTTCTTTAATATTTGACATAAGTATTCATGGGCAGAAAAATTTGTTCATTGTTCTAAAGATAAGATCACATGCAAAACTGACTTGCATTTTTATTGTAAACAGTGATGAAAACTAGAAAATCTTTGCGTGTTGTTTCCCTCTCCGCCTCTTCTCTCGTAGTCTACTGTCTGTCGTGCAATCTTAACGTTCTATATTTGCATGACTCAACCCAGTGCTACAAACAAAGGACAACACTCGCCCAGCCGTAGTTCGTAGTTCGTAGTCTCCGTATCTTAAACTCCCTAATCTTGTCTTGAGGCTACCAACTTGATTCTCCAAAATTTTGAGAATCAAGAAACAAGTCTTCAGTCTCCAGGATCAAGAGGGAAGTGACTGTCAGCTTACTTTTGAGCAGTACTGTTAATGTACCCTTTAGGGCATAACGTGATAGATGTAAATTTACCATACCCTAAATCTTGCGCATGTTTCAAGTTTGTCTACTTCTTACAGTACATAATTCATCTGAGTGATAGTTGTGCTGCCAATTTTATAAGTAAATAAGTTGTAATAAATCAAACCTATAGCAGATCCAGACAAGAAAACACACTGACCTTCAACAGCTGCTGCCCTCTGTAAAAGAGTTCTTGTAGTCCTGTGAAATTTTCAAATGGCATGGCATTGGAATTTTTAAAAGATAGAGGGGATAGTTTAGCCCCAAAATCTAAATGTACATTCTCCAGACTGACTGATTTTGAAAGTAAATTTTCACATGATTTGGGAGAGATGAAGGAATATACAGCTGTTTCTTCACAACGGTACAATCGATGATTGCTGAAGCCGTAAAAGACATTTGAAGCTGGTGAACCATAAACGAAAAGATGGTCTCTTGACTACTACAGCGATGCTTTTAAGATAAATTTAACATTGTGCAGCAAGACATGTTCAGCACTTTTGCTGGTTTTGGGAATATTTTCAATGAAATAAATATCACTGTTTTAGTTTCTTTGTTTCCTGTAAAATTCTCATTGTAATGATGCATTTCTTTATTACATACAAGGTTTGCAATACATGCAAGTATCGTGCGAAGAAAGTAGTGTCGATAGCCCAGGGCTAGTGGATTTTGCTATTGGGCTAGCAAATGCTGTTTTTAACTTGCCCGACGGCAAGTGATCTTTTTTGAGGGATTCGAATAAGAAGAACTGTGAAATCAATTCTGCAAGTCAAAAAGGTTTTGGGGCTAGTTGAAATGATGTCTGGGCTAGTAAATGCTAGCTTCAGCTTGCCCGAATGGCAAGCTATAAAAATGATTTTCTTTGCACCCTGTGCAAGTTTCATTTCAAAATCTTCTACACCATATTTTTCCTGCAAAATCGCCATTTCCCATAATGCCAGTGTCCTGAACACTTTTTATTCAGAATAGCCGGTGGTGAAAGGGTTAAATTAAACATAGATAGTAAAAGTGAGTGCCAACACGTACATGGATATCACACACTAGCTATTTTTCTGTGCTAACAGGAATTGTAAACCACTTAAAAACCCAGAGTGATAGCAGCTACCCCTGCATTTGACGTTCATTTACATATATCATCCAAAATACAAGGTAAGAGATTGTATTATAGCTGATTCAAGAAAGGTTGCTTTAGACATTGGGAATTGCACATCGGGAAGCTATTGTTTGGTGGTCACTCTAGTAAATCATTGCATTGTTCCATATGCCCAAATGTCCAACGCCGAATTACCAATGACCAATTACCAAAGCAACCTTTTTTCATTTAGCTGTATATAATTTTGACAGGTAAGTTTCAGCTTACATTAATAGAGATGTAAGCCATACATGTATGAGATAACTTAAAAAAAGATCATGCTTATTCTTCAAGTTAGGAAAGACTTAGTAGGGCAAAAATAACGCAATTTAACCAAAACATCAACCTGTTGATTCGACTTATATGCAACAGTCCGGTCAGCAACACATGCTATACATGTAAACAAAGAAGGCAAACTTGTCATTCGTTCACACTACAAACCAGGGAAACTTTGCGCAGGTTTCTCAAGACCAAGATTAAGCAGGTCAAGAGAGGAAGCACACAAGACGGTAAATTAATAGAATGGGAGGTTTAAAGAAAAAAAAAAAACAGTGAAGAATTTAAACTCACCGTTCACAAAGTTCCAAAAATCCTGCTGCCCTCAATTCCTCGTCGATCATGTCTTCCAAATCAAACCCTTCCTGCTGCACCCGCGAAACCATTATTCCGATCTCACCCATGAACCTTAATAAGGTTTATGCCGCTTTCACATTAGCGTTGGTTAAAATCGTCGCTGGAGGATTCCATGAGTTCACAAAAATAAGTCGTGGTCGCCTTGCTTTTCACATGAAGACTGACTCCTCCATTCAAGCGCGCGAACGCGCGAACTGCGCATCTCTTCACTGTAGAGTCCGCTGACTGAATTTTCGACAAAACTTCGTACCAAATAGGACGGAGCGGCGGCGGAGGGGTGAGGGGTAGGAGATTCTCATTTATTTCAAGAGAATTCATCTCTTTTGCAAAGGAAACAACGAGAAAAAGAAAAGAATGTTAAAAAGACGTCTGCATTGGTAAAAAAGGATTATTTGTCAAATAAGTGGGATAAGCCCTAGAATTCCTACCATTTCAGTGTAGTTTAGATTAAAGAAATGCGTCGATTGTTCTCGTGCAACAGTTCAAAACAGTTCAACACACTTCGACGCTTTAGCAACCCCTTGGACAACAACCTCCCGGCATTTGAACTTTTTTTAAGTCAGGCCTGATCAAATTGCCAATACATTTAATAGCCCAATGTAGTGGGCAAATACAGGCCCTTCCAAAGAAGAAACGTTTTGCAGATTGTGATTTCAAATGTCTTTTGGTATGTAGATTTATTTATAGTCAGTGTAAAGTAAACGTTTCGGACGTCTAAAGTAGCTAATAGCTCCCGCCTGTTCACCTATAGTTTCTACACTGGGTATACAGGTACGTGATGCAGTAGATGACTCAGCGACATGCGAATTCCGCATGTTCAGAATCGTCAGCGATCTCTTAAACCAAAAGACATTCCTGGAGCTGTTATAGTCAATGATCGTGCGTTGGAAATTAAAGTGGACGGTGGAGAAACCAACCTTCGGCAAGGATCCTTGGGAAATATACTATGAAACGTCAAGTCTTTCCCATTGGAATGATTATTACAAAGTGTAGCAGCGCAGCATTGTAAGAACTATTGTTTTTTGTCGTAGTTGTAGGGTGCACTTCTGCCACGTTATACACTGTACACATAATTGCGCTGTGGCCCTTAGGCATCGCTTTCATGCTTACGTTGTAAGAGTGTTTACCGGATAGCTTTTGCGTCGGCATGGAAACTATACCTTATATAGGGATTCTGTTCACACAAAAGATGATTTCGGCGCGATTTCTGTAGCGAAGAGAAGCTGCGAGGCGCCCATCTCTAACGGGGAGAGTCACACTGGAATAGGTGTTCATACTATACAGGATAACTTTTCGTGTCGCGGCACGAAAAACAGTTATCCGGTATAGTGTAAAAATATTCTTAGACTTTGTTCACACTATTCCGCTCCTAATGGGATACCTTTTTCCTTTGGCACGAAGACCATATCGGATAGGGCTTCTGTTCACATATAAGAACGGTTATGGCGGCGCCATTTCTGTAACAGTGCGAAGCTGCGCGGCGCCGATCTCTGCCTAGTTACTATACGTCTTTTTCTGGATGAAAATTTGCGTGCAAAGGAAGATTGGAAAGAGAAAACGGTCGAAACGCACTATGTGTGTGACCATAGCCTTATACTGGAGGGCGTTTAGGCTTAAAGACCTTCACATTAAGAAAAATTAATTATCACGTTTACGTCAAACGGCAAACGAGAATTTGTACCACGTGACCAAGTTTCCTCTTGACTCGTCTTTTACTGTTCATTATTTCTACTCCTAAATTAGTAGTTTCACGAACTCTTTTACCCATAAGAATTATTTTAAACTGTTTTTATCTGCTCATTTTCTATTTCCAGAAATTCTCAAATTGAATCTGACTTTAAATTGCCATTTAACGTAAACGTGACTCTTATTTGAGACGTTTAGCGACGTACGCCCGTTTCCTTTTTACGGCTGACGTGAAACCCCGGGTTGATTCTGGCGTTTGCTGTTTGAGGTTCGATCCATTCTCCACTTTAGGATGGCGTCAACGTTATGTCAAGGATTTTATAGCCTGCGAAAACAGCCGTTTCTCCTCGCTCTTCGCCACTGTGACGTTTCGCGCGGACGTTCCTGCGCGCGAAACGTCCCCTGCGGCGAAAGAACAAGGAGAAACGGCTGTTTTCGCAGGCTACGGAATGGAGTGAAAAATATCCCTTATCAAGGAATAGGGACGGTTTAAAACAAAATGAGCAAGGAAGATCACACTTAGGATAACAGGCTTTTATTCATTGCAGAAAAACCCATCGAAAACAAAGTACTACAACAACTCGTCTTTACTTGAGGCGGTCGCTATATTGAATTTGCGGACAGCAGCAGTGCTGTTTTTAATTCAACCACAAATAGATACATGCTCATTCTTCGGCGTAAATAGACACTTAAACATGTATTCAAAACCTTGCTCAGCACAATGGTTACATGTTTACGTGGCCAAACTCAAAGTGTGGTGCTCAATGCCTTCAGGTAAATGACTTGAAAACCCACCTCTCCGCGTTCGAAACCCGCGTTGAAAACCTCAAACGTGACCTCAAATACTTATCACGTGGTCTCCAGCCGTTTGCCGGTAGTTTCGCCTAAAAACGTCAAGCTAATTACCTAACGATTTCGTGCCGCACAATGTTCTTCTACGATGCCGCGAGACAGCACAAAATACGCAAAAAAGATGGAAATGGTAGTGGCGGTAGTGATCTGATAGTGGACAACTTGCACTTTTTGAAAAAATCATATAAATGCATGCTGCCGAGCAACTGAGTGTAGTCCCTACTATAAAACTCTTGGCCGAAAAATGAAACTTTGGGATTGGCCAGGGGAAATGCCATGATATGATATTTTTTCTTTAAAATCTGATTTTTTATCAAATTAATATTAACATTAATAACAGCAAACGTTACATATTAATTACTGATCAAAAGGTGGTTGATCAGAAGATAAAGGCGTCATTTTAGTACATTTACTTGTTGCTGCATTTATATAAGTATTGTATAGAAAAGGCATTATAACAATACATTCTGTTTAAGGGGCTGGCCATTTATACCTAGTCTGCTATAGTTAATATATACATGTATACGAACTTGGTAAACATAGAAATTCTACGTACTAGCCTCGTAAATGTAACATAAATTACAAGTTGAAGATAATCGACGTAAATAAATGAATTTAAGAGCAAATAAAACTGTCAGCTGTACTGTGGCGAGTTAAATTAGGGACTTCAAGATCCAACGACGCGACGGCAACGAGAACGTCGCTTAAAAAGTGACTTTACGTTCCTTCAGTTTCATAGGGATTATTCCAGCCACTTACTTTGTCAAATGTAGACGAACCCTCCTGAAGCTGAATTTCAAGGGACCATAGCCAAGCTCAGAAAGAGAAATAAAATCTCGTCTTTGCTTGTTTGAGTCCTCCATAAAACACAAAATCAGGGATTTTCACGTAATAGTTGTGCAAAAACAGGTAAGAAATGTACAAAAAGGTGAGCACGTGCGAAGTTGTTGTTTTGCTTATTAAACCAAATGTTTTTTTTTTTGACGTTCTCGTTTCCGTCCGCGTCGTTGGATCTTAATGTCCCTATTACAAGTATACGGCTGGCAAACTTTGAAATGGTGTAATAGCTCCAGGTGCTTTTTGGATAAGCTGGATAGGATATGTCTATAACTATTCTTAAAGACTTCCAGTGAATTCTTCAATTAGCCCATTAAATTCTTTGTAAAATTTCAAGCTTTTGACAAAGATAATTGAACTTTTTGAAAAATATCACGTCAAAAATGGAATTAATAAATTTTTGTAACTACATTAGAAAATTCTTAAAAGATTTTCCTACCGAGAACACAAGCACACAATCATAAAATAAATCGTCATATAGTCTATCGTAAAAAGGTCAAACAAGTTAACATATAAGAACAGGCATTTCATGGTAAATAAAAAAGTTGCAGTGGTGGTATACTAGTTATAAATCCATATTATATCAAGTGAGTAGTGTCACGTCCATTAAAACTTGGTACTCAGGCATCTATGGCGTGTTTTGTTTTTCCATTTCAGATCACATTATGGTATCTAAGAGAACTGTTTCGCCTTCTTAGGGGATGATTACATGGCGAATTTCAGCCAGGGCTTAAATATTACTGCGATTTTATGACAAATTTCAAATTTATCGCCTTTATTCCACTGAAATCCTTTCTCCTTCGCGGCCATATTGTTTCCAAGAAAACAGCCTCACTGCGCATGCTCACGTTACCTTTTCAGCCCAGGCTTAAGCCCAGGCTTAAGCCCAGGCTGACATTTCATTTCGATTACATGGACGTTTTGCGGATTTTTCAGCCCGTTTGCCCAGGCTGAGAATCCTAGCTCGGTTTCAGAAACCGGGCTTCCTGGCTAGGATTTTCAGCCCGGGCTGAAACCTTCTCCATATAATCTCCACTTTCATTTCAAGAGGATTTCTTTCAGAACCCGGGCTGAAATTTCAGCCAGTGCATCCAGGTGCAATAGAATGCGCGCATAGAGAGACAAAGGAAAAATTTCCTAGAGAACATCACGTGGTCTGTATTGGCAAAACAGCTAACCAGGTCTATCGCTTCCCAAGGTGGTTCGAAAAATTGAGATTCGACTATATTGATAACTCCGTGTTAGTTTTAACCAAACGCCGACAATTTATTTAACTATATGCCGGGCGGCCGGGAAGGGTCTTAAAAAAACGAAATGCCCGGCAGTCAGAAAAGTTTCTAAAATTCCTACAAAATCCCTTTTTTTAGTAATCATTTGAAAGTATTCTATCTTCATTTAGAATTACCAAGCGATAAAAAAAAACAAGAATGGCTTCGCAGATGAGCGGTTGTGGTTTCTTGGGCATAGAGTCAAGATCCACGCCGGGCGACACTTTGAAAAATTTTGTGACTGAAGTGCATGACTCACGGAGGGCATGATTTCACACAGCCTAAATACCCGGCAGTCTGAAAGCGGAGCTGGAAAGTTACAAAGCCTTCTCTTCAGCTCTTCAGGCAAATATAAGGGAGTACCCCTACCCGGGCTTCAGAGTAGCCAAGTGGGTACAAAGGGTTCAATAAAAGTTTAAACAACATAAACGTTATAACAAAGCATACTGACGGGTATTTAGCTTGGATGAAAACGTGCCCGTGAGTCATGCACTGTCTCACGAAACTTTTCTAAGTCTCGAAACGGCGTCGATCTTAACTCTACTCTATGCCCAAGAAACCATAACCGCTTATCTGCGAAGCCATTCTTGTTTTCTTGATCGCTTGGTAATTCTAAATGAAGATAGAATACTTTCAAACGATTAGAAAAAGGGATTTTGCAGAAATTCTAGAAAATTCTCAGACTGCCGGGCATATAGCTTTTTTAAGACCCTTCCCAGTTGCCGGACATATAGCCAATTCGTTTAATTATTTATAGTAAATAGTTTAGCCAGACCGCTGTCATCAGTGCTTAATTAATTGATATTAACTTACTACACAGTTACTTCCACGTATTTTATAATGGCGCTTTGTTTCAGCAAATTCGTCAAATATTCTTTTTGCAAAATCCTTGCAATTATTCACCAGCAAGTCATAATTTATGTTTAGCTCGTCTTCATCATAAAGAAAATCTATCAGGTCCTTTATTGTTTTACGTCCTCTATCATAACTCATTTGAGTCACGAGGACTTTTCTTGGTTCCCCATTCACAAAATCTTTAACCTTGACTGGGAATTTGTTTCTCTGGATAAGAATTCTCTTGTCATCTTTCTCGATGGACCACCACCAGCTCTGCGTTTCAAACACCACAAATTGATGGTTCAAGAGCAGCTGAGTCACTTGCAGCTTACTGAGTGGGCATTTATAAATCCAGATTTGCAGGATCTCCTCGCTGGTATCAATCGCCTTACTCATATCTTCCGTCAGAGAATTACCTTCAATAGTGAGGAGTTTCGAAGAGCTTGGATCAAACAAATTTACTTGACTCGCCCAGTTTTTACCGTGTTTGCCTCGTAGTTTGTCCTTTAATGCCATTGCAATAGTCTAGAAAATTAAGACATAAAATTATTCCAGTTCTCAGGTAAATTAGGGCATGATTCAACCGAAAAAGTGATGGGGGGGGGGGGGGGGGGGGGGTCTATGGTCTATCTCTGAATACTTAAGCGTTAGAAAGATGAGACTTTGCCAGATGCAGTGGTTTCTGTCAATTTGGTGTTTTTCAATTATGCAGAAAACAATAAAAAGTCTTTAAACAAAAATGGCAACACTTTTTGTTGTGAGTTATTAAACCAGACTGGTTTTACACGTTTGAATAAAAATGACAACTCAGGGGATAGTAATTTTAAATTTCTAGAGCAATTCATCCTCAAATTTTTGTTGGAAGGGAAAGTAATTACCTTTTATAGTCCTATTCTTCACAGGAACATATGGTGGTGTCGAACTAGACAATAATTCCAGGAGGACATATATAATGAGCATCATGCAGTCTATCCAGCGTAACAAGCATCGCACGTACATTTTAATACACGCCAATCGCCTTCTTGGGGACATCATAATCACGCGAAAGTAGTATACCCCTGATTATCTTAGCCCTACCTTCGTTTTTAGTCTTTCAATTTAGTTCCCCACCATATATTCGGAAAGAAAAAAGTCTAGTCGCTTTATAGCGCTTGAGATGTTCCAAAACAAGTAACTTTGGGTGAAGAAATTACACCTTTAGTTTCATACCCGACGGAAATTTTTACAGTTGAGCTCCCATGCAGCGATTACCTATAAGCAAGAGAGGATAAAGGGGATAGCCCCTTTATCCTCTCTTCCTATAAGACATGGACCGTCCATACCTCTCCCCAATGCAAATATGCTGAAGTTCAAAGGTTTTGATACGCCCAACTACTATAACGTTTGTATGGGATTTGTTTTTCAATTTGCAAATGGGGCAATCTAGTTCAATAACTCGAGCTCAAATAGTGAAACACGGCATAATTCATCAAATTCTATCTTTACTCTTTTAGAATACAATACAAAACAATTTACATATGAATGGTACACTATGCATATAAAGTAAGTCTCAAGTAATACAAGTGTACAATTTTTATCCACATCGGTTTCGCTCGAATCCTTTTACTAGAAAAGTGAATGTTGTTAGTCTCGCTTGCGTTAGCCTGCGTAGCAAGCGTTTCCGAGCGAGTTCATCGAGAAAGTTGGGACGAGAGCAAAAAAATAAAAAAGGAATGACTGGGGATGGGGAGGGGAAAGAAGGAAATGCTTGCCCGCAAACCCCACGATTTTGAAAAACTGCGTTCACCCACGAACGCATCTGATTGGTTCGGTGCTGGTAGTGCTGATTGCTTAGCACTCGAAACATGAATCAAACCAGGTATGCTTTGTTTACGTGCGTGACAGATCTGGTCTCAGCTGATTTGTGGACGCAGATTACAAATGCTTTGGAGTGCTCCCGCTCTAACTTTGGCGCAATAACTCGATTGGAAACGCTTGCTGCGCAGGCTAGGCTTGCGTAAGCAGCGAGACACATAATCTGCAACGCGTTTCTCGCTCCGGGGGGTAGTTCCTATATAGGCTATATGAGTATGTGCGGCGCCAAGGAGTATGGTTTTTCAGCCGTTTTGGTCTGAAATAGGGCATCAATTTCGACCATTTTGGTCTGAAATAGGGTATCGTTTGTGCACTCTCTTCTTGAATTGGGTATGTTTTTTAGAAGAATTAGCTACTTCTTCATCATTTGGCAATAATACCATTTCCTTTTTATTGTTTACGCCAACTACCGTGTACGTGCCGTAACAGCTTGTCACGGGCTCCGGTAACGCGCCAGGCTCCAGGGTTTCAGGTCTGAAATAGGTATCAAATTTTTGATCAGGTCTGAAATAGGGTAGGGAAAATCGCCGATTTTGGTCTGAAATAGGGTAAGGGTTTCCGGAAGCGTGCCGCACATTCCCGCCCAATTTTTCTGGAAGTAACCCCTTGAATCTTGTCGTTTTGGGGTCACAGATCGGGGGCCATTGTGCCAGGCGTTCTTTGCGGACACCGTTGAAACTGGGAGTAAGAACTGTTCCGTGATCGAAGCCACGCATGTTTTGCAAAGAAAGTTTAGGAAAGATTAAATTTAGAGCTTTTTCGAAACGTGCCGGTCCACGAATTCTATCGCTTGAAAACGTCGATTATTTTGGAGCAAGTAAACCCTACTGAGTGGTCGGAAAAAAATAAGGATCTTGATTAGCAAAATTGCGATGGTCGGGTGTTGTAAACTTTCACTGCATGCAAATGAGTCTTGTGATGAGCATGCGACTTATTTTCGGCGATGATTGAAATGACGTGCCATGTAAATCACTTTTTCGATCTCTGGTAATGAAGTAATTTCTTTTTATCGACGTCGATAAAGTAGGAAGTAAAAAACCATTAGCGAGTAAATCGTGTTTCTTGTAGAATTAATCGCCTCCTCATTTCTCGATCTAATCTCCAAGCAGGCGAGACCTGAATGCCGCTGTAAGCGCCTTCTTGTTATATAACGATTATAACTTCAGAATTTGACATTCAAGTGTGTATGGTTTTAACCCTCAGGAAAAATTTACCTCATGATAATTTGGGCCAAAGATTATCTTGTTTATTGCGTTGAACCAGAAACTCATCATGGAGTTTCTCATGTTGACTGACTTGATAATCATAATCATGATGCTCAAAATACAGTACCATGAACCTTTGTTTCAGCAAATTCGTCAAATATTATCTGTGCAAAATCCTTACAACTACCCTCTGTCAAGTCATTCTTTATGTATTCATTTTTATCATGGAGAAAATGTATTAAGTCCTTTACTGATTTCTGCCCTTTATCATACCTAAGATGACACAACAGGATGATTCGTGGTTTTTTACCGAAAAAATTTTGAACATTCGATAAGTTCTCGCTCCTCTGAATTAGAAATCTCGCCTCATCTTTCTCAATGGACCACCACCACCAGTTTTGCGTCTCAAACACGACAAATTGATGGTTAAAAAACAGTTGCGGAGTTAATTGCCAGCTAATGTGGGGGCATTTGTAAACCAAGATTTGCACGATCATCTCTTTTGCATCACTCATCTCACTCTTGACTTCTTTAAGAGAATCATCATTATTACTAATGAAGAGTGCATGAAAAGGGCTTGAGCCGCTTTTTTTGCCACTTGCAAAAACACTACCAAATACAGTATTATGAAAATTTGTTTAGCAAATTCGTCAAATACTTTCTTTGCAAAATCCTTACAGTTATCTTCCAGCAAGTCATACTCTACGTTTAGCTCATCTCTATCATAAAGAAAATCTATTAGGTCCTTTATTGATTTCCGTCCTTCATCATAGCTAAGCTGACACACCGGGGTTCTTCTTTCCCTCTGAAAATGTTTCCCATCCTCTACAGTATCCACAGAATCTCGAACATTGTTGAGTTGTTCGCTTCTCTGAATTAGAATTCTCGCGTCGTCTTTCTCAATAGACCACCACCATTTTGTAGTTTCAGGTACGACACATTAATAGTTAAAGATAATTTGAATAATTTGCTTCATGTTTCTGAGTTTGCTTATATAAACCCAGATTTGTAGAATTTTCTCGCTGTCATCAATCATGGAACTCAAGTCTGATTTGAGTGTATGGCCTTTACTCAAGTTTGGGCTTATAGAAGATAATGTCACAGTTTTTCAATGACCATGAAATTCAGAATCCGGGTAGTTAGTTAATCGATTGTGGCCCTGAAAAATTTTGAAGGAAAAAAACTACGAATTTTTAAGAAAATGCTTTTTTCGTGAGAGGAACTCTTAAAAGCTGACAAACGTCAACAAATAGCTAAAACTATAATTTCTATATGTTTGCATTGCTCGAAATCGCGCGTATTTACAAGGCCCTAAAGTTTTTTGCTGACTTGCAAGGACCCATCTGTTATGAAGATCCCAAAAATAAAGGGATCAATCTCATAGTTTATTAGATATAATCGTGTAAAGTTTGCTTATCATTTTCGCATAAATTATGACCTCAATTCGGAAACCGCTGAATTTCTCGAATTAGGTCTTTGCGATTTTGGTGAAACTTTGTTCAACGCAAGGCACTAATGCGCACTATATGTAGCCGAGAGATTTTCATGAAAAAATGCCGGCAACAGCAGATTTTCGACTCAGACCTTAAAGGGGCGTGGCATTATAACCACATGACATTTACTCCAATCGCCAAAAATTTTGTGTTATATTGTAGATTGGTCTATATTTTATCCATTGTATGTGTTAGACTTACTAAAAGTAAAGGTGGGGATACCAGAGAGCTTCAAAGTAGGATGGTACCCCCCCAAAAAAACTGGGTCGAGTCACCTTAAGCGACAGTCAGTTATTTGCAAAAACGACAATTTTTTGCCCCTTTCAGTTAATAAATAGTACGTTCAGCAAAAGGCCAGAATTTCTGTTATAAAGTTTCAAGCGCTGTATATTATGCCCAAATGCTTTAAATCCGAGTCATTTCACTGCTTAAGCATTTGATCAAGGATAATTACCCGCGTTCTAACTTAACTGCATGCTGGACGTTTAAGACGATTAACTTTACCTTAATCTTCAACTCTTTCTTTCTTTCTTTCTTTCTTTCTTTTTCTAGCGTGTAATTGTAGTTATGTCTCGAAAGACCCCAGTTTCAAGCAATTGCGAGTTTGACAGCAGCATTCAGGCGTATCGCTGTTTGTTAAACTCTAACAAAAAAAGAAACCGCAGGAAACGTAATGTTTATATTGATCGGGACTGTGCTGAAAGCACTGCATTCCTTCATGAGTAATAACAGTTCATTATCTTTGTTACCTCAGGCACAGTTTATTTGTGTCTACACAAAGAACAATTCCAACAAAACTATACGTAAACGTTGTGGAACCTAGTCACATTAGGTTTATAACTTCTTAAGACACTCGGTCTGAATGGCTGTTTCAGGGTCACTTGTCTCTTTGCTAAATTTCCAGATACAGCGAAAAAGAAAACCGCTAGAAATAGGCTAGATTCTGAGTTGATTGTCTGAGGTCATAAGACCGTGCTTTTAATATTCTAGTTGTATTTGTTTCACTTGATCGGTTCAGTTATGCTCAGTTTAACCAAGACTTCAACAGCTATTAAAGGCTTGGTGTTACACCTCTAAAATCGTAGTGAAACTTCGTACGAACAGCAATCGAAGGACACCAGCAGATATCATTATCTGTACAGTCCGAGCTATTCTGACTATAGCGACCAACCTCAGGAATTCGTATAAAAAGAGGTCAGATCACTGCTAACTGATCACCGGGCACTTATAACGGGCGAAATATTTTCCTGTTTTTAGGAAAACCCGCAAAAACAAAGTAACGCTTGTTCCACAGGCTAGCTATATTCACTAAATAAAATCTAAGTTTTGCCTTTGAATTGTAGGTGGAGCAAGTTTAGAATTCATGCATACACAAGCTATACACGACAACTAACCCCAATTGCGAAGGATATTTTTTCTTCAGTTAATTTGGCAGTTCACATTGTTGTTTATTTCATTTTCACCAATTTAAGAGTTTTCTGACCTTTTTTTTCCTTTCAGATCAGTTTTAACTAAAAAAGTAAATTGTGTTCACGTCGATACTTACCGACCCTAAAAAACTTACAGTGACAGAAAGGAAAAAGGCTGTCATGCTCAACATCCCTAAATACGATCATCTGTGGTCTCTTTAATGATGTTGAATTCATTAGCAGAAAGAAAGGCACAGAATGGCGGTGGCAAGCGAGGTACATCTCAGGAACTGATAACTATTATGACAAGAAGACCAAGGCCAAGAACAAACTAGGAAAAAGCTTTCCTGGCAAAATACAAATGGGAACTGGTTATTCAGGACACACAACGGAAAATTTCCGAATATGCAACGGTTGTAACGTTGGATCAAAGGAGCTGTGATTCAATTGGTTACGAGTTTGTGATCGAAAATGATGCATCAAAAGATGCATTAGAAATGTTGATCATTCATTCATTCATAGTTTATTTGGTAAAGCAGGTTAAGCTAAAAGGCAGCTAAAATATAAAGCTGATGCGGATCTGCTGATAAATTATCTATTGATCATATACAGATAAAATAAAACAATATACAGAAAATAGGTATATGAAAAGAATATATACACAGTAGTAGGATGAAAGACTAAAAGTTACGAAGAGTTAAAGTACTATTTCATCTTGTTGAAATTTATATTGACGAACAAGGGTCTATTTTTCTTAAGAAGCTTTTTCAAAATGTTTAAACTTGGTGCTCTTTTTAAATTGTCTGGAATGGAGTTTCAGAACAAAGCTCCCCTATATCTTGATGAATTCCTGCCCAACTTGTCAATAACGGGTTGTACATTTTCGCCATGCTTTCAATGTCCTAAGCAACCAAGCCTGCCATTGTCCCAGAGTTCCTAGCGTGTAGACTAAGTGGCCCGTATGAGCCGCAATAGAGAAAAAGCCTAGACAAACATAGCTGGTAACTGGTCCATAACTATAGGGTACAGAACTTAAGGCAAGTAGCTAACAACGCAAATTTATGTCCATCTGAAAAACGACTGCTTGTTAACTGAGTCAAGAAAATAAGGTGAGTAACTAACAACGCAGAGTTATGTTCGCGCTCATTCGCTGGCGTCACTACTTGACATGGATGGCAGTGCTGAATGTGGGCTTCCACCATCAGGTCTAAACCTGGAAACCAGACCCTGGTCATGAGATATTCCTTCGTTTTTGTAACCCCCTGATGTCGCTCATGAGCGAGCCGGACTACGAAGTGACCTGGGTACCACTATGCGAGACCCTCGCACCACCAATCCTCCTACCACTGCTAGCTCTGTAAAGACTGGGCCAAATTGAGGCCCAAGGGCTTGCCGTTCTGGTGCCGTGAAGTACCCCCTCGCTATCGCACTGTTAAGCTCTTTGATTTCCGGGTCCTGAATTGTCTCCTCTAGCAGCTCATCCTATGATACTGCATCTGGTCACGGTGCCGCTTGCACCACTGGCCTGATGTCCTTCTCAAACAATTATTCATCTTCATGAACAGTAAGCTCTGTCTGGTGTATTGCCCTGGTGTCTTCGGTCGTGAGTGGTTCTGGGTGCCTGGAGTTGTAATCTGCTTCGTTAGTCTCTGCCTTTGCTTTTTTTCCAGGTATATAATTGAGCTTGTAATCAAACCCCTGCAGGCGAACTCTCATTCGTTCAATTTGGAGTGGTGCAGTGACTTTGTGACTTGCAAACAGAGGCAGTAGGGGTTTGTGATCAGTGTCTACCTCAAACGTATCTCTGAGGCCGTAGAAGTAGATAATAATAATGATAATAATAATAATAATAGTAATAATAATAATAATAATAATAATAATAATAATAATACAAGAATTTATATAGCACCATTTCCGTAATTCTAAAAAAAGAAATAAATAAATAACAATTATTCACCGAAGTGGAGGGGGCTATTATTGATTGGATATTTACCGAGGCCGCGAAACGGCGAGGTAAATATCCAATACTAGCCATCGACACTGAGGTGAATAATTGTTTTAGTATACACTAAAACAGTGAGATAATTGAGCACAAAATGATGATTTTACACTCATTTACTGTTGCCAACGATTACAATTTTGGCGCGCGATGACCGAACGGCCGCGGTCGTCGCTTTTTCTTAGCGACAAATAAAACTTTTGAAGGCGTTTGTTTAGCTCTTGCAGGAAAGTTTCTTCAAAAGGAGTTGTGAATTCTGTTTGTATTTAAAATAATTCTTTCAAAAAGATTATTAAATTTAGTTTTAAGCTTATTTATAAACAAGTCAACTAAATAAAGTAACGCAAGACTTAAGCTTAATTTGCATTTGTAAACAAAAAACTTTTTCACCGGTTTTATCGATAACTATTCAAGTAAAAAAGACAAAGCTTTACCTGTTAAAACTTCCAAACCGAACTTCGTCACCTTCTTCATGTATTTCGGAAATAGCTTGCTTGATTAGTTGTGAAATTTCTTAGTTTTTTACGGCAGCAAACCGGGAAAGCATTTTGCTCGCAACCTACGCGAGTTTGGCGTCGCTCGCTCGGAGGAACTGGAGGTGAATCAGTGAATAGTGCAGGATATTCACTGATTGAGTAGCCAATCAGAGCGCGCGAAAAACACTATCCACTGTTTTAGTATATACTAAATAAAAATATTTGACTTATTACAGAGAATATATAACAGTACTGTTGTAGAGATAACTTTCTAAAAAATAAGATACAATCGACTTGCTAAGATTAACTAAGGAAAATATATACAATAAAAGAAAAGAAAGGGTGGCAACTAACTAATATCTGTCGTAATCTGGATTACGAGCGCGCCCCATTCAACAGCTCTCGCTTCCTTCTCAAGCTGCGAGTATCTGGTCTAGGTATCCGTCAAAGCCCTGTTACCGGTCTCTACCGCCTTGCGTGGGGGTCATACTGCTTCAGTGTAACTGCTAAACCATGGAGTCCCGCATCTGTCATGAGTTCGGTCTTTCGATGGGGATCGAAGTACGCATTACCGTGTCCCCTGACAGTAGCGTTTTGGTTTGCTCAAACGCTCTCTGGCACTCAGGTGTCCACTGTAAAGGTGCCCCCTGTTTGATGAGGTCTCTTAGTGGTGCGGTTATCTGCGCAAAACTCTCCATGAAGTCCCCATTAGCTCCGGCGAAGAAAAGGAACGATCGCACTTCTGCTTGAGATTGGGGCGGGCCTGCTGCCTGCAATGCTGCCACCTTGTTTGGGTCCGGTGAGATTCCTTCACTAGAGAATACCTTGCCAAAGGATGTCACCGATCGTAGGTTGAACCGAGGGCCAGAATGCAGCCTCTTGAAACGCTTGAGTCCGCGATGGGTGTAAAACGTTGTCAGCTTCCTGTTCTCTTCTGCTAACTCTAGCTGCATGTAACCATCGTTCATGTCGACCGGCCCTAACACTTTCACCGTCGTTCTTAGGAGTGAGTACCACGTTACTGCACCAATCTGTCGGTTCGTCTCCTACATCCTCTATGATGTCTAGATTGTGCCACCTGTCCAGGATTTGACCAAACTTTTCTTTTAGGGGTATGGATATTCTTCTTTGTTTCTGAATAGCACCTGGGGCCACGGGTACGACATGCAGCTTTACAGTCACACCTTTCAGCTTTCAATACCAGTAAAGACAGCCTCATACTCTGCGATCAAGTTGTTTATTTCTGGTCGTTCCACCTCCATTGCTGGGGAAGGGGGCTTTGGTTATCTGCTCGATGTGATACTCTATGAGGCCCATTCTTTCGCCTGCTTGGCGGCTTAAAAGTGCAGTGTTCCCTTGGCCTTTGACTACATACACAACTTCTACGATGCTTTTTTGGTTTCGGCTTAGAGAGTTGGTGAAACAGCCTAGTAAGAGTAAGGCCGGTCCTGGTCCATCTCCTGAGTAACTCCTAATGACAGCTTTTGTCGGCTGGAGGCGGCTTGTTCCTTTAAGACTCTCAAAATGTTTCTCTGTGATGACCTTGACGTCTGCTTGCGTGTCTAGGTGTAACGTGACCGGGATCGTATTTACCTGCAACGTCACAGTAGGTTTCGATGACCTTTCCCCCGTTACTCGGTACAGGGCTGGTAGACCTCTTCGGTTGCCTCAATCTCCTCCTCTGGGTGGCTCGTGCTTGGGTCCGGGTCACTCTCTAAAGCTCTGACTTGCCTACCAAAAATATTCGGTTTTCTGCTGGGACAGGCACTAGCAAAATGATGGCTCTTTCCGCATCTGAGGCAGTTCTTACCCCAAGGGGGACAGGGAACTCCCTTTGGGTGGGCGTCGTTTCCACATCCAGTGTAATATAACTTAGTTGTTGATCTGCCTGTGCTGCTCTCGGGCCTGTTGTTCCTCGTTCTGTACCGTCCTGGCCGGTGATCTTGTTCACCTCGTTGCTGTCCTTTGCACTCGGCTGTGCACCTCCTTGGGCCGTAGAATTGTCACCTGGTGTCATCTCTCTTCCTTGCTGAGCCATTTTCAACGCCTTTGCAGTTTCACGCACCAATTTCAGATCTCCATTCTTTCGGATCGATTCGTTGCGTAGCTCTCCATTTTTCGTTTTGACCACTGCCAGCAGTAGCATTTTCTATAGTTATCGGGAACTCACAGTGTAGCTCTTGTTCTCGGCATTTGGTTTCAAAATCCTCGAACGGTACCTCGGTAGGCCAGTCGATGTTGAAGAACTTGTATAGCTCTAAGGTATTGTTTCCGCGTGCCTCAAAATTGTTGTTTAGCTCTTGAATATGTGACTCGTAATTTGTAGGCTGCTCCGGTAACGTTTCGATTAATTTCAGGAGTTCCTCTCCGCCCACTAACAGGAACAGATCGAGCTTATCCGTGTCGCTCCATCGCATAGCCCGCTCAAATCGTTCTTGCCATAACTTTCACGCTTTCTCGCGTTGACCCGGCTCCCCTTTCAGATTAATGGCGCCCAAACTCGCCTTACCAGTTGCCAGGACTTTCGTTTTACCTTTGTGCGTATTGTTTTCTTCTTGTGCGTCTTTATTTGGCATTATATCCCGTCCTCGTCGCCAATTTAATAGATCAACTTGTCAATAACGGGTTGTACATGTCCGCCATGCTTTCAATGCCCTAAGGAACCGAGCCTGACATTGTCCCAGAGTTTCTAGCGTGTAGACTAAGTGGCCTGTATGAGCCGCCCGCGATACTACACTCTAGGTTAAAGCGGGAGACCTCAAACTTAATGCTATAATGTAGATAAGCAGGCACCCCAAAACTAAATTGCAACAAGTGACAGTGGTAATAATTCTTGTAAAGTGAATAGGCTGTAAGGTATCCTTTGTTAAATACTTGAGCCTTTTTAGCTGAATTACTTTCTGGCCAAAGGACCTACAAATTTTGGCTAAGCCAAGACAACTGATTGTCAATAATAATTCTTAAACACCTAGTTAATTTTCCGACCAGCCTCCAAAAGTCCGAACTTTTCTTTCCAGTAATTTGCTTCGGCAGTCCTCAGGAGATAAGTAACTTCATTCCTAAGTTTTTGATATTCATCCCATGATTTTTTAGTACCAGTTTCCTTTGCAAGATTGAGGGCTTTGAATCGCCTTTTCATAGTTTTCCGTATAAGAGAGTTCATCCATGGTAAACTGTTGGAGCGAACTTTAGCTATCCTTTCTGGCAGGTGTTCGTTTAAGATGTTCTCATGGGTGGTTTTCCAAGCCCATGTCATATCATCAATATTGTCAGATGTTTCAATTAAAAGTGTACTTTTCAGTTTCCAATGAACTGCGCGGCTTCTTTGCCATCAGTTTGTCGTGATAGAAACAGCTAATTGTTTTTTTCAATTGAAAAAAAAAAAAACGCGGAGGAAATTCTCATTCAGAGGAGCAAAAGTTTTAGCCACGACGAGAACAATGGGACTAGAAAGTACGGGGTCCTGGATTCAGTCCAGGGAAATCCAAGAATTAAACCGTTATGTCGAGCTAGTTCTGATTTCGGATGTGGATCCATGAAGGATTCAATACAATTTCTCTTCGAAAAAAAATGACGTAAAAAGTAAATACAACATTGGCATCAATAACTGTAAGCATTTAGCAAAGAGAATATTTGACCGTTTTGCCAAAAGAAAGTACCATGAAATTGGACGCGGGAGCGCTACTAATGGATATGACATTTCTATGGATATGACCAATCTTGTACCACGTGAATTAAATCTAGTCTCGGATAAGTATAAACAATATACGTCTTATAGTGCGACTCACGGAGGCTACCTAATCTTCACGGAATTGACTCTACGTCTCCACCACATTGCGTTTGTTGCTTTACTGATTGCAGAGTCGCAAATGGTCTTAGGGTTGCAACACGGGGCTCCAACAAAAAAGGAGGGAAAAACACTGCCTGTTCTCGCTTTCAGGGATGAACACAACAACACAAAAACAAAGCCTCAAGCTTAAAAGCAACGATTTTCAAAGTTATACCTGAAGAGAAACAACTTCTAGTGGAGGAAAAAGGTGCAGCTAATATAGGGAAAGTACTTTGTAAATCATTCATTCAGTGGTTTTGAGAATTAAATTTGTGTTCTTATAAGTACCGAGTCGAGTTTCTGTTTTGATTAGCTCCGGTTATTCGTTTGTTGCTGTTGAAGTGAAAGTCTAGAAATATCACAAAAGACTTAATGTTAGATCCCGAGAGAAACAGTTAGTTTTGTTTTCCCGAGAATTCTGATGTTTCCCTCGACTTCGTCTCGGGGAACATCAGGACTCACGGGAAAACAAAACTGTTTCCCTCGGGATCTGACATTAACTGTGTAACGTCTACGCGGCGGGGGTAAATTCATATTGTCTTCTGGCCTGCGTAGCAAACCTTTCCGTGCGGTTTTGGAGCAAAGAACGAGGAACGCCGAGAGTCAAACAAAGCGCTAAAAATCCGCCGAAAATGGTACGAGTAAAAAAGCGCGGAGGCTCTCGTTCCATTCTTCGCGCGGCCACAACCGAAAATCCCGTTCCGTTCCTTGGTCTTTCTTTGCCCCGAAACCACGAGGAAACGCTTGCTACGCAGGCTAGTCGTCTTCCAAACAGATAGGTAAATCAAGGGCATGTAAAGAGTACATACCACAAGCTTATTGATATTTCTAGCTATTTTTCTTGACTTTCCAGATTTTGTATCTTATGTTTTCAACTCTTGATGACTTAACATGAATATGTTATCGCTCCTACTGAGCAATAGCAATTACTTCATTTCAAACCGCGCGGGTGCCTGGCACTACCAGATTTTCCCCAACTTTTTTAAGCGTCCAGTTTCAAAATGGCCGATGGTCAGAGTAAAAACTCGAAAGAAAGCTTATATTTTTAAAGAAATGATTGATCAATATTCGCTCGGAAAATCTGCCTAAACGTAGCAAGGAAAGGCTGCCTGTATTTGTGCAATGCCCGGAAGCTAAACTTATTCGGCGAGAAGAAAGAGCTTGATCAATCTGAGTAGAGCCGGGTACTCAGCAAGTGCAAGCAATTGTTCGATGAAAAGGTCGCTCGGACCAAAGAAGATTGTAGATTTTCTACAGCACAGGACCCTCTGTTTAATTCGACCCGCATCTGTAAAGTAGAGGATCATTGGCAAGACACAGAAGATGTAATCGTGTACGTACCGTTCGTATCCTAAGCATGCTGGAGGAAATTAAAACAAAAAAGCAGTACTGAAAGGCTCAGCTGGATTATTCCCGTCGAGAAAGAGTAATGTCCTTGAAAGTGACTGGGTGTAGAGAACTTTCTGCTGGCGTTATGTATGTTAAAGCTAGTGTTCTTAAATCACAAGCAAGGAGAAACACGGACTGGTCTATACTCAGTGTATGTTGGCCAAAAGGTAGGTGTACGCGGTTACATTATTGGTTGTGATTACAAGGTGATTGCTCAAATTGTAAACATGCTCTTTGACCCAATAAGTTCAAAAGAGGCAGCACAACAAGTGAGCCTATGTTAGCCACTGCTATTTAAAATTTTATCACTGAATTTATACAAGTCTTGAGTAGTGTCCAAAATACTAGAAATTTCACAATGTAACTGGAAGGTAGGTCCGTGTGGTTTTCGTCCATTTGAATTTTACTCAATATTGAAAATTGAAAATCAAAACTTGACAATCGTTATTTTCAATGTTTGATTCCTCAAAAATTGAAAATCAAAAATTTACAATCTCAATTTTCAATGTTTGTTGCCAAGAAAGGTAAAATTAAACATCATTCTTCAATATTTTGAAAATCAAAAACTAAAAATTGAAAATGGCCAGTTAGTGGTTTTAACTTTTTGTTTTCAATTTCCTCTTCCCAAGATTCAAGCTATCAAAAATTCAAACTTAACAAAGCAATTCATGTGTAACAAACTGCAACAAACGGTGTTACTGCCGGGTGAAATCCAAAAATAAAATGTTTTTTTCATTTTCGTATTTACGATAAACAAAACTGCCAACCGACCAAAAGTACCTGTTATGGAAGCCGGGAGGGTAAAACCGGAAGTGGCACGACTGCAAACAGGATGGCGGTCGTCTTGAAGTGAAGGGGTGTTCCCAACCTCGTCCCCAGGGTCTTCTCGCTTTCCAGAAGACCCTGGGGACGAGGTTGGGAGTGTTCCGTGTCTTCGTGGAGCTGTCTCTAGGGGGTACGCAATTACCCTACGCAGGGTAAGGCGTTTCAGATCGGCAGTATAAAAGAGGGACTGTGGACTGCGGGCTGCGGACCACGGAATGTATAAAACACGGACTTTCTCAAAGTCCTTCGCTTCTCATTTCCGTTTCTCGCTCTCTCGCTCACTTGCCGCAAAAAACTTAAAAAATCTACCGCTCGCGCTTCGCGCTCGGGAAAAAAAATTGAGCTCGACTTGTGGGCAAGTCTATGTTTTAGTCTAATAATATCGTCACTCGAACCTAACCGTGTATAACCCCTTCAATGTGATGTTCACGTTCTAACAATCAATGGTTGCCGTAGCGTCTTCATAAGACCTGTTTAAATAGCAAGACCGATTGTATCCGAAACAGCCACAAAAGTCATAACAATTATAATGAAATGAAAAAGGACTTACAAGTGGCTCAGTTTAGGCCAAAATCACCAAGAATACCAAAGTTTTTCACGATGACCAAAATACATAAAACTCTTCCTGTCGGCAGACCAATCGTACTCTCTGGTAGCGGTGGCCGCCACAGATCGCACTCGCACTCGCTTTTAAAAGACCAATCGCGCAAAAACAACAGTCTTACATCAAGGACACTAGCTACACACTTTATACACTTTCATTGAAAACACGCCACTTCCAGGTGAAGCAATTTGAGCTACGTTGGACATGTGTTCTCTCTGCACTAACATTCCCCAAGAGGGGGAAATCGAAATCGTTTGTCACCATTACGAAGAGCATTATCAGTCAAATTTACCTATCCCTACTTCATATTTGGAGGACGTAATGCGACTTATCTTAGGAGAAAACTAATTCAAATTCAACGGCAAACACTACGTACAGACACACGGCACTTGCAATGGGCACCAAAATGGCGGTTTGTGCTTTCTCGGTCATTTTCATGGCACACTTTGATAAACAACTACTACATGCGAGCCCTTACAGACCATTTCTCTGTAAGAGATTTAGGCATATTCCCAGTGTGGACTCTTCCTGAAACCGAAATCAACAACTTTATAGATTGGTTCGTGAACTCTTTCCGCACAACAATAAATTTTACACTCGAGCTGTAATCAAAACAGATTGTTTTCCTTGACACTGGAGTTTTTAAAGGACCAAGATTCATTCAAACACATTTTAAGACCTTTTAAGCCGACAGAAAGGTTTCAAAATACGCATTTCTCCTCATTTTACCCTCTCAGCGTTAAGAAGGGCTTTGCGTATGGAGAAGCTGTGAGCGCGAAACTTTACTCCCAGGACGATCGTTTTAATAATCCCACGTTAAGACAGAAAATTCTTGACGCGCTTTAAGAAGTTTCGCTACAATAATGATGCTCACGACGATAAGGATGTAAACAAAGTTTATTGAAGCGAAGCGATGAGACGTTAACAATGTTGAAAAGAAGCGATGCGAAGCGAAGCGATGATTTAGGCGGTGTAGATGAAGAAAACGATGTGCAAAGCGGCTTCGAAAACTAAGAAATAAATACAGCGAAAACTATACTTAGATTAACTAGAAACTACCTTAAAACTACGAAAACAAACTTTGGATTTCATTAATACGATGCAAAAAAGGCTTTATAAAACGTAACATCCACAAAGCAAAAAGACTTACTTCTGTGTTCGCGTTTGGATTTCTGACAGCGTTGACGTTGAACCTTCCTTTGATCTTAACACGATGACACGTTGACTAGAACTGAAAAAGTTTCCTGATCACGTTCGACAATGCAAACTAATACAAAAGATAATAGATTTCTTTGTTTTTAAATCGTAAGTACGCTGGTATATCCGCGGCAAAAACCACAAATACTATAAAATAATAACGCAAACGAAACTACAAAGGGTTCGATAGGAAATACCTGGGAAATACGAAAAAGCATAAAATATTTGGCGGTAACAGAAGCCTTGCCCTTATTTAGAACAAACTCGGTTAAGGAATAATTGGAGTTAAGGAAGTTCTAAAGAATTTTTAACTCGCCTTACAGAACGAGGCTACCTCCGGGACCTTGTGGGAACAATCCTAACCGAAGTCCGCTTCGAATCGCGCACTGTGGCCTTACAAGACAAACCCAAACCGTCAAAGAAGATTTTGCTGTTTGTAACGACTTTCAATCTTGCAACTCCGATTCTCAAAAAGATTCTAATAAAACACTAGCACCTTATTACAGGCAAAAAAACACTCGCGCAAATATATCCTAACGCCGCCAATGTTACTTATCGCAAGGTGAAGATCTCTAAAAGAGTTTCTTGTTAGACCCAACATTTCTTCACTTTAACAACAACATTAAAGGAGTTATACACGGTAACGGTCGAGTGACAATATTATTAGACCAAAACATGGCACGTAGGTCTCATTATATACCTGGTCGGTGTTTTAATTACACCTAGTCTGCAGTCCGTGGTCCGCAGTCCCTCATCTAAAACGCTCTACCCTACGTAGCGTAATGCTGCAAGGTTACAACAAAAGCGTACGGTGAAAAAACATTCAGCTCATTTCTTTGAAAACGTCTCGACCATGATACAGGTAGGCCTTAGATTGCCGTTGGCTTTTATTTCCTCCAAAGACAGCTCCACGAAGACACGGAAAACTCGTTCACTTCTAGACGACCGTCATCTTCTTTGTAGTCGCGCCACTTTCGGTTTTACCCTCCCCTTCCATAACAGGTATTTTTGGCCGGTTGGCAATTTTGTTTTTCATAAATACGAAAATCAAAAAATGATTTTTTAGTTTCGATTTCACCAGCAGTAACACCGTTTCTTGCAGAATTTGTTACACATGAATTGCTTTGTTAAGTTTGAATTTTTAATAGCTTGAATCTTGGGAGGAGGAAATTGAAAACAAAAAGTTAAAACCACTAACTGGCCATTTTCAATTTTTAGTTTTTGATTTTCAAAATATTGAAGTATGATGTTTAATTTTACCTTTCTTAGCAACAAAAATTGAAAATTGAGATTGTAAATTTTTGATTTCAATTTTTGAGGAATCAAACATTGAAAATCACGATTGTGAAGTTTGATTTTCAACTTTTAATATTGAATGAAAATCAAATGGACGAAAACCACACGGACCAAGGTACAGACTCACACTGTACCTCACCGAGGACCTATAAACAATTAATCCCCCTGAAAATAAAATTACTTGTGTATTATAAAATTGTTCAATGCATGAGTTTTGGTCACAGGAAAACTAACTCACATTGTTCCTAACAAAAACATTAGTCGGATAAGCTTTTTTCTCTGCACTCGATCTGCATGTAGCTTGCGACTTTGTATCACTTGGCTGCCTGTAATCTAAATCCATAAAAAAAAAATCAATGGCAACAAATTAAAATGCTGATTCATTAATTGCACAAGTAAAAATGACCCAATGAAAAATGAAAGGGATTCAAAGATAACCTCTTCCCATTTTCCCTAAAGATCTTATTTTTAGAAGCAAAAAACTTAATTAACTGAAAGCGTGATTTCAACTAATTTTGAAAATATAATCAACGCAGAGTGAAATGAAGAGTAATTTTTCCTGGGATAACGTATAATGCGGCTTGTAGAGCTTTTATTTTGACTTGTTCTCCTTGTTTTATGTTCCCTGGTGTTTGGCAAGAACGGGTCACTTAATTTCTCGATGTACGTCCTGCCTACTGATACTCATTACATACTGATACTCAGTAGATATTTGCATACAAGATGTAAGAATAAGGGTACTCAATCGGTCTGCATTTAGAAGCTGCACCTCTTCTTCTACCTCACTTCTTTCATATCTGTTCTTGCTCTGATCTACGCAGGTTTCATAGGTACTTGAGCTTTATAATTTGTGACGGCTTTCCATTCGCAGTAGATCCTTTCACATACCGATTTGCATCCTTTCTGATGGGGACGGGATGTAACTGAACCAAAAGTGCTATTGCGTTGCAACCCAAACTATTCTTCCCGACTGGATAGCTACAATTATGCCTTAACGGCTTTGTTTTCATACAACTGCATGTTAACGGTAGAGAAATGTCTTTTATTTTGGAAGCCATTTTGAATCCGGAATTTTAAAAGTTCCGGGAAAATCCGGTAGCGCCAGATCCCCGGGCGGTATGAGATTAAGCAATAGCGAAAGCCCAGCAGAAGATTTTTGGACAGAAGATCACCCTATTGAAGAGAAAAGGTCAGGCCGGTTTGAGAAGCTTTGAGAAGAAATTAAGGTAGACTTCTTTGTCGCTGTGGTATTGCAAGATTTTCGATTATCAAGGCGTTCTGGATCTTCGTCTGGGTCTGTCCAATATTATCGGGAAAACTCCCAGGTCGACGAAATCTATTGAATACTTTGTCGCTGTTGAGATTCATAATACTGACTCGTTAATTTGTTGGCGGCTTAGATTTGAGATATTTAGAAATGAAAGCAAACATAATTGAAAACTTTGTATCCAGGGCGCTATTGGGGTTAATTTTGGGCATAAGGGTGCGAGGGGAGGCACCCTTGACTGAGCCAATATTTGACTTACCTAGTAATTATATCAGCTTTGAACGTAGCTAGTAATGAAAGTTTTTTAATTGTTTTAGTTGTTCGCACCTCTAATTGATATGGTATAATTGTTAAATAGTGAAAGAAATAAGAATAGAATTAAACAAGTCGAACTGTTTTTAAAAGATTTGTTCTCCGACTTTTTTAGCTTTTAACTTTGATGGTACGCAGGCGTCAGTCAATTACAATACGAGTTCTAGTTTAATTTTCTATAAGTCAGCAACAGCAACAAGGTAAATGAAGGCTAATGTTATATTTCTTGGACGACATCTCCGACATCTCTTCGTACTGGATTTATCAATTTCACTTTCACTACGGTGTTTACTATAACCGGAATCATACTACAGTTGTCATATTTATAGTCATTGTCAAAGAGGTTCTCCTCTTAGGGCTTGCCTAAGATTTGGAGGGGACAATGACGAAAACAAGGGAATTTATTCATGTCCCGCGAAGGTGATTTTCAATGCCATTTTCTTTGTGTATTCTTTGCGCGGCGTCCTCGCAAAAACTTCGCGCGTGAGTTACGCGAGATGGCACAATTTGAGTTAAAAATAGTACATTTAACTACATTTGTATTTCGATGGAAACAACCCCATTACAGTGGAACTCAATTTAACGAAGGGCCAAGGGGCTGACAAAATTTGTTCACTATAACGAGGTTTCGTTATATTGAGGATATTTTTCATATATTTCACTATTATTGGAGTAAAGAAAATTGTTCGTTATATCGAGGACTTCGTTATATAGAGGTTCGTTATATCGAAGTTCCACCGCGATGAAAAAGGTATTCAGTTACGGTCTCCTAGCCCGATTATGGCCGGCTCCTGGTTCGTTCAATTTTACATGAGCGAATTCATACTTGGTATTACTTCAGATTGTCGAGACTGTCGACGTCTGAAAAGATTATTGCCCGTGAAAATTGGGAAAAGTAGCTAAATCAAGTGATCTTCAATGACGATGACTTCACCTAGTTGACACAAATCGCCACAGCTGACAGTATCGCACAGCACAGCTTACACTCTTCGTGACCAAAAAAGTTCTCTGCAACCCATTCTCTTCTTTTGGACTCCCAGATAGCATACGTGGTTTTCCCGACTTCTCGCCATTAGAAATGCCAGGGTCACCTCAACACCTACACTTTCTACCAATTTCGTCCATCCATTAGCTTTGTCAAGTCGAGGTGTACAAGGCTGGTCCCGCTTGACCAGAGACGCCACATCTACGAGAGCAAAGGAAACCGGCATTCCTGCTACAATCATTGCGGTATCTCCCTTCTCTCCATTGCTGGCAAGGTCTTAGCCCACGTGCTGCTCAACCGCCTACTCCACCATCTGGAGTAAGGTTGCCTCCCTGAGAGCCAGTGCTTCTTCCGCGCAGGTCAAGGAAAGGTCGACATGATATTTACCGCCCGCCAGCTTCAAGAAAAGTGTATGGAACAGCACTGTGACCTTTACACCACCTTTGTGGGTCTCGCCAATGCTTTCGACACAGTCAGCAGAGACGGATTGTGGAAAATCATGAGCAAGTTTGGCTGCCCCCACAAATTCATCACCATCGTTCGCCAGTTCAATGAGGGCATGCAAGCCCGAGTCCTTGATGATGGTGAGCCGTCAGAATCCTTCCCAGGCGTCCAGCAAGGTTGTGTCCTTGCCCCGAAACTGTTCAGCTAGATGTTTTCTTATATTCTGACAGATGCATTCAGAGATTGCGACGCTGGCATCAGGATCAGACACAGGTCAGACGGGAAGCTGTTCAACCTGAGACGTCTGCAGGTCGTCACAAAGGTGAAGGAGACTTGTACTGTAATAGGGAACTTTCTCTTTGCAGACGACAGACAATGCGCCCTCAATACCGGAAGTGAACAAGAGATGCAGCTGGATATGGACAGGTTCTCCACAGCCTGTGATAACTTTGGTCTCACCATCAGCACCAAAAAGACTGAAGCGATGTTTCAGCCAGCTCCCAGCAGCCCATACCACGACCCCATCAACACAGTCGAAGGTCAGAAAATCCAGGCTGTTGAAAATTTCACCTACCTCGAAAACACCCTCTCACTCTCTGCTAACATAGATGTCGCGATCAGCAACAGAATTCCCAAAGCCAGCGCAGCTAGCAGTACGTTTGGGCGGCTCAGGAAGACAGTTTGGGAGAGGAGAGGAATTCACCTTGCTACCAAACTTAAAGTTTACAGACCAATAGTCCTCACCACCCTCCCGTTCGGCTGCGAGAGCTGGACTACCTACAGAAGTCACGAAAAGCAGCTGAACCACTTTCACCTCCGATGCCTCAGGACACTCCCCAACATCCGCTGGCAGGACAAAATCTCCCACACTGAAGTTCTGTAAAAAGCTAACATGCCCAGCATCATTAGCTTCATCACAAGGCCCAATTCAGATGGGCAGGTCATTGCACTCGCATGCCTCTTGATCGCATCCCGAAGTAGCTGCTCTACGGGGAGCTCTGCCAAGGTAAGCGCTTTGTTGGTGGCCAGCGCAAGCGATTCAATGACAGTCTCAAGGTCTGATAGATTTCTCCATAGACACTCAGACCTGGGAGAACCTTGCTGCCGACCGTCCAACGTGGCGCAACTTCCTTCATAGCAGAGCCCATGCAGCCGAGGACAACAGAACAGACGCAGCAGAAAAGAAACGCGAGGCGTGCAAGGCTAGAGTCGCAAGCAACCAGCAAACCAACCCAATTCACATGTGCCCGACTTGTGGGAGAGGGTGCCATACTGGGATTGGCCTCATCAGCCGCCTCCGGACACACCAAACCAACTCCAGGAACAGCTGAGGATGTCATGGTCATCTTCGATTCCGCAGGACGAACAACAACACTAGGTCTCTATCTATATCCCTTGCCATGCCCTAGTACGAGCTCAAGAATCATCTTTGTACCGCCTCTTTGGTCTTTCTTCCAATTTTTCAGATAGCATTTTTCCTAAGTCTGATATTATCACACCATAAGTATATCTGGAAATCGATGAAGTACCATCATTCTTGTACAGGGAATGGGTTACGGAGTCGATGCCACTATATATAATTGTTTTGCGAAAGTACGCAATTGTTCGCTTCGTGCGTCCCTAATTTGATTTCAGCTGCATAAGTATCATATTTCCATCATAGTGCTCAATTCTGATATGGTGGAATCTCGATATGTTGGCTTAAACGGCAGGGTTTAGTTAATAGGAGTCCTTTTCCATTTATGTTACTATAACTGGGGTGAAGAATGTCGTTCTCTTGCTACTACCACTACTTTGATATAGAGGCTCGTTATTTCGAGGTTTCTCTGTATAAGACAAATCACCTTGATTAAAACTATGATAGGTATCGAGACAAGAAGGACTCTTATGTTACTTGTTTTCTAGTTTTTATTATTGCTTTCCAGTTTCACGTCTATGAAGTATATTGTCACAGCCGATATTTCAATGTTATCTTTGGAACGGAACTCAGTTTCATAAGAGCGTTATTGTAGCAATTCTGCACTATTCAGCAAATCTAGTTTTAACTCTTTCGTATCTTACTAAAACTCCGCACCTAAACAGCGTGTATTATGAAAAATGGCAGGCAGGAATAGGTGTACAAATAATGGACAACTTGACATGTAATTTCAAAAGAACATTTGTACTTTTCTAGGTGTCCCTTTGTTAGACGAGAGCTATTTGCATTTCAAAGGAACAACTGTTCTGCTCTGTTCATTTAGCTCAATTTACAACACGTATTTCCCGAGAGATCCAGGAACTGAAATGGTAGTTTTGTAATTTCACCATGTAGAAGCAGTCTTTTAACCAATCGAATTGTAACCCGTTGTTCTGCTTACACGTGTATTTTGAATAGGTTTTTGTATTTTTTATGATAATTTAACACCTGTGTTTACTTAAGACAGTATAAAAGTAGCGCTTAAACTGCTGTTAATTGATTACCTGCACGATTACCTATGACGCCTATCGATGAGCTCATTGAGTGTGAAGTACTTTCTACGTGGTTTACTCTACAATAAAGAAGTTGTAGCATTGTAGAGAAGTTTCAGTTCTTGTCCGAAATCTAGTACTTTGGGACGTGGAAATAAGACCCTGTACCTCTGGCAGAAGTAACGGGTGCCGGCAGCAAGCCAGTCGCTCTACCAAATTGCAGTTTCCCCGCCAGTATTTCCCATCAGCAGATCAATATTTGCTAATATTCTCACATCATCGTGAGGAGCCTTAGTTCCTTTGTTTACCGAGTTCGACTTTCCCGCTAATTTGGTTAGTCAGACCGAAAGCCGCCTGACGCAGTGAAATTTCCTTCCGTTACATTGGTGACTGAACACTGGGCATTTCTACCGTCTCTACTGCGACCGTGAGGACAAAGTTGCAAGACAAGACTACTAGAACGTCAAGGTAATCCCTCGGAAACATAAAACTTTCCGAGTTCTCATTGTTTTACTCCAGTAGAAGATTACACAACGGCCACCCTGCCGTCTCATGGTTATCCACGCAATTGAATTGACTTAGCTATTATCCACGAAGAGTATTGTTACCTAACATTTATCCACGAACTTTTACCTATTTTTTCTACATTGAAAAAGAAAGAAAAGGAAAGAAAAACTTTGCTATTCCATAGCAAAAGAAAAAGAAGAAAAATAAACAAAACGTTTATCCATCCTACCTTATGAAAAAGAGTAGTTCCAAAAAGCTACTACAATTTACGTCCAAGATTCTGTTTATTTCCTGGATCTTCCCAGAAGAAATCCGCTACCAGTCAACAAATTGTAAAAGATTATTGCGAGCAGTGCGTCCGAGAAAGAAACGACATTCAAATATCCTGTGAAATTTGTTTACAAGAAAACGCTGATACCACGAATACCACCAATCCACCCGAAGGAGAAATTGAGAACCAAGAGCCATTAAACACGGATCAATCAGAATCACCGTCAATTTTGCAAACTTTGAATACATTCAGTGAAAATCCCGCCATAATTCCAAGACCAACCGCCGAGAGGACAGACACCTCAAGTGAATCCAGTCATTCAAGTGATACATAAGAAAGCGAGAAATCGTTACACGAAGATACCCCACTTATTTCCGTACCAAAACGCCAAAACGAGAAAGAAGGAAGTTCAGACCACCTAGAATACGACGATTGTATCCCAAATTAATCAATAAACAGATCCAGTAGTGAAGAAAATATCGCAGAATTTGACAACGAAATGGATACAAGTACTCTACAGGGACTACAACAAACAATCATTGAATGGCAACAACAGTTGGGCCGATGTACCGAAGTGGCCCAAGAAATGGATCAAAGTTATTTCCCTCAAGGACTAACGGACACGATAAAACCAACTCTATTTCACGGATACGAAAACGAAAATTTTGAACGATGGTTGGAAAAGTTTTGCCTACACTTAGAACGACGACGAATTAAATCTGAAAGCAAAGCAGCGCTAGCTGAACTCGCCCTCCATTTAGCTGGCCCGGCAGAAGCTTTATATTATAGTTTGGGAGAAAGTGAACGCTCCAATTTTGAAATATTATGTGCCGACCTGAAGGAGCGCTACTCATCTAAAAACTAAGCTAGGAGGCAATGGCAGGCACTCTCTACCCGACAGCAAGGCATAAATGAATCTTTGGATAAATACATAGCTGATATGCACAATATGTTTCAGCACTTGGACCTATCGGAACAAGAGAGACTCAGATATTTCCTTCAAGGACTCCACCGAGAAACACGCCGAGAAATATTGATTAAACAGCCAAAGACCTACAGAGAAGCCGAGGATGCCGCAAGATTATTGCAAATGGTAGACTACACTATAGGTACGGAAAATTCCGCCCCCAACCAATTAAATGACAAGATCATTGACGCTGTAGTCAAAGCAACCATGGCAGCCCAAGGAAGCATGAGATCTACTCCAGAACGTTACAGCTACAAAGTCAGAAGCCGCCGTAAACGCCTACCAATACTCGCCACAGGACCCCAACGTCCTTTATGATAAAGTGTCACGTCTTGAGCAGGGAATGCAACAACTTCTCAATGTGGTTGAAAACCGTCCCCAAGACACAGGGCCTAAAATTGCTGCTTACCAACCAATCACCACACAATCGGCAGATGAAGAACTGCTGCGCCTTAGGGAAGAAAACAGATTTTTAAGGACCTCTCAGCGCGGTCCACAACGACCACAGCAGTTTCAGAACCTCATGAATTACGATAGTCGAGACGCCTTCAAGAGAGAATGATGAATGAAATTCGCAGAATGCAAGCAAGATTGGACAGGTTTATGAGAACCCATGCCAATAGAAACAACCGACAAGAACAACCGAGAGTGCGGACCAGGGAAGGACGCCCAGTTTGTGACATCTGTGGTCGAGTGGGTCACGTGAGACAGAACTGTTATGCTAGAGTTGACCAACAAAATCAATATCAAAATCCTCAAAACACTCAGCCACACACACAGACAGGCCCAAGAATCGCTGCTTTAGAAGCCGAAGGTACCCCAGAACCAGCTGTTGCCCAGTTTAACCACCAGGAACCACCCAAGATAAAAATATCAACCGAGGTTATGACTCAGGTCCTAGTAGAAAACTGGACAAGCCTATCATGACATTTCCTCCAAGTAATCAGCTAAACCACCAACAGGGCGAACGAGAAGCACAACCTGGAAGAGTTTATTATGCAAGTCGAAGCAATCCACCTACAATTTGGGTCTACAGAAGTACCAAGAATAAGTACCATTCGAGCTGTCCAGCCAATTAACTACAATTCAGTGAAGAAGAATGAGGCACTTGCACGCGATATACTTAAGACTGAATTTACTGAACCAACTCTAAACTCAAAACGTCAGAGCCGCTCTGATCAGACTTATAGTACATTTCACCCTCAGCACAGTCAAGAGAATGCGACAGAACCAGAAACCTATGCAAAAACCAAGCCTAATTCTTCAGAAAAGGTAATGGTGATGACCACCAGCCACAAAAGAAAATCTGCAAGTGACAAATGCAACGCAAACTGTTGCCACACATAGCGACCCTGCTGAAGAGGACCAAGTGGGCATTATATCAAGTGATAATCGCTACACGATTGCAGACGACTCTCTTCAGTCCGCACCAGATCAGGAGCCAACTCACCAGCGACAGGAGTTATCGAGTTCAAATCAAGAGACCAAAGTCCACTCAAAATCAAACACAAATACCCAAGGGTCTGAAAAGCCTAAGAAGACCAAACCCACACAGCGTAGGTTTCTACCAAATACACCGCAACGGACCGCCTTTGTCATTGGCAAAATAAATGATTGTCCGACGACACTACTCATCGACTCAGGAGCTTGCATCTCGGTGATAAGCTACGAATTTGTCAAGGAAGTCCTTCATGGTGACGCCCATCCTGAAATGACCCTGAGTGAAAACCTACCAACTATTGGCCAGATTCAAGTTACCTTGCTACTAAATGGAAGAAAAGTTCCGTGTCAATTTCATGTCATTACCAATATGGCTTATCAAGCTGTTCTTGGAAGAGATTTTCTGCAGTCCAATGGTGCAGTAATTAATTTTTCTGAAGGAATATTAAAGTTAGACAAGACCTACCCACTTAAGATGACCGTAGAAGAAGAACATTCACGAGCTCTAGCCATCCTTACCGTCGAAGAAACCAGCCCTGTTGCTAGAAACAATGACACTGGTAAATTCCTAAGCAAGCTTCCCCATTATTTTCGTGCTTTCCTACACAGTTGCAAGAAGGCCCGTCAATTCTTCCTCAAATTCGAATTCCTCCTCATTCTTTTGCTGATGTCACCTCATGCACATGTCTACTCTCAAATCAACCACGAATCAACAACCGCCTTACACGAAGGAAGACAATTAGTCAGTGATCCGGAGTTTACCAAGTCAAGTTTTTCACCTAAACATTTTGAAAGCAAGGCACTTAGTCGCGTCCAAGCAAATCACCACCTCAGTCTACAGTTTCTTCTCACTCCAGTCCGTCCGAAAGACTCCAGCATCATTTTCGCCCGATCCCTCAAGCTGCCAGCAAGAGCAACTGCAGTTTATGAACTTCAGGAAGAAAGGAACATTGCACACCCAGATCCAATTCCAGTATCAAGACGAAATACCCGCTAGTGGAGAAAAGATTTAGTTAATTATCCTTCCCAACAACGTGTATATGCCCCACGCATGCATTTTCAATAGTTATTCCCATTAGTTATCCAGATCGAAACATGAAGAAGAAGAAGAACAAGAAGAACAAGAAGAACAAGAAGAACAAGAAGAAGAAGAAGAAGAAGAAGAAGAAGAAATCAATCCAGTATTTGCCACCCATTTTATTCCAATATCATTATTCCATAAGTAGGATTTCCATTGTTTATCTTGGTTTTCCGAAAGCCAGGAGGCTTTCAATTAAAGGAGGGGAGTGTCAAAGCTGATATTTCAATGTTATCTTTGGAAAGGAAATCAGTTTCATCAGAGCGTTATTGTAGCAATTCTGCCCTACTCAGCAAATCTAGTTTTAACTCTTTCGTATCTTACTAAAACTCCGCACCTAAACGGCGTGTATTATGCAAAATGGCAGGCAGGAATAGGTGTACAAATAATGGACAACTTGACATGTAATTTCAATAGAACACGTGTACTTTTCTAGGTGTCCCTTTGTTAGACGAGAACTATTTGTATTTCAAAGGAACAACTGTTCTGCTCTGTTCATTTAGCTCAATTTACAACACGTATTTCCCGAGAGATCCAGGAACTGAAATGGTAGTTTTGTAATTTCACCATATAGAAGTAGTCTTTTAACCAATCGAATTGTAACCCGTTGTTCGGCTTGCACGTGTATTTTCAATAGGTATTTGTATTTTTTATGATAATTTAACACCCGTGTTTACTAAGAGCTAAGGTTGTGTCTCAAGCTAGACATGTGCATAGGATCAAACTAGACGTTGTATAAAATAAAATTAAAACCTTCAGGTCCAAGCTCTGGGCTAAGTACTTATCTCGTGTTCTCGTATGTTCATATTGGATGCTTCTGGAGACGAATCGAAGTGGGTATAACTTTTTTTTTTGTCGTAAGCAGATAACGTATGTGCTTCAAATCGTAACACGCTTTTTTAGTTAGTTGAAGATAAGACTTAAAAGCATTATTGTCCGAAGTAGAAGATCCGGAAAACCAAACAGGAACGATGTTAAGAGTAAGAAAATGAGATAAAATATAGGGACAAGAAATATTAGTCACGTCGTCTAGCGTATCCAGAAGAGGGAAAAGCAGAAAGAAACTGATATTGCTGGTAGTATAGGAATCAAACCTTACTTTGTTAAAAGTAGAGAAAAGAAACCTCTTAAAATCATTGCAGTCTTGAATGTTTAATTATCGATACTATACTGGAATTAAAGACGTCCCTTGCGAAAAATGTACGACTTTCATATTCAAAAATCCATAGAAAGGCCAGGCGTCTCTCAGGGTTCATAAGGACTGAAACGTCAAGTGCTAGTTGCTACGAACTTGAGCTCAAGGGAACGTGATATCTTGGTCTGAATTTGGCATTTCTAGATTGGAAACCTCAGTACCATGCCTGATATGAGGGCCTTGGCATTCATTTTTTGTGATAGCAGTTATAACGACAAAGATTAAAAAGTCTTATCTCCAATTTTATCCACGTACTTTTGAGTGCTTTATCATTGTTTATTCCCCCGAATTTGATTTCGTCCATGCGTTAATCAATGGCGAAGATGGACATGATTGAATTGATTGACTGATGCTTGGGGACATTTTCCTATGTTCGTTTCACGCAACGTGTCAAAAGGGGGCAAATATACCTGTCTTACGATAATGCATAAAGCAAGTGTTATCAAAAGGGAAACCTTTTTATGAGTTTAATGTCTTTAATGGGCTGACTGATTTTGTCACGGAAAAAAAAATGTGCAAAGTTCTCCGTTCCAACCGGACAGATTCACCGTAAATCACTGTTCTATAGACTCGCTCGGATGGCAGGTTAATTTATCCCATCATAGTAAATAAATTTCAGCCAAACCAGTGGAGCAGCAGTTTGATATACGCCCACTCTTTTAATCCTTTTTAGACTCCTTTTTTGTTGATCAAGCATGTGACCACGTGATAAGAGATATCAAAGGAGACGAAAAGAGTAAAAAGACCCGCAGCAGAAGAATGAACTCTGAAATATTCTCGAAGTCAGCGGAGTTTCCTCTTAACCACTGAGTTTAGCGGTTAATTTTCCAGTTTACTCTTTTCTTGCAGAGCCAAAAATATCCTTAAAATGGCCTACGTGCATCTGATGTAGACATATTTTTAAAGGGATAAAAGTTTCAAATAGGACATCTGCATTTTTGTCCCCCTAACTTTGTTGGCTATACGGTAATACTGGTGACAGAGTTTTCAAATAACAGGTATATTGCAGCAAGCATATCTTCATATCTATTTTTTCAATAAGTATTTTGTTTTAAAAATTTTCATTAACAAAAAAATCTCTTTCGAGCGGCTTAACGACCACAGGCAATGACAACTAACTGTTTGCACAAAAAATCCCGCAACTGTTTGACCAGTTTGAACCTAAAAAAGCAACAACTGACAGCAAAAACATCAACTACCACTACTACTACCTCTACTATAAGTGAAGTAATCTAGAAATAATTTGTTATCCACGTTTCCTGTTTGCGAGCTAAGCGGCTGTGACTACTCTAATTCTTCATCTTAACTTTATCATGGTCCTCAACGTAGGCCGATATTTTAATTTGTCTCAATTTATCGTTTTAATTTTTTTTCTTGCTGTTAGAATCCGGCGGTGTGCACGAAGAACTGCACTCAAGTATAAAGAACCTCTCCTGTGACAAGTAAATCAAAACGGAATTTTTCCCGATCCAAGATCCGGTGATAATGTCAAAAGTTGCTGTGTTATGCAGAATAGGAGATAACTCTAGAAAGACAAAATATTATTCTTTCATATTATATTTTTTTCCAAAGTGTGTGCAATATTGAATATCGTCACCTGCCGAGTGTGCTCTTTACGTATTGAGCAGAGAACTGAACAGCTGCGGAAACTAACTGCATTTTGCCGGCTTTTTCGATATACACTGGCGGAGAATTTTCATTAACTTGCCGTTCTTAAAATGTCTCATAGCCATAATAATATGTCAGTGTTATATCTAAATTTCATAGTCAAGTCATTGCTGCCTGTTTGAGTTCAAACTTTTATATGAAATTGTCACTTTTCATATTGCGTTTCGGTACTGAATTTTTATAATTTTTTTCCCATCAACTCTCTTCTAAACATCGTTTAGCGATGGCAGAAGAATAGAAACAGGAAATACGGAAATTTATCAACTTGGGGCCTTTATTTGCCGTAGGATGGGTATAATGCAACTATTATACATGACTGACAGTTTCAACGGCGAACAAATAAGTGAGATAACACCCCCCCCAAGATCAATTGTACACTAATAAACTTATCGTTGTTTTCTAGTCCAATAGAAAACCTTTTCTTTCTACGACTGAGTTACGTTTTGTTTATATATGAGTTGATTCTCTTCACTTCACGAGAGCAACTGAGGCAGTAGCTGGGAAAGACATCGATTTGCTGGAATTAGAAGATACCACAAAAGGACCTGTGCCAGGTATATTAACGAAAGTAAGCATTGATTTGCCAGACCAAAGAATAACAATCCATTTGATCTCGATATAGTTCGATTTATCTGTAAGGTTATGTACCAAATTAATGTTTTGTGGTTAGGGTAACGTTATTGCGTCGTATTTTGTTTAAAGTGGAACTTAAGTTTTTCCTAACGATTCCAGCTTTTGATATTTTAACTTCAATATCGGTGACGCAGGGACAAGTTCCAAAAACTATTATTACATATTTATCAACAAATGGTTTACAGCAGGTGTCCATAAAAAACCTTGGAGAATAGGCAAAGCCTTTTCTTGCTAATAACACAACGGCAAAGTAAGAAAGAGGATCATTGGAAACATTTTTTGTCATAAAAATGTTGTTTCGTTTCTGTTACCCTGTCGTCTTGTATTTTATCTTAGCCTGTAAATGCTCAGCCAATCTTTCGAGAGCGAATAGCTTTTGAATAACATAAGCCATCTCTCTAGGAATGACTTACTCGTGTAAACATTGCTTGCGTGCATGTCAGTCTCTTTTGTTACCACAAAAAACGTCTGGTCAGCAATCGAAAATTTGCTTAGCAAAAGACGCAAGTCTTGTCAAAGTTCACCTTGTTTTGGGTGTCAATACTGGGCAAATACAGCTCTAGTATAATTGAGCGACCTCTTGCTAACACCGAATATCAAACCGAACAAAGTAACTCAAAACCGTGAAACAAAAGGAAACGAATATCTTAAACCAAATTCAAAAACTCAAGGCCAGTAAGGGATGAACTATGTTGATGGTAGAAAATTTTTGAATGAGAGCGATTCAAATGCATAGAAACTGCCAACTGCTTCATCCGGCAACTCAACCCATGCGATAAACATTCACCCTATATAAAAGATACGAACTGTTATTGGCAAAATCCATTTTGATCATCTACTGTCAAAGAGATGTTTATTTGCGAGCATACATATCAGTATTTGTCTTTCCTATTAGAAGTTAGATCTTGGAACGATAACGAAGTTAAAATGCGGATCTAATTCAGTTCCGATTTGCTTTTAAAAGTGTAAATTATTCAGAAATATATTCAAAAATAGCAGAAAGAAATGAAAGACTTTAGGAAAGAAAATTCTCTTTTTTATGTAAAAGGAAAATTCTTTTTCATTATGAACATTTTGTAGAAATGAAAAAGCGTATAGATTTGTCGAATGAAAGTTTAATTTTCTCTACAAAGTTACGATGGTTAAAACTTGGAACTTTTGAAATAATTTGCGAGAAAAATATTTAATGATACATACGTGTATAGGAAACCTCAAAAAAGGCATTAGAAAAGCTAAATTAAAAAAAAAAATTGAAAACTGCTAAAAATATGACATTTAATTGTGCTGACTAAGGTTCTGTTTTCTTCGACATAAACAGATGCTTTTTACATGGTCGGAATAATTAACTAAAAATAACATAGTTCAGCACAGCCTTTACAGTTTAACTAAGAAGAAGTTTAGTTTTCCTTTCCCAAACAGAAGAATATTTCAGATCATGTCAGTGTTCAAATTAAGAGATGTATCAAGTAGAAGAACGCCGTGTAATGGAATATTTCGGCGAACAGCAATAATATAGTGCCCTTAATATAGAAAGAAAATTACGTCTTATGCGGACAATGGCCGTGATTATATTCGCTTGAGCTTTATTCATCGAGGAATTATCGAACTTCAGTTCTTAATTAAGGAAATATGTGAGATTTGATGAAAATGATTCCCGAAAAGGAAAAGCAAGATCATAGGAATCAAATCGGTTCCCTGTTACATTTTTATAAATTATCATGCATTTTCAGTCGAAGTTTCAAAACCGAAATTCGTGTGAAATCATTCCTTCTTGTCACTGGCTCACCGAGTGTAATTAAAGCATTATTTTTCAATCAGCTTCTTTTCAAAAAAGACTAAATTTTGTCTACCGAATTTAATCAGTTGTTGGCAAATAGTCCAGGGAATCTACTTTTACCAAATTGTAAAATCCCTTTGAGCTTTTAAATGATTTAAAATTAAGTTTATGGTGAAAGCGGATGTTTTGGAACTATATCATTTTGAAAAGGCAGAGTAATTACTCGGTCTTCTTTGAACATATCGTTTGTTTCCCTTTCAGCTACAGGCAATCTATTAGCTCTACCTTTCGGCGTCACCAGATCTATTAAATCCTAATAGCGGCCGTTGAGGCTATTACACACATGCCATGTCTTGGTTGAATTGCACTGAAACCGTTCTTGAGTAAAGGAAGTTTATTAAATTTTAAATATCTTGTAGAGATAATCTGCTGCAGAGTTAGACTCACAGCCCGAAACAGAATCAAAATTACCTGCATTTTTCAAGTTTGCTTCAGTTAAGATGAAATCTAAATAATCCTAAGTACCATGAAAAGTCCCCTCAGTCATAGAAATTATCTTTAATATCGCTAAGTTATCATAAATATAAAGATAGAGACTGAAATAATTCAATTTCGAAGACAAATTTTGAAAAGACTTGAAACCCTCCCTGCAAAGAAACTCCTAATAAAAATAAAAAAACGCGCGTACATCTTGACAAAAAAAATCTTTCAGTCCCAACAGAACTTAACAGAACTTAAGAATCTCTTCAATGTCAGTTATCCTTCACTCATCAAATGACCAAATCTTGCAGATATTCTGCAATCCTGGCGTTAAACGTACGTTACTTTAAAATAGTAGTTAACCCCTTCCTCCACCCCGAGTAACGGTTCTTGCAGATATTGCACAGGTTGGGAACCGTGGTGAATCTTGGTAAGCTGCATTTCAAGTGTAAATTACCAATTACTAGCAAATGCATTAAAAAGGAAGCAAAATGGAGAAGGGAAATGTCTCAAACCTTTCCAACCAGGATAGTCCGAATTGTAGATGTACAGGCGATATCAAAAATAAAAAAAAAAACACGTTATTGCGATGTTTTAAACTAACAGACGGTAACGCCTAGGGAGTGCCTTTAAGAAACATTGATCGGCCATTCAAAGGATTAAACCTTATGTCTTCTTCTCGCTAAGGCAGGATAAATTATTCTCGGTTGGCTTTCAATGAACGATCATAAACACTAAGATCCTCTTTACTTGTGCTTCAACTTGTTGTGAAAGCACTCGTCCCTCAAACGCCGCCATGTGTTTGGTGTTGGTTTTCTTCCTTTTTACAAAAGTTAGTCCGGTTTCATCCACTCCTATATGAAAAAAGAGCACTTTCAGACTGGAGTCAGATCTGGAACCAAAAACACGTGAGAGGGGGAACTCCCAGCTTTTCTCTTAGTGTTAGCTAAGTAAGCAAAATCCTAATTCTCTCAGTGCAAGCGTTCACTTTTTCGAAACGGAACCTATACTTTTATAACGAGCGTAGTTGACCTACACTGGTTCTTAAGACTAAGGAAGTACCGATCAGGATGACTCCTGTAGACGCAGTTGTTTCCGCGTTTCCTTGATGCGTGGGCCAACTCAAGAGTCACGTATTCCATGAGTTTCATGGGAAAGCAAAACGCTTTTTTCAAGTTACAAATCTTTAAGGAGTTGAGAATCCCAGGGTGTTTCACATACTAACCAGTTGATCAGTAGTGTACAGAGAAACTCCTATATTTTACGAAAATCCTCTTTATAAGAACACTGGAAAATGGATACTTCCATGTGACTGAGCGAAATGCTTTCATCATACGAAGTTAATTAAAAAAGACCTCCTCTCAACAGTTCATTAACTCCGTTTGGTAGGACACTAAAAATGTTTTAGAATTTTTTCCTTTTTAAATTGTCGCGTTTGAAACACCGAGTTAACGTATGTAAATTTCGCTGATTGCACAATAGACTTGAACGAGGGCATTCTTCAGTACGTTTGTGCGTAAGTTACAGTTTAGACATTTTTGAATCATTATAAATTGTATAACGTGATGCTTCGTCAGTTCTTTGCATCGATACAACTTGTCTCCCTGGCTTTTACCGTGGAGCAACTCGGACACACGATAAGGGCACTTTGGCATCCGGCTTGATGTTCATGTTTCTTTGGTGTCTGCATTACAGCTGTAACCTGGTTCTTCTACAACTATTCTAGAGTATGACAGCTGAGCTCACGAGACGGCATAAGGTTTGCTTTAGCGTGCTTTCAACTATTGGGGTGACGAGGAAACCATTAAGTACCCAGCTACAAAAATTTAATTGAACCAGAAAAAGAATGCTCTAGCTAACACATGAACAAGTTTCAAAATTATTCAACAGCATGTGCTTTTGGTCCTACATATATTTTTCTAACAGGTAATTGAGAGATTTTAGAGAATAAAATAAAAAATCTAAATTTAGGCTTACCAAAGTGCTTTTTAATCAACAGGCGATTTCTGTGGCAAATTGGAGACTGTCTCTCCTGTTGATAAAAACAGTAAGAGCCATCATCATAATGAATTTTCAGTAGGCGTAGGGACACATTTGTCTCCCTGTAATCAAACTATCCATTATTGACTCTCAAAGTCTCTGATTTGCGAACTTCAAAGGCTTTCTAATTGACAACTTTTACCCTTTGTTTCGATTAACGAATTCGAAGTATATTATAGATCAGACAACTGTTGTTGAAAGGACTTCGAAAGGACTATTCACAAATAGATTTTACCTACTGAGAAGCCACCACGCCATCAGCGTTGCGTTTTATTCAAACAAAAGCCTGCTTCAGAAAATAGTTAGCCAAGCTTTCATTTAATTGCCATTACAAAGCTAAGAACAAATTCATCGGTCCACAGGAAAGTACTCCCATAGACTCAGATAAATAATTTTCATGCAGGTCCAAACTGAATGGACGTACACTGCACTGGTTTCAAAGTAAACTAGCATCACAGCCAGCGACCACAGAGTGAAATTAGGTTCGTGATACGGTAGACGTTTTTCTTATACCGGATGTTAACTTAATGCCTTTTCAGAGTGAAAGGCAATGATTGTTTAACTGTTACCGGAACGTATGGCGAGTTTCCGCAAATTGAAAATAATCCGTTCCTCGTTCCTGTATGCATCTCAAATACGTCATATCAATCCTCTTTCACTTCCTAGTGTCCTTTTCGGGGAAACTATTTCATGGGGTGTTTAGATCACATGTGAGGTGGTTCTTCAGCATATGCAACCACAAAACACTAAATATTCCGCTTTTTCAAACGTTTTGGCGTCACTAAGCCGCCCATTTCAGCTAATGACGTCATACGCACCGCGCAACAAAATTTTGCGAGGAAGAAGACATTCTCCTAGGCCTAAAAAGACGTGCAGCAGTAAGGACTGACCTTTCCACTCTTGCCCAGTACTTACGTGTTTTCAAAAATATCCCTCAGAATGGAGTTTTCTTTAAGTTTATAAATAGCTAATTCCTTGTAAAACAACTCTTACTCGTTTATAGGTCGGGTGAAAGGTTAGTCTTCAACCATTTTAGTGATGATTGATTGATAGCTGTTAAAAAGCTGAAGAGTAGGGGGTTAAATATATAAGTTACAACTTTTTAACGCTTACTCTGTTACTTTGCGCTCTGCTTTATACAGCGGGTTACTCAAAGATATAGCAGCCGCCTTGTAAGGTATTTCAGACGAGTGTTCAATCATAGGACGTGTTTATTCAAAGGTAACAACAGTCTGTAATGTGCAGTTTTTAGATCTCAGTATTCTTTTCTCATATTTGTGTTTGTTTTTGAATTTTTAACTCAATTTTTCTGCGACATTAAAATGTTCAAAAATTCTGCATAAATTGACAGGCTTCAAGCACATCAAATAATTAAGATCAACCAGCACTTTCAAAATCAAGAGCTTTTGGTTAGTAACCTGACATTTTTAGAGAATTTCAAATAGAGTTGATCGCATAGAATTTGTACTAATAAAGCACTTGCAAATTTCTCGTACCTATGGCATTTAAGATATGGGTAGAATTCCAGATCATAGCTCAATCAGTCTACACCTAATCAATGCTTCTTTTTACTCTTCTTTACAGACCTAAAGAATGATCAAATTTCTGGTGTTCGTGCTGCTACTGGTTTACATATATGAAGGTAAGGGCGCTTTTCACGATGATATGCGAGGTTAAGTATATTATTTTGGAAATTACAGACAGGAAATTAGGAAAATCGGGCCTATGCGTATTTGAGGAGCGCGCGCCGCTGAGAGACAAAGGGAGAAATCAATGTAAGCTGATACGAAACTAAATATAAGAATTAATCGTGAAATTGTTAAAATATTTCAAAATGCGCGTTGAAAGGAAAACCAGACGTTTTGTGGAGTGTCCTCAGTCTTCTTCCGTGGTTTAAAAGCTTTTTGGTTAAGTGATTTTAAACCAATAACAGGGAGAGAGTACTCTCTACACTTGAAACATCTGCTGGTTAGTCTTCGTATTTTGAAAAACGTTCACTTGACTTTCACCAGCTAGAGAAAGGACGGTTACCTAAGCCTTTCCTCCAAGTCCCCCTCACGTTCGTTCGTCCTCTTTCCAGGCTGGGATGAAATTTTGTTTCTTTCGATCAGGATAAGTGCTTATTTAAATTCTCGTTGTTGTTAAAGATGTTGTTAAATACTTTCTATAAGTATGTCCCTGAATGAGGCGGACGATATGGAAAGAAGACGGCAACAAGCTGTCAGTTTATACTGTAGACCAGCGTCTGAAAACTTACGGTTTTCTAGTAAACAGTGTTAACTGTTCATTGTCCTTTCTTCTTTTTATTTGTGTCAGTAAAGGGAAATACGTTGACAGAGATTATATTATATACTAGATTATATTCAAAGCTAAATCTGTTTCGCATGCTCTTTCATGTTGTGTAAGCCATTGTCGTAAGTTTATTCTTCAGAACTACATGCAACAATAATGAAAATTATAACTGGCATCGAAAATTGCGAGAACCCATACTACATCTTTCACGCCTTGTCAGTGTAGGTTTTGCCTTTACTTTCCATTTGCGTAAGTCCTCCTTTTTTACCTTTACATTACTACTATTTACAGTCCTGTGTTTCGCTTTCTTTTTCAGGAGAGACCCTAAGATGCAAATCTTGCTTTAGCCGTGAGAGTTTGAAAGACTGCGTTGAGACGGCAAAATCACGTCCATGCGCAAAAAACGAAGTCCTCTGTATGCTTCATCAAACCGTTACAACCAAAAGAGGCAGGTACTACTTCGAACATTGCGCTACCAAAACGTTCTATAAATTCCGGTGGGAGTCATGCAATAATCCTACGCGAGCCATCGTTAATGACCCAAGACTCGGTAATGTTACATGTAGCATTCATTGCACCGGTGGTGACTGTTCAGACGAAAACATGTCGCTTGTTTCGTTTTTGCGCCGTTAATGTTACAATCATCTGTTTGACAGAACTTACCTATTATTGTATCGAAGATGGCGAAATATTTATCAGCTTTTATCAGCTAACTTCAATTGTATAAACCAGCCGTTATTAGCCAGCAGAATAATAAAAGCCTCGCCTTCAAAGTGCTGTAAGACTGTTTCATTTTGAAAGGTGTAATGGTTCACCCCACATTCGAGTTTTCCATAATACACCTTGCTGCTCCCTTAAATCTTGAACAACCATTACAGAGTTGTCCCAAGCCCCTGTTTCGCAGCAAAGCCAATCACAAAGCCACTCGGGTATGAAAATGAATTTTTATTCTTATGCAAATGAACCTAGTTATCACAAAAAAGTGAGGGTTTTTAGACCTCGGAAATGACGTTATCCTGGCTATCACAGTCGTCCCCCAAAAAAGAAAAGATTTTACTTACGAATTAAGGGGGGAGGGGAGGGGAGAGGGAGTCGAGGTGGGTTGAGGAGGGCACAAGGTGTACTAAGACAGTGCGAATATAAACAAAAGCACCGAATCTAGGCTAGCAGTTACAACATACAGTGATTTGTATAAAACTTTCCACCCCAGCTTCCAGATCTCGTTTCGTTACTGCGTGTGCCCACAGGACCGGAATTGAAAGAATTATGACGTCAGGTTAAAATGGTAGAATGATTTCTGAATCTCAGCATTTCTCTATTTGCATTGTTGTAAGATGGAAAAAGAGTATGGGCTACCGTTTTGTTCCTGCGTGCAATCATGCACAGGAAAGTCGTGTTTTCCTGTAATATTTGCCAGACCACCGTTTGTTGAGATGCAGATACCATGGCAACAAGACGTAACGACTTCTCCTTTCTAGACAAAATAGCCTCGTTCCCAGGGCTCTCTCTCAAGGGAGGAAGAGAGAGAACCCTGGGAACGAGGTTGTACCCGAACTCATTCGCTGTTTGGAAACTCTTACCCACCCTTTATTATTAGATTCCGCAAAGGAGAAAGGCGAGACCATTAACGAGACCATTAAGTATCTTTCTACGCGCATGGCAACTGTTCTTAGGCTGCTATCCATCGTCGCTCCTGTGAGGCGGGACGGGGACCTCGGGAAAGATCCAATGTCGCCCGCCATCTATAACAACCACAGTCGGGATATTAGGTTGTCACTTGGCAACACATAGATTCCTTCTTTGGACTACCACCTCTTTAAGTCATTTCAGAGTATGGTTAAAGTAGAGAGGAGAAGTCGCTACCTCACGTTGTCATGGTAACAAAATTTCTGGATGACAAAAAGACCGAAAAGTCACTTATATAGGGAATTCGCAGTGTTTAAAACTTAACCAATCTTATTCAATTCCATCTTATTTGCGTAATGATGGCGAAATTGTCTGGGTTTGGATCAGAACAGACCGTAAGTTTTAAAAGAGAAAAAGACAAAAATTTTTGTGTTGTGTCTACCTGCTCCATAAAGCTCTGGTGGCGCGTAAAATTAGGAAGTTTCATGTCGCATGTCGTAAAGTGACTACTAAGAAATGTACAAAAAACGTTATGTATGTGCAAAGTTGTTGTTTTACTCATATAAACCTACCGTAAATCATCTATTAAGCCCCCCCGGGGAGCTTATTTTTTTCAAGCACTTTTGAGGGGGGGCTTAATAGAGAGCGGGGGGGGGCTTAAAAGAGAGGGGGGGGGCTTATTTAATTCAGCGAAACGCATCACTTGTAGCAAAAATACCGTGGTATGAGACAGAGTAGACTTAAGCGTTGTACAATTAAGTCACTTTCAAAAGTATTTAATTCACTTGTGGGAGCCTAAAAGTAACAGAAACAAAATTCTTATTCTTCAAAAATGTGCTTTTGGCCTCATGTTCTTCGGTAATTTTTATGAGAATGGTTACTTGTATTAATTTGCCGTACAAAACTTACAAACAAAAATCTCTGGAAAACTCCTCTTATTTTTACATTTTTAAATGGTGACAATTCTACACAGAGAACTAGAGCGCAAAGTTGAGAAAGTTAAGCATATGAAGTTGGAGGTCATGCGGCCAAAGACCAAAAACAATATGAACTTCCAGCCTGAATAAACCATAACTGATCAGTCCACGTTAATCGTTAAATTTTGTGAAGAATAAGGATTGCGGCAGGGGGAGGGGGGGCTTAATAGAGAGGGGGGGGGGGGCTTATTAACTTTCCTTCTCTGAAAAGGGGGGGGGGGGCTTGTTAGAGAGGGGGGGCTTATTTGAGAGGGGGGCTTAATAGAGGATTTACGGTACTTCCTTTTTGCCGTTCTCGTTGCCGTCGCCGTCGTTGTTGCTTAAGCTCTCTATTGTTGTGATCAAGAAATTTTGCTAGCATGATAACAACGTCACACTTCGCCTCTCTATGGTCAAAAAGTACGTTCAGAATTATAGCAATTCATGTTTCAAACATTTATTTGCTTGCACACACGTAATAAAGAAATTGCTATGGCGATACTGCAGTAACAATCAATGGCAGCTTCCTAAATTGTACGCATTCCTTTTGTTGACCCCTGAGAAATATTTCGTTCACACCATGTAAGCAATAAGTATTTATCCAGACACATCTACACAATCGAGGAAAACCCTGGACTATGGACGAGGATGGTATAGATTATGAAATTGAAGCAAACGAGCCATATCACTTTGTGCTCGTCTCTGTACCGAGCAACTACTCACAAACATTATTTTGATCGATTCTCAAGCCGGTTTATCCAACAAAATAAACCAATAAACCCTTGCATCTGGCAATCATTTGAAAGAAAATAACCTAAATTTACATTTCAAAGCACAACTCGTTTTTATAATGAATATTAATAAGGAAATCACACGTTTCTGAAATACATGAAGTTCCGTGGCCGTAAGGACGTATTTCCGACGTCCACGCTCCAACTTCATCATCATTTATGTTTTGGAGGCTAGCGCTTCTCTTTCAATCTCCAGAAGTTTCTTGACTCCATTGTACATGTCTTGCACACACTGCACCTCAGAGAGTCCCAAACGCCTTCGGTTACTGATGTCATACACTCCGGCATCGTCTCCAGTAGATACGGAATGTTCCCCATGAATTCCACGAGCCTAAAGGGACAAAACAACGCAGAAAACAGAAGTATGAGCTTTCGCTGTTATCAAAAACGCATCGATCGATTCGCGTCCACATTACCGTTTTTTGATGCATTTTCGACTGTCCATACTTACTACTTAAGTTCGATAAAGAAAGAATGGCACGTTGTGACGTAATTTGAACCCTATGGGTAGGCTAAAAACACACGCATCTGCGATATTTTCGGTCATCTTTCTCATTTTATTCGTCTTTGGCCGTTTTCGACCGTCCACACCATAGTTAGTAGAGGAGACTGGTTATGAAAGCCGGCAAACATCGAAGTTGAAAACAACGGTTCTGTACTTTATGTTGGAAGTAGACTGCAAAACAGTCCGTATATTTTTGCGTATTCAAGTACGCGCAAGAAGTCAAACAAAAGGTCAAAAAGGATGAAAACCGAGAGCGAGACTGGGAAGAGACGCCACGGGCGTTTGTGGCTTGCGCGCTTGGCGCGCGTAATACTCTTATGCCACACTTTACAGATTTCTTTCCTGATTTTGAGAAAAAAAACCCGACCGTTTTGCAGTCTATGTTGGAAGCTCCCTGACCGTGCACAATCCTTTGTTTTTGTGACTGAATAAATTAACGCAATGTTTCTATTAGTCAGTAAGTAATGCTATTGAACATTTTTGCACGGTCAGGTCCAAAAAATCTAACAAAAACATATAACAATGAAGTCTTACGGGTTTCCCAACCATTCCACTTTAATAACTATGACCAAACTAATAAGATATACATGCATTTTCGTTTTGATTCACCAACGATGCGTTTTCAATGAAAACACTCAGCGTATTAGTGTGGACGGAAGGCCTAAACGCACCGAAATGTACGTGTTTTCAAAACGCATTAGTGTGAACGGGGCCTTCCTCTCAAAACGTTGACTTGGACAAGTTTAAAGGTGTTAATGATAATTGAGTCTGCATGGATACCTGAATATGATATTCGTCGCAGATCTTCTTAAAGTCCGGATGCTCACTAGCATTTGGGATCTTAACGTGCACACTAGCACGCATACCAGTGCCCAGGTTGGTGGGGCAAGAGGACAGATAACCTCGGGATTCATCGTGCTGGAAACCAAGTTGCTTGTCCAACTCATTGACCGCTAAACACAATCTCTTGAACACAGATCCTATATCGCTTCCTGGAAAAGAACGAGTCGGGTAGTTTGCTGCATTAGCAAGTATTCTAAGTGTGAACACGATCGTTGTTGGTTGTAAACAAAGGAACTTTACTTAAGACAGCTCTCTTCTCAGACTTTTAAAAGAAGAAGGGAGGTGGGGGGCGGGGGGGGGGAGCGTAAGCTAGTAGGGAGTGGGTCAGTGAAGTTTAATAAAGCCAAAAGGGGAAGGCCTAATGAATTTGTACATTAAAGGTGGGTTTCAACTGTGAGCCATGGAGCCATGGAGCCATGGAGCCATGGAGCCCTGACTGTAAAAAGAGGTGATTTCGAAAGGCCTAATGCTATATCCACAGTATCCGGTATAGTATGAACAACAACGGTCCGAGGCGGCACAACTTCATACACATCAAACATCGTGCTGGCGCGATTGGCCGAGTGGGCTTGGTGCACTAAATTACATGTACCGTTTCCACTCCTGAATATTTACTTGCGTCTCAGTGCGTTCCAGTCCTCGCTCCTACATAATTACTTCCGCGACGGTCCGAATAGGTGTTTACACTGCACCAAAGCGTGGCACAAAACCCATCCGATATGTGACGCTCCACTTTAGAGATCGGAGAGGTGCTGCTGTTTCGCAGCTCCTGACACAGAAATCGCGCCGAAATCACCGTTCTTGTGTGTGAACAGAAGCCGGTATGGTTTTCGTGGCGGTGCTAACGGATCAATTTAGGATTCTGGGAAACTGCCCACGTACCCCTCCCCTAAGCCAACACTTTGCACTAAGTGAGAAGTAAGTGATAATGTTTGCTTAGGGGAGGGGTAGGTAGGCAGTTTCCCACAAACCTAAATTGATCCAAATTATCCGGTATAGTGTGAATATAGCCAAAGTAGACACTGAAGAGAGGGGTGAGCAGGGGCGGATCTAGGGGGAGGGTGCAGGGGGTGCGCACCCCACCCCCCTGAGATGACCTGCGGTTTTCTAATACAACTGGTATTCTGAAAAAAAATAAAACTATGTGGTTTATTGGTATTGAAGTAGAGCAAGAGACGAGTGCACCCCCTCCTAAAAAAAATCCTGGATCCGCCCCTGGTGAGGGTGGAGATGGGTTAGCTAAAGATAAAGACGAGGGTCAGGAGGTAATAAGTGTTGGTTTTTACCCCCCCCCCCCGCCCCCCCAGCTGCCACGCGGGTTAGGAGGTAAGGAAATGGCGCGTCTTGCTTTAAAGCTAGGTCACGAGGAAATTGCTCTTTAAGGTCACTTCTGTGCCGAAGTTATTACTTAGTTCCTTTACCTATACAATTCACCGTGCTCCTGAAGAGTTATGAAGAAGATATTAAACAAATTCCATCAGGGAGCAACAGCTATTATTTTTTGGGTGATTTTAGTAGGCAAACTATTGAAACTTCAAAGCGTTGACCCAACTTTTTCAATTTTCAATCCATTTCCATCCTTACCAACTGTACTGGTAACAGACGACAGGAGATAATTAATTTCAATGCCTAAATATAGTCTTGAATAACACATCTAGCGCATCATTTTTGGAATTCAATAGATATGAAGACACGGTATAGCTTTTTAAAAAGATAGCAAATAGCGTGACATAGCCCCAGGGGGGCACTCAACAAATGTTTTTTCGGGGAGGCTCCCCCCATGGTCGATCCCCTTACCATTTTATATACAGTGTACCATTTTTCACGAAAACGGTACCCCTTTCGTATAACTTGTTTAGAACTTTGCATCCCTTTTCACTGCTGTAAATGCAATGTTTTTTTTGAACAGGAATCAATCACAAGAACGAACGTTTTCTCGACTTAAGAAAGCCATAAAATTAATCTGTTAGCCCTTTTGGGCCCCTTCACAGACCCAAATGACAGATTTCCCTATCCCGCTTTTATATACTTCAACTAGTGAGATCCCTACCCTTTCATATACCTGAACCCTGAAAAGGTTCCCCTTCCGGGCGGAGCCTCCCCGTATAGGCTATCATAGGGAGTATCCCCCGGAGGACATAGCCCCTTTAAAATAGTCATCCGCACACACACACTGTCTAAATAATAACCGGCCCTTTTACAGTAATACAATATCACCTTTCTCCATGCTGATAATTCTCAACTGATCTTCCTCGTTTACCCACACTAAGAAAGTTTTGTCAGCATTGTGGTAGATTCCACGTCCTTGCGGCCACATTTTGTTGATACCCGCGGCCTCAAGGAAGCGGTCACCTTTCTTAAAGAGAAAATGGTCCTCGACAAGTTTATTGCGAGTCTCCTCGCTCATCCCAGAGAGGGGATAGTACGTGCCCGCCAGGTCTCCGGTCAGTGACGTCAGAACGCCGACAATCTACGAGAAAACAGCAAAAAGAGGAGAGCATGATTGCGTTTCGTAACACTCAGGGCAAAGAAACTATTTTGGCTATTTCAAGAGATCCGCCCAAGGTGCGTGGATTCCAAAGATGAAGAAAATATAGAGGTCGTTAAGAACCACTCTTTTGCATGTTAAAGTTTCATTAGGTCTTATATTAAGTGACATGATGTACAGAAAGAGGCAATCTGAGACTTGTTAAGGAGAGATAATAGGCGCTAGATATTGCTATACTGAATAGGCAGGTGGGCGGATACAGCATAATCTTTTATGTTGTTACAGACGGGGCCTGTATTACACTCGGGTACAGTTAATGGACGTGTGCCTTCAACGCACATCCATTGGCTGCTGAAACTGTTTATATTATCTTTAGAAGAACTAAGGGCCACTTTTGCACACCGTTTTCTCAATGATTCAAGAAGGCTCTCCAAATACAAAGTTAGAATATCCTGAGTGAGCTACAATATCCTTTAAATACCAATGCACTATACTAGAAAAGAAGGAAGAATCTAGAATTTTCCGGAAATAGTGACTTCTCGTTCATAAATCACTACAGGAACGAATAAAAAAAAAGCAGTATTCCAATACGGCAGCCTTAACTAGAACCTCACGCAAACTTCATGATAAAAGCATACTAGGTAGTCCCCAACGCAGGTTTTTTAGGAGGGGGGGGGGGGGGGAGGGGCGCAGCGTAACTGGGTGACGAGACAAAAACGGCTGCAGCGAGACTACATTCTAGAAGGCAATTCTGGATTCAAAACTGGACCAAAATCTTACAATAAAATGATTATCAGTCTTTCTTTGGTTGTTTGTTAACAGGCTAGTCGTTACTGTAAAATTATCAAACTGTAAAACTCAATGTATAATATAGAGATACCGGGAGGAATGGAAACGAGTAACATATTCCTGAAATGCTGTCAGTCATAGGAAATATTCAGGGTGGTTCACTATGACTCAATCCGGCCTTATTGCCTGTGACAGGCAGCCAAAACACATCATCCATTTTGCCAAGTTTAGTTTTCATGCTGTTCCACATGTTATCTCTACCAATATTTTGCCTTTACGCTTACTCTGGTTTAAAAATTGCTCTGTCTTAATGCATGATGTCTATAACATGATGTCTGACATTTCTGATCTTTTTACCCCCACTAAAGATGTTCATCATTACAACACCCGTTCTTCTACCGTTGGTAATTTCTATATAAACTACTCTCGACTAAATCACTACAAGAACTCTTTTTCCATTATGGGCGCAAAACTTTGGAACAGTATTCCAGATGTTAAGAGACAGCTCCCAAAATAGAGATTCAAGAAAAAAAATAACTGAATCCTTATTTCAAATCTTTTTAAAACAGGATTCTTATCTCGATATAGATACGTTAATAAATGAAATGAAAAGAATTTAAACTTTTCTTTTGTTAATAAATGAAATACAAAGAATTTAAACTTTTCTTGTTTCTATTTACGTGCTTGTGGTTTCGTTAGATGAAAATTAATGTTAATATCATCCATTGATATGAAAAAGAGCTAATTATTTTAGTGCTTATCAGTGGCTGTGACTATAACTGTACCTTCTGCTCCACCTCAATTCTCTCCTTATTATTCATACTTGGTGGCAATCCGTGTCCCTTAAGATTACGAGCCACACGAATCCGAGTAGACCGGATGAACTCGCCAGCCTCGTCCAAATTAGGAGCGTCAACCTTCTCTGGATCCATATCCGAAGTGTGTTTATCAGCCAGTTTGTACGGGGCATGGTAATCTTCAATGATTGGATCAAACAATTTTCCAAACAGGGTGTAAGCTTCTTCTTCAGAGGCATAAACGCCATTTGCGGAGTCAAGGTGTACCACACCAGAGTTAATCTGCTCCCAGATGCCACAATCCCTAGCTGTTTTCTTGTCTTTGAGCTCGTTGAAGAGATCTTCAGTGAGGTATTTTTTCAAGCGGGAGGTCACCTCAGGTCCCTTAAGTCCCTCTGGAAACTTTTGCTGTTTCTCGCTAACAAAAAAAATAAATAGAACGCCGTTAACTCATCACTCCTATGAAAAAGAGACAGACAGCGAGAGAGAAGGTTAAATTGTAAACCCGTCAATACGTACGCAATGGCGGCTTTTTCAATCTCCAGAAGTTTCTTGACTCCATTGTACATGTCTTGTACACACTGTACCTCAGAGAGTCCCAAACGTCTACGGTTACTGATGTCAAACACTCCGGCATCTTCTCCAGTAGACTCGGAATGCTCTCCATGAATTCCACGAGGCTTAAAACAACAATAGGCAAAATGAGGATAACACAACTTGACACGGGCATATTGGTGTATTTGTAGGGGCAAATAGAAAGCATTTTCTTTTTAAAAAGTCAATTCCCGTTGAAGGCGCTCTTTTTAAAGAGAAAGACTGACTTTCACATCCAAAGCTTAACGATCCTTCCATCTCCTAACTATACATTGCAAGTGATTTTCTACTGAGGACACTTCATTTTGTCTCTTTATTGTCTGTAATAGCAAGTTTTAACCATAATAGTTGACGAATGTGCAGGAACCATTAAACAAGAGATCCCACGAATTCGCTACTTTAGACTGGGCCCGTTAATAGGGACAGGGAAAATAAATAGAATTGTCCAATAGCTGACCGGCGTGTCCCTAGTAACGAAAGCCCCCCCCCCCCCCACACCCCCACCCCACCCACTTAACACAGGATCATACAAAGCTATAGATTTCTTACCTGAATATGAAATTCATCGCAGATTTTCTTAAAGTCTGGATGCTCACTAGCATGTGGGATCTTCACGTGCACACTGGCACGCATACCAGTGCCCAGGTTGGTGGGGCAGGACGAAAGGTATCCATGCTGTTTAGTTTCTTGAAAACCCAGCTTTGCGTCGATGGCATTCACTGCATCACAAAGACGCTTAAAAACTGACTGAATATCGCTCCCCATCTCCATACTGATTATCCGCAACTGGTCTTCCTCATTGACCCATACCAAGAAAGTCTTGTTGACGTTGTGGAAGATTCCTCGTCCTTCTGGCCATTCCTTGTTGACACCTGCTGCCTCCAGGAAACGGTCGCCCTTCTTAAACAAGAAGTGGTCATTTACCAGCTGTTGTCTTGTTGCTTCGTCCATTCCGCTAAGCGGATAGTACGTACCTTTGAGGTCACCCGTCAATGACTCCAACACGTCCACGATCTTTTTCTCGAGATCGATCCGTTCTTGTTTGGTCATGTTGGGTGTGAGATTGTAACCCTTCAGATTGCGAGCAACGCGAATACGAGTGGATCGAATGAACCGTCCCTGTGGATCCAAATCAGGTGCGTTCACTTTCTCTGGGTTCATGTCCGGGGTGTGGCCATCTACAAGCTTGTAGGGACTGTGGTACTCTTCAATGATGGGGTTAAGTAAGTCCGCGAAAAGAGTGTAACTTTCTTCGTCTCCAGCATAAACTCCGTTTGATGAATCCAAGTTTAGCAATCCAGAATTAATCAGGTCGCCCAGTGTAAAGCCACTTGCGGTTTTTTTGTCTTTCAACGAGTTGTACACATCTTCAGTGAGATACTTCTTCAGAAGCATTTTGGGGTTGCATTTTGGATCCGAAAGTTCTTTAGGAAGCGGCATTTTGTCTGAGGGACTACAAATACAAAAAAAATAGGCCTGATAATTAGGTAGTGACCTAATGACTGGGAAAGTATTCCTAAAGACGGCCCTACGGCAAACACGATTCCTTAGATAGCCTTCATGTTCAGAGGAACACTTTCCAGGTATTATTTGCAACAAAAATATGGTCGCCGAAACAACCACTTTACAACTCATTTCAAAACTATGTAGAACGCACCATGTCTTTTATAACCGCTGACACGTTACCAACCCTGTTTAATGCCTGTTTTATCCCCAGACGTCTCTTATTATTTGTATTTGGTCAGGAAAGGGTCGGAGGAGACTGATACGGAGCTTAAGCAACAACGACGGCGACGGCTACGAGAAACGTCAAAAAAAAGTGAAAAAAAAAAGGGAATTAAAAAGTGAATTTAAAAAGGCTTCAAACTTTCTTGCACTTATTCCATCTCGTTCAATTCGTCAAATGTTGGCATTTTTGTCTGGAGTTGAATATCGAAGTTCAGGAAAAGAATAGCAAAGTGCGTTCTCCACGAAACGTGAAATTAGGCATTCTCACGGTGTAGTCGTGCAGTGACAACAAAGACATGTACAAACAAGCGTGATGCACGTGCAGATTTGTTGTTTTTCCAATCTAACCCTATTGCATTTTTTGCCGTTCTCGTTGCCGTCGCCGTCGTCGTTGCTTACGCTCCCTAATATATAGATACGACTAGGGGCCATCTACCCAAGGCATTTGTCAGACAACTTATCATTTTCTCTTCCTACAATGCAAATGTTGCACGGACACCAGTTCCCCAAGCATGTGAAACTCCCGCTTTTGATTGGGCAGAAAATATTTTCAGACCAATCAGAAATGGGGAATCCAATAGCTTCTGACACTGGCGCGCTGCCTCTGTTCGTGTGGCAGTTGTCTCCAACGGCCGGTAAAAATAATCATCTCGCAAAATGACGCTTTAAACAGCTCTGGACGGCGAAATACCATGACAAATGAATAAGTCAACATTTGGCTTGAACTTTTATTGAAACATTTAGCTTCAAATCTGTATGTTAGAGTAAATTGTAGTGGTACAAAAGATCGATGCTCTGATTTCAATAACAACAACTGCCACACGAACAGAGGGTGGTTACCCTGTGGTCATGCCTATAAAATTTTGCTCTGACGATTCCACGTCCCAAAGAGTTAGTTGCCCCTATGACTCCGAGAAAGTATGAAAAAAATCTATGTTTTCATATCAGGGACTATGGGATTTACCTTAAGCATTTGTAAACAGATAATGGCATTACTTTATTTGGCCTGGAAATATGCAGGGAAATTATATAATTTGGTAGAAAAGTGAGTGAAGCTTGAGTGAAGTTTAACCAGGGTTTAATAAAACCACGTTCTAAGTCATTTTCAGGTTGTCCAACGGCGTTTTAATCCAAATACCACTTGTCGTGAACAGTTCCAATAAAGCATACAGTGTAGACAAGCCACTTCCTTTAAACTTAAACATTACAATCTAACGCCTTTCTCACAGTGAACTTCTGGATGTTAAATCAAAGATATATAAGGTAGAACGTAAACGAAAGCTTTGTCAAGGATGGAGATAATTGAAAATTATTGGACGAGGTTGAACAAAATATCGTGAATTGTCATTGGCCAGCAGATCAGTTATTTGCCGGAGCCGAAGGCTGAGGCAAATCATTGATCTGCGAGAGACACATCATTCCTTGCTAATGTTTCTTCCTTTTCATTTGTCGAGAGCCCACCACGTGACCTGCAAATAACTGCCTACAAATAATGGTCTGCTCATGCGCAATGTTATCCACCGAGTTCAATAATTGTTTTATCATTCAGTTACCGAGTAAGTTTTTTGATAAGTATCTTCGGGATCGCAAGAAGGAGAAAAGCGTGCTTTCATTTGCGCATGAGCAGAATATTATTTGCAGCCAAATACTAAGCCAAACACAGTTGGATGACGTTGCGCATGAGCAGACCATTATTTGTAGGCAATTATTTGCAGGCCACGCGGTGGGCTCTAGGCCAATAAAAAGGAAGAAAAAATTGCATCGAATGATAACCTCAATTATGAAATAGGCTTTCATGTAGTGTTGATTTAATAAATTAGGCACCATATAAAGATAAACTTGACGTTTCAAGCATCCCATGTTCGTGGGGCTGAGGGATGGATAACCAGGTTTACGGTCATCTCGCCACTAACAAAATCGCCACCAATAAGTCTACTCGCCACCACATAATAACTCTGCAATAGTCGACACAGCTTACTTACCGAGGATTACTTATCTAAGATTTTTACTTCTTCTTCAAGCCCAAACACAAATCTGTACAGTACAGTACAGTACAGTATCTTTATTAAATCTCCACTACGTGGCTCTTCCGATTTAATTTACAAAATGGAACAAAGAAAGAAGAAGGAGAAAAAGACTAATTTACAAATCTAATTGTTAAATATAAATGGAAAAATAGGAATATAATTAAATTAGGAAATAGCTACGATAGTATATCGTATATACTATATACATATACGTATAGTTATTATTGACTTAAAAATGCTCTAACTATGACATATAAAAACTGTTTTAGTCATGCAATCAGTCACCTACTTCTCGGTGTGACATAGCTCCAATTTTGCACCGCGCTTAAAGCTAGTGAGCGTTTTACTATTTCTTGCGCTTGCGCTTAGCGAGTTCCAAGTGTTGATAGACCGATAGTGAAAGGAACGTTGTGCAGTAGCCTGCGTAGCAGGCCTTTGAAAGGAAAGGGAAAGGGAGTTTTAGGCGCGAGAGAAACGCGAGGGGCGCGCCCTAATTCCCTTTCCCTTCCCTTTCGAACGCCTGCCACGCAGGCTAGTTGTGCAGTGGCTGTCCTGCACATAGGAACGTCTAGATTTTCCCTGAATCTGGTATTATAACTATGCATTCCTGTTCTTTTATTGATGTAGCTATTTAGATAGGAGGGCGCAAGTCTTTCGTTCTTTTAGAGACTGGTCCTTTGGATAAGTATTTTCGTTGGTGGCAAGATGGTTTGGTGGCGAGGTGACCGGAAACCGGATAACGGGCTCAGACAGTATTTTATTTTTAAAATCTTTTTACGGCAATGGTTGACAAAAACCATATTTGCATATATAACATGTGTGCAAATAATTTAAAGTGCATTCTTTGTCGGTAGATTTAAGGCATTCGAAAACCCTCACAACAGACATGTCACGATGTGACGTCGATCGACAAATCAGCCTCTTAGCTCAATGAAATATCAGTAAAACATCGCGCGACCTTAAAATGACATGTGTTGGACTCTCCAGTCCAGAATTATTGAAACTTGATATGGGATGTAACTGTCATAGTGGCCCATTTCCTTTAAAATCTCGCTCTTTTTTGCTTATTGCTGTCAATTTCGACCATTTTTCGTCCGAATACATCATCTGAGACGTAAACTCACGGTACATGCAACAACAAAATCGGCCACGGAGAAACCTGCGATCAGGCGTTCTTTTTATCGCAGGTTACGGAAAAATATACATATCATAACCCAACGGAGCGGAAAGAAGCAAGGAACCGATTACTGATATTTAATCTCGCTGTATTCTGGGGTGGGCGACATCGTACTACCTTATAGGGCTCACTGTAGACCACGGTGTGTTCTATAGCACTCCGAGAGTGTGGCTACCTGTTTCAAATTCACGGTTGTTCCACGTGCAACCAGGGTATGGTTTAAACTTCTAGTTTCGATCTCTTATTTTAACATAGTTGGTTGATCCAATTTATTTCAAAAAAAAATTCCAGTTATATCGCTTGACTAATACGTAATTTTTTCAGTCCATTGAGAATGTATTGATTTTACACGGCGACGATCCAGAGGCTTGTTGTATCCCTGTACGATGGCTAGATTTAAAGTTGGAACTGAGTGATTTGCGTGAAGGTTATGGTCTGATGGAACTGTCAACAGGCCCTTTCGTATTATGACATTTGCTGAAAATTCTCCCATTTTTCACGGACCTTTATTTTATCAGAAAGAAACCTTTCTGGCGAAAACATTACAATTCTACATCATCCTGTTTAAAATGTGGACACATTCGCCAAAAAAGAGGGAATTAAACAGCCTTAAATCGCAAATAAAGTAGTCATGGTCGATCGAATACAAGCTGATATGTAAAATAACCAGTGGAATTCTGCTTTTTATCCACTCTGGAATTTAAATCTAACTAAGATTCAAATAATCACGACAATCTATCAGGAAAGGCCTACCTTCGAACACCTCCAAAGTCAACGCCACAGCACTTCGAAAAACAGGAGCACCGACTAGAATTATTCGAGTTCGCCGGTACAGTCACTCACTCAAAAGTATTACGCAATTTGCATATTATAATCTGTCTGCCGCGCATACGATCCAGCTGATGGCTTTACTATATCAATCAATATTCTGCCATTGGTTGCTTTTACGAATGAGGGAATTAACGACGTGAAATACTAAATAATTCAATACTTGAAAATACTCGAGAAAAAGGGCCAAAAAGTGGCAACGCGATAATTATTTGCTCAAGTCAGCCGATTTGAGGCATATATCTAGTTGACGTTATTCTTATCTGATATTTTATTGACTTAACAATTAAACCAGTTTTCAATTTTTTTTTTCGGAAAAACGAGAGTAAAAGGAAAATTCCGGTATGTGCGCAGCTTCAGAGGCTGTGAGAATTAATGCTTTTTACATTGTAGAACTCGAAAGACCAACAGCTCAAGATAATCAACGTAATTTACCGGTGTGTTAATAACAAGTTTTATCAGCCGAGAGAACTCGACAAGCACTGAACACAGCATTCTGAAAGGTTGAGATGTATTACAACAGCTAGAGCAGCATTTATAAGGTCACAAGTTGTTTTTGAATCGGTGATGTAATTAAATGAAACAAACAACGGTAAAAAGATTTTTTAACACCCAAATATTAAATTTGTATCAAAATACTACAACAGGAATAATAGAACCTTAAATATCAAGATGGAAAAGACAAGCCCTGACCTTTTACGACTAGTTTTCTGTACCGCCTTATGTTTTATTTGCACGTTGTCACTTCGCTGCTTTATTATAAACTTTCGCAGGTCAGGAAAAATTCAATACCCAGTTTAGTCTGCATAACAAGCGTTTCCAACTGAAGTTTGCAATATACAAAAAAGTCAAACAGATTTGGTTACCAAGCTGAAGTTTCCATTACAATAACTCCTTAGCAACAACATCGAGGTTAAAAAACATTGACATTGTATAAATCGTCTAAATGTTTCACCAAAATGCACAGGGTGGCGTTTTTTTTTTTACTTTATTCAACAACGGTAATTTTAAAAGACAAAACTTAACAATTTACGAACAACAACTGGTATGTGTTTAGGCAAAACGTGATGCCCATAAAGAATAAAAGTAACATGACCACTCAGATTACACAGAAAATTTCTACTTTGCCGTTTCATCGTCTTATTCCAGCTTATGTATCAATTGCAAAATTCCGTGAGGGGTTAATATTGTTTGCTGATTAAAGGTCGGTTCATCATAGACATAACATACCTAATATTTCTTGCAATATACACATGCTTCCTAGACGTTTAAGATTACGACACACATGTGCTCGCAACAAAACGTTTGTAATATTTATGATATTTATCATTCGCGCGTTCGCCAGAAAGTTTTTGCCTTGCCAATTAATAAGGCGACCGAAACCTTTCAAACAGACTTTTCTAAAGTGTGTACCCTCTAGGAAGGTACAACAAATGTACAATAGTACAACAACGACCACAAGGATCAGGAACACAAACTTACGGGCTGGTTGGGACTTGTTCGACTTGTTGTCTCTGCTCAGGGACGACCGCTACGTTCTCCGGAGCTCCTCCTGCCGGTTCGGACGAAGATGACTGAGTTGCAGCGTTCGCAGGAGGCGCCGACTGTTGCTGGTTAGCCTTGGATTTCGACGGAAAAAGTCCCATTACGAGCTCAGAACGACGCCGTGAATTTGCATACGTTTAATAATTCTGCTTCGTGAAAACAATCCCGTAACGCGGTCAACACTCTTTGTGTTTGTGATCCATATTAATAAAGTGTCACAAATTCTTTGTCCTTCGGGGTAATATTAATCAGTTGTATAATAAGCGTCTCGTCAACTTGAAAACAAAAAGGGGCGTAAATTCAAAGAGAAAGGCTTTGAATCCCCTAATGTTTCGCATGAAATTCTATTGCTTTGTGTAGTTAAAAAAAATGCGCTGATTTCGGTCTCCACCGTTAAAATTACGTGACTTTTGAATTAGACAATTATTAATTAACAATTCTGAATTTGCCGACCATATTGGAAATATAGGCCCGTAATGCGTACTTGAGTGTACTACGATAAAGTGTAACAACATGATATTTTGAGGTGCTTTCAAAGAAAGAAAATGGAGATGAATAAGGCATCCTATTGAGCTTCTCTTCCCTGTGTATTCTGTTGAAGGCAAATAATTAAGTATAACTCTTGACCTAGTGAATGAGTCGGCTAACCAGAGCGTGACCATTCAGATTCCCCGGGCGGAGAGATGTAGTTTGTGAATGGAATGTTAAACAGTAATTACAGGTTTATGAACGGTAATACGTAATACTTTCATTCCATTTTTGTGAAAAAGTAACGAATAACGTGCAATTTGTAGTCATAATACTGACCTAATTTTAAAGCGTGACCTTTCAAGTGAACAAGACCATGCAGTAGATTTCTCTGTTATTTTTTCTTGCGTTTTATGGACAAAATAAACGAGAAGACCTTTTACTAAATGAATGTCATGCTCTCACAAAACAGTTACTGGTAATTTCGTTAAAGCGCTTTAAACTGCTCTGGTACAAATAGTATTAATAGAACACTAAATCGTGGGGCCGGAAGTTATACGAGCATGAGTGCAATTTTACTGGGTTTTAGTAAATTAAATTGTAAAAACATTGTGATCTAGGTCGAAGAGTAAAATAACTTGATAAGCCATGGCTTCTTCAGCCTGATCTCTTGAAATGAAAAGTTTAGCAACGGCAAACCTTGGCACGAAGGGCAATGTAAACATAATCCGGATATTTTCGCCACTGCTCCTTTGCCGAGAATATATCACGGTAAGGTAATTACCTGCAAAGACAGCTAATTTATTTCCAATCCCCTTTTTTACAAGCCACCTGCCACAGAAAGAGCCACCTCTTTTCGGTTAAGGCCATGTGAAAATTGCAACCATTCTCTGACACGAAAACAGAACGAAAACAACACCGCCTTTCAATGAACTCAGCCGCGTGTCCAGCCGGAAATCTAAGGCGACCCCTAGCCCAGCAAACTGCGATCTCACAGCTTAGTTAAGACAAGAATAACACTGACTGGTTTTCGTTAAAAGCTAATAGCCCCTAATTAGGAGACACTTACTCCACTTTGTCTTAAAGCCTTGACATACCTTACAGTATGAGACTGTACAAAGCTAAGGCAGCTAAGCTCTTGAACACCGCACTGCACAGGTATAACTACTGTAGGTGAGAAGGAAAGGCTTGCAATGTTTTTTGACTTGTATGCCCTTATCTGGCTTCCTACGGTTGAGATCTATCTTAATTGTTCTTTGTCCTTTTCGGTATTCTTTAACTCTGTCAATTAGTTTGTAACAGTCCGGTAAGCGTTTTGTACGCAGACTTTATTACTCATTAGGAACTGTAACTTAGTAACGAAAAATACTGCAAGAGGAGTTTAAACAAGCCCGATTATTCCGACGCCGCCAACAGAAACCAAAATGTAATGATTACACTTATCATGCATGCTATGTCAACTATCCAAGCAATTAAAATGCAAAGCAGCGCAGTATTAAAACAAATGGAGGGCCTCCTTCTACCCCGAAAGCTTGGAGCAATCTACCTTTAGATCTGAAAGTCGACAACCATTTTGTTTTAATTTTGTAACCCATGCCGCGAAAACAGATCAGAGACCTAAACAGCCGAATGGGTGTAGATCGAAACTTTACTGACCCTCAATCAATTAGGGACGAGGGTAATTAAAACCCTAAATATAAACCGGGTCGACTACTCCAAACAATACTTCTCAGTTTGATAGTACTTTCTCGTAAGAATTTTTTTTTATGTCTAGGTGGTTATTCAGTCTTTGGCAGCTTGATAGAAAACTATTTTTAAACACCCTTAGCACAAATTGAGTCAGGGGCCCCCAACGAGAACATAGTTCAAAACCACTTAAACATAGCATTGTTAAACCCATTTTAGTACTGATCTAAACGGTAGAAATAGGCATATTTTTATCCCCTAAAAATTTTCATCTGTTCCGATATCCTAGCTGAAAGTCTAGTGATCCGAACTGATTGTAGGGATCAAAACTTACCTTGTCGAAAATTTCTGTCAGAAGAAAGGCTCCCGAAAATCCTAGGTGTTTTTAGGGTAAAAATTCGTTAAAAATGGGCAATTATACCATTTTTCAGATGTTCGAAAATTCTAGGAGAGGCAGGCGAGCAAGAAATTTTACAACAAATGCTCCGAAAATTCTAGATCCCAAATCGTCTTCCGAACAGATATTTTCCGAAAATTGACGTTGGGTGCCCCTGATCGAGTCAGACTGTACATTGAGACTTGGTCTCAGTTCATTAATAAAAAACATTTCATAAACGAGGCAGTCAAACTTGTTTGTGCATTTCTTTACTAAAATGTTTGCTATAAGAACCTTTGGAGCCAAAAGATGTTTCTCCCGGAAATGTTTCCCATAAAGAAGAAGTGCAATTTGAGAGCTAAAGGGTGCGGAGCGAGTGACGATCAACAGAGAAAAATCCGAAAAATAGGATATTGCTCACAATCTATTTCCCTATCCGAATAGCTGCCATAGCTATCAATCACAAGACAAATCATCATCATCATCATGTCATGGCCACCTGACTCCATCGCATGTTCATGCAGCGCACGCGAGAAGCCCAAGAAGATGCGAGCTCTCTGATCTTTTCAGCCCCACACCAGAGTCGCTCTTTAACATTTCATCGAAGGATGCCGCCAAAGTCGTCCTCCAGTCACCGTTACAAAACTGAACGCTTTGGTCGCAAGAAGGGGAACGGTTTTGCATGGTTTGCAGTTACAAGGTTTTACAACTGGTGTATACATCCGTGATAAATTACCAGAAGCATATCGGCTGCGTAAATGGAGGAAAGCCAATACAGATCGAGTAAGTAAGTTCCAGTGGCGAGTTTAGATTTTTACTAGTTATGTTTTAGTTACACCCCATTGTAGGAAATATACCTATGAATGCTTCGAACCTGTCCCCTGCAGGGTTATAGGATGCTGCTTAAAGTCATTACCTCTTTGGGAATTGGTAGGCTCATCCAATAAGCCATGGGCCTAGAACTCTTCATAAGCCCATGTTCACCCAAATGCTTTTGCGCGCTTGGGAGTTTGTTTTTAAATGCGTCTACTGCACCCCTTCTCCGATGTTTTTCGAGGGGTGTGAACGGGGGTACACAGGCTAACTGTTAAGTGCCGTGTTATGATTGTTTGGCTTCCATCTCTGGGCTCCCTTATCGTATTAAACCACTCGTATTACACTCGAACTATCAGTTCGGGGTTCTCTGTTCTCTGTTCTCATCGGACTGAAGATAATCAACCATATATATTCGGTAGTGTCATCATGAAAACAAAATTAGCAAGCAATTACTACTTCGGCAACAAACTCATTATACAAAAAGATCTTCGGAGCCCAAAAATCAGTTTAGAGAAGCATTCAAACTGTGTTCTCAAGAAAATTGTTTATTAAAAACCAATTCCCCTCCAAACCATTTCTTTGCCAACTGGATATAATTTTAGTGACCATGAATACTTTCGAGTGCTTATTGGTTTTTTCGGAAAAAAAAAGACACCGCCGCGCTAATCAGTCATGTAAATACAGCACGTAGAACAAACTTTGCAGTGAACTGTAAACGAGTGCTTCTTTACCAAGAGCCTTGAAAGGGTTCCTAGAGTCTGCAATAATTTGGTAAGAATCGACTGAAGTTATAATTTCGCCTTATGTTCGAAGGGGTTTCTCCATGTTTAAAATTGTATCAGTTTTTCAAAATCGTGAGTCTTGCAAAACGTGAGCGGATCTCCACGAAATCTTTTACAAAGGTGGTACTGGGCCTCAAAATCTAGTTGTTTTTTTTTTATGTCCTCAGTTTTTTCCGTCTCTAAGTCTTTAACGTTTCACCGCAAAGTGTTTGATGGTAAAACAAGGGTTGGATATGATCAAGGGTTTTAGGTTTGGGTAGCTGTTGTAGTATATGTAAGACCATGTTAGAGCTGTAACTTCTTAGTGTCACTGTGGAGTAAGAAAGCCGGTTGGACGTTTGCTTCCATCATGTCAGTTTCTAATTCTATGGAGTTTTCGACTTAAAATTTGACACATAGGATAAACGAACGATACTAAAAATTCCAGCTGTGTTTCAAAAAAAAAAGAAAAAACTCCGTTAAAAGTGATTTATTGTTATTTCTCCGCTTTTAAAGAAACTTCAATAAGCAAAAGTGAACTAGCATAACTACATTTTTTTTTGGCGATCCTTGATTAGTTTTAAGTGTAATCGGTAGAAAACGCTGAAGGAAAATCAACAACGTCTACTTAGTCTTTTAGGAAAATCTGAAGAATAACTAGGCCATCTGCCTAAAATGTATATCAGGCTGAAAATGAGTAATCATTTCAGAAGGGAAGTTTGCCCATTGATAGAAAAACCAGTGTGCGGTGGTAATTTTCTGTAATAAGTTCTTTTATATTAGTTACTGTCCCACTTGGGATCTTGGATCGAGGTACACGAGAGAAGCTTTCCTAGCCTCTCGTATAAACATATTTAAAAGGAAGCAAGCAAGGGTAAAAAAAGTAAAAAGCGGAATTATCAAAACCACTTCTTCATTTTTAGAGATCAAGAAAAGACACTATGAACCTACCAAAGATTTCAACATTTGTGCTTATTTTTTGTCTCAGAAATTCAGGTGAGCGACCGTAATATTACTGATTATATATGGAGGTGTTTTACATGCATGGCAGCACATAGGGGTCTTTTAAACACATACGACAAAAAGAGAAATCAGTATTTTTTGGCTTTTCGGCATGGTTACTTAGTTCCATTTGTATAGCAGAAAAGTAGTTATAGTCCGTTTAAATTAGCTGGATCAACCAGTCTTAATTGCCATAAATATTTTGTTAAATTCCCCTTGAATCTCTTCTAATGGTAGCCAGACTCCACAGAGTCTGCCTAAAAAAAACTCGACTGCCCTTGATATTGCAGCCCGAAGTTTCTACTACAATCATGGACAGAAGTCCTTGGGACAGTAATGCAGTATTCACAATTCTCTGTTTTTTCTGGGCTCCTCATGAAACAGTGCATCCTTTTCGAAATGTTCTTACAGTTCTCACTCCCTTCACCCCATACAAATTTGAAACTTGGAAAAACTTGTGAAAACGCGTGTCCAACGTTATTCGTCCTTGATTGTAACTGCTAGACATGTTCTTAAAGAGAACTCTTAAAAGGAAAGAAACCAAAAATCAAAAATGAATTGGGAATTGGGAATGAATTAATTGCATACAAGTTCGAAGGTTGACTGCAAAATTTATTTTTTTTAAAACTTGTATACCTCCAAAGTGACAATACATCTTGGGTAAATTAAGTTTGTCAAAATTTTAAGGCAGATGTAAGATCTCCTTCGTGGCAGCAATTTTCTTTTGATTCGTCCACTAGTAAATTTTAATGAGATTGAGAAGGATCTAATGAACTCGTCCAAGATCTCTTACTACCGGGAGCCCAGACTCACAAGCCTGTGGAAGCCAAATTTAAAGGAGTTGTATGGGAATTTATTGTAAGATCGATAAAACGGTTAAAATGTACGTAAAAGGTGTTAAACCTGTGTTGTCCTCTCACTGTTTCCAGCCCTATAAACGCCATTTTAGCAAGTTTTAATGTTTTGTTTTAACATTTTAACTGCTTTAACGATCTTACGATAAAGTCACATACAAAATCCTTATAAGTTGGTTTCCAGGAGGCTGTTGTGAGTCTGAGCTCCCTGTGCTTTTACTAAGCCAAGGCATCGACGATATTTTGCGCAGTCATTTGCATCCTGACATTTGCGTTTATACATAGTTTCAGGAAATGTAGATGCTCTGACTTGGAGGCTTGATTCGTCACTTGGTAAGGAACGAATTTCAAATAAATGCTATGTAAAGTCTCAATAATAAGTGAAGGTCGCTAAATCTTGAAACAATATTGGGCTGTTTTGTAATTGCAGAGTGCCCATCCGATTGCCATTGCTCAAAGGCTTCTAACGACCCCTCCCTCGTGGAAACCGACTGTTCTAAGAGAAACTATTGGCTCCCTCCTGAAGACGTGTCACTAAGCAGCACACATGTGTAAGTACATCAAGTACATCATGCACTGACATTCATTTATATATATACAGTTGAACCTCTCCCCAACTGCCACCTTGTTGACAGACAAAAGTGGCCGTTGTAAAGAGGTTTAAACAAGAGTCAATGTATGGACCTTCCGCCAAAAAAGCGGCGGTTGCGAAGACTGTGGCGGTTAGTGGAGGTTCGACTGCTGTATAATTCACAATGGTTTTCAACCACTGATAATGTGCATGTGAAAAATAAAAAAATAATGATAACGTTACACAAAAAGATTGCCACAAAGAAAGATAAATTAAGATAAAAGTTGACTGCAAAAAAGCATACAAATATACGCAAAAGAGACGGAAAGTAAAGATATACTAACCTCTATGCTGGGCTAATATAAATTGGAAGAGGCTAAAACGTTCCATTCTTTGAAATTTCTCAGGAAGTTGTAGTTATAAATTCTGTGCACAGTTACTGACCAATGTTATAAAAAAAGAGCGCGAAACACTCGTTGGGCCTACTGTATTCGGGAATATCAACCCGGCAGTTATACATCTATCAATAATGTCAAAACCACCCTCTTGTTTCTTTTATAGTTTACATGGTAAATTATACTGTGATTCGTTGATCACTATAGGAATTTTGCGGATAACAATATTATGACCATAACCCGGAAGTACATGGTGGACATGAAGAAAGTAAAAAACCTGTAAGCAAAAATTTAATCTGCTTTTATGTGGGTAAGTTGTTCCACGGGGAACAATATTAATATTGAGTCATGAAGATCTTATATTTATATGGTGGGATGGTGGGTCAGGTCAAACATAAAGTGCGTTATCAAGATTTAAGTTGAACGAGCAGGGAGAATTTTAAAAAGACATAATAAATTAATAACCAGTTATTGAAATTATTGGATGAGGATAAGTACGATATAAAGAATTAGGGAGATCAAAGAGCTTTGGCCGATAACAGCATCCGAGACGTGCTCTCATCACCTCGATCGAGGTAACTGCGATACCGTCTTCATTATCACACATTTGCCTGTTTCCCGGCAGTTTCAGGATAAAAAGGGTCCTAAAGGAAAGTTTAATAGCTTCTTCCAACAGCAGTCGTCATCCATCGTGTTGAATTTTTGCTATTCTTGCTATGGTTTTAGGCGTAGATCGATTATCTCTTTTTCGCAAAACGTGTGAAAACTTCCTACATTTTCTCTACCTGTTTAGAGAGAAACTCGCCCCTAAAGCGTGTGAGGGTGACAAGATCACCTGTGCCCTGGTTGAATGATCCTAACCTTCGAACGCTGCAGGAGACATGCAAGCGTTATAGTAGGAAAGCACACACCCCGTCACAGTGAGGCTGTGTGGGGCATCTTCAGAGACGCGCGCAACAGTCTTAAGATTAGAGCTGATATTACGAAAGAAAAGAGAACGTTTATGACCAATGCACTCTCGTCTAAGCGGCCCATGGAAGTATAGAAGACGACCCATCCATACTCCACGCTAGCCACCAACCAATAACCGTCTATCCGGATTAACTGTATAAGCACTTTGTTTCTACAGCTGAGTGTGTCACTGTCTCAATGGCATTTGACAAGGATGAGGTGCATAGGCTTATTAATGCGCTTGCGCAGGACCCTAATACGTCCTTGCGTCTGAAGAGTGTTACCCCATCATGAAGTTCTTCGGGAGATCAAAGTGCTGCGGTCCGACTACTCTACTGGTCCGGAAAACATTCCTACCAATTTAGTTTCAGACCATCTAGTATCTCCTTCAACGCATATCATAAATACGCACATTTGGAAGCTGGACTTTCCAACTATTTGGAAGACTGCACGCATTAGTCCCATTCCGAAGGTGGGGGAACCCTAGGTAAATGACAATTTTCTCCCTGTTTCCAATTTGCCTGTGTTATCAAAGGTGTATAAAAGACTGTCTTCACGACAAATGATGGATTTTTTCCCGGAAAATGCTGCGCTTCAGCCAAATGTAAGTGCAAACCGCAAAGGCCACTCAACTACAACTACTTTGCTTGCAATAAGAGATCATATCCTCAAGGCAATGAACAGAGGTGAAGTGGCCATCGTGATATAAATAGCAGACTTTTCTAAACCTTCTGATACAGTTGCGTATGAGAAAGTTCGGTGCAAATTTCATAAGCAAGGGTTTTCCAAGTCCTCTCCATATTGGATTGTTAGTTATCTGACTGATCGAATGCGGTATGTTTATATCGATGATCACTCGTCGGAGCGAATAACTGTGTCTTTTGGGGAACCTCAGGGATCCATTTTAGGTCCTGTCTTATTCAACCTGTACGTCAACGACTTGACTGAAGCACTCCCAACCGAAGTAAATTATTATTATTATTATTATTAGCTCTAGCAAAAGTAGCTGAGCTACCACGCCTTGTACTGTCCCATTTTCTGTCAATTATCCGTAAACGTGACTCATTTTTCGTCCGACAACGTCTACTAAATTTTTTTAACGGTAGCTAGATATATGACAATCGGAAACGGAGATATCTTTTGAACGATAAATAATCGCAGATAAGGTGTCTCAATTGATTGTTAAAAAAATTCTCCTTATTAGTAGCATAAGCAATGCCTTAAGGTGATGTTACACGAGACGATTCGCAACGAGGATTTTTAGCGCAACACAGCGTTGCAACATTGTTGCGACGTTGTTTTGAATGGTTATAACGTTGTTCCAGTATTGCAACGCTGTGTTGCGCTAAAAATTGTCGTTGCGAATCGTCCCGTGTAACATCACCTTCAGAGAATAGAACGGAGAATTTGGTCTTCCTAAGGGGCAGACATCAAGTGAACATCGTATTCAACGTTCAAGTCAGCTCCTGGAGCAACGTTTACATAAAATCTTTACTAACACTTTTAACGGTTGTCTCTGTACAGGAATTTGGCAAGGAACAATATTGCCTATCTTGAGAAAGGCCTGTTTAGCGATTTAAAAGATTTGGAAGTTTTGTAAGTAGAAAAAAGGAAACGACTGAAGCTTGACTACAGATCATGATAAAGAGCCCTGTTATATTAACAAATTGGCAGGCTTTGCTAATGCAAAGGAAGCTCTTGAATCCGAGGAGATTACTTCCTTTGTCGACGCGCGGGCGTGTGGGGTGTGTTTTCATGGTGGCCATTTGAATTTTGGTGCCAGCAGGCAATCGGATACTCCAAAAATTCCGACTGCTCTAGACCCGCCAACAATCTCATTTCCAGACCCCGCCCCATCTAAAGGCAAACTTTGAAAATGGCCGCCAAGTAAAATCCACTCTGCGCATCAACAAAGAAAGTCATGTGAGAGACCTCTGTAGTTAAGCAATTTCTTAAAAAGCAAGGCTGGATAGTCGACTTCCCTCCCAGATAGCCTTGATTTCCCTCACCATGATAGGGAGCCCTCCCACATTTCAAGGGACAAGCCTTGCGGACGAAGTTGTTGTGTGCCCTGGAGGTTTTCCCTCATATAATCTAGAAATCTAGGTATGTGCACCTACAAAGGGAACAAGTGGTTTTTGAACCCTCAGTTGTCTGAATTTTGGTAAAGATTTTAACCTTTCGAGTCTGAAGTATGGGAAGCTAGAAAGTTTGAGAAGGATTTGTTTTTGTTTTGTTTTTTGTTTGTTTGTTTTTCATTTTCTCTCGAGAACTTTGGTTTAGAAAATGAAATGGAATAGGGAAAATCGCATAAATGGGATCTGAAATGGTGGTAGGACGTCAAAACAAGAGCCAGACCTCCCCCCCCCCCCCCCATGAACTTTCCAGGAGTATCACCAGGGATGGTCAGCTTTTAGGTTGTTTATTTGCGATTTCTAATTTTTATTTTGTCAAGGGATTTGTCAGGAAACGAAATCAGCTTTATCACAGAAGGAATTCTGAACGGATTGCCAAAGTTGTCAACGCTGTAAGATGTGAACGTTCTTTACTATATAACAGGTAGAAGATTCCGAGAACTGTTAGCTCTCCCGCCTGCATCTATTCTTATTTCCATATTGTCAGGTACTTACATGAAAACAAGATTTCAAGTCTTGAAAGCGGGAGTTTCCGAGAACTGCCAGGATTGAAACATCTGTAAGTATGACGTACAAGAATAAACTCCTCTTGGAGAGAGAATGAAAAAAAAAACAAACAAAAAAACGGACAAAGCCATTTTCTCTATTTTTCTTACGAGACTATATCTGCACCAAATTCAAAAGCTGGTTACAGAAGAGTAAGCTCTCTTTGGTTGAATTGAGTTTGATGAACAATGAAAAGCGGATTGAAGACCGACTGACTGGGAGACGGCTTTTACTCAGACTCCTCTCGCGCTTCCTGTCCGTAGTGATCTCAATTTAAAAAGACGAACTGGACAAAGAAACACTGCCAAGGCTCAAGGGGTAATTTATTGATACTACGCGTCAATTCGCTCCGTGGCTCAGTGAAGTGCTCTGCGGACTGATTTAGTTTTCGTATCGCAAATTTTCTCATTGTAAGATAAGAGAGCTCTAACAGCTTTACTTCTAAGAGTAAATGTGTCTTATGCCCAAACAGAAACGCCGTGCCTGCCATTTTCGCAAACTATGAAAAAGGGTTGTTTTAACGTCTAACTGAAAAACAGTGTGTGATATCACACATCTCAGGAGAACAGTGTCTATGCCCCGCCATGTAGGATCGTTTCCTTTTTGTCTTTACTTGGGGGCTCGCTAGATTCAATCCCTGTTTTGGGCACACTATCCGACAAGTCAAAGATCTTTCGATAGGACAAATAGAATTGCCCATGCGCAACTCGTTGGAACGACGTGACAGTGTGACAGCAAATGTGACAGATGCCTAACGTTTGCAACCGTGCGTTCCGCTCTTCTTTTCCAGATGGTTGTTCATCAACAGAATTTGGGATCTTCCCTACGATGTCTTCCACGGACTAGCGCAGCTGAAAGTCTTGTGCGTATCACATGAGTAGCCTATATGGTTGTTGTTTCGTCCTCTGACGTCATTTTACCTTGTAACGAAAAGGGAACACATAAGTACTTACGCCCACGGTGCACCACATAGTATATGTTCTTATAATTAAGAAACCTAAAGAAAGAAAGTTAGTGAGCTACAATGTTCCGGACATTTCCTTACCCTAGGTCTTGCCAACAAGGCCGACAATTGATATGACTATATTTTCATATTCTAAATATATTCTAGAGAACGTAATCAAGAGTCTGAGAATGTTTCCATTTATTTTATTGCATGAGAGGCAATCACACATTGAAGGTCAAATTCTGCAGTACATGAAGTTAGAGGTTTTTTTACTGGAGGACAGTCTGTTCAGTATAGATCTCAAGGGGAAAATCACAAAAAAGACTAACTCTTACACACGTTCTTACAAGTCTGTTATTCATTTCATCCCGTCCATTTAGGTCGCTTAGCATGAACAAGCTAACCCAGCTGAATGACCATCTGTTGAGGGACACAAACAGCTTGGAGTACATGTAAGAAAGTTTCACCAAAAACATCAAACGCCCGCTTCCTCTAAAATATACTCCCTTGTTTTCAATGAACCAATCAAAGCCGCTGAGCTCGGTTAGCTCAACTGGATAAGAACCTGTCTGCTGAGAGGTAGGCCGCTGGTTCAAATCCCGGCCGGACCAATACTTAAGGTCTTTAAAATAACTGAAGAGAAAGTGCTGCCGTTGCAATAACATCTGCAAACGGTTAGACTGTCTAGTCTTCTCGAATAAGCTGGACAGCGGATCAAGAATTTTTCTTGGGAGGGGTGCACCACTAATGGTGTAACTGACTGGTGACATAAACAAGGTTTAAAAGCAAATACAAAGAAGACAACGTTTGACTAGGCAATAACATAATGTGAACTGCAAAGAATACATATTATACATATCTGAATATTTTGCAGAATACCAGTTGTCAGAAGCCCTCTCAGGGAAGGGGGGGGGGGGTGGTGCGCATTTTCAGCACCCTCCCCCCTGGATCCACCCCTGATAAGGAAGGTAAACCGTATGTCCCGTCCCACAAGTCTTGCATATGTCATAATTTCTTTGGGACGTTAATGAACCTACACACTTTTCGAAAAGAGTAGGGGACGTAGTTCCCTGCGTACTAGTCAATCTCTGATTCACACTCATATCATTACTCATCCCTTCATTACTTGTAAACTGCACCATAAACAGCCTGGCAAATTCACCGACCAATGTTGTAAATTATCCCTGAAAAACCCTGAGGGGAGTGGCACACTTACCAGGACGTTGGTATACTGAACCAAACATACCACAGTTACTCCTAAAGGAAATAATCAGAATACTATCATCCGTCGGTCACATCAATTGCATTCATGTTGCACCGTGTGTTTTATAAACCAATATTCATTTCTATCTTTCTTCAATCGCAGGTTTTTCCAGCACAACGAAATCAAATTAATTCCGGACTATTTCTTCAGAAATGCGACGAGTCTGAAACATGTGTTAGAAACATATTTTTAAATTGCTAAGTATTTTTTTCATTTCATTTTTATTTAATTTTTTTTACCTCTTCTTCTGCTAATGTTAGCCTGAGAAAACAGCCGACATTTGGCGACACTTCCACTGGTTTCCCCGCCAAATGACGTTTGAGAAACGAGCCCAGAAATTCTATACTGATGACGCGTCACTACCCAGATCTGGGTAGTGCTTCTGATTGGTCGTGCCGGGTGGGAAATTTGATTCACCCAATGTCAGCTGTTTTCTCAGGCTAGCTGAATGTCTGCCGTATGAATTTCTGGACTGGTTAGAGCTTTTTTCCTTTTAGATCCCTAAACAGCAATAACCTTTCCATGATTAGACCAGAAACCTTCAAGGGCGCCTCAAGTCTAGAAACACTGTAAGAAAAATGAACTATCATTATCTCAGAGTCTAGCACTCTCTCATAAAAAATCAAATCAGCAGAAGATATCCAGCGAAATATTGTCAGACTACCGTAACTGTGTTCTTGCCTTGTCTTTGGACAACCCTGTAAGGTTAAGGTGATGTTACACGGGACGATTCCCAACGACGATTTGAGCGCACATTTGTTTCACCGAGCTTAAAAAATTACCATCTTTCATTCTTTCCCCACACAGTGCGACATCGACATTTCTGATCCTAGCAGTTTGCAGGACGCGTGTCAAATATGAACCTAATATATGGCCTCGCGCTCCATGAGTTCTCCGTGAGCTTCCGTAGCTCAAGTGGATAGAGCGCCCGCCCGGTGTTTGGGAGGTTATAGGGTCGAATCTTGTCGGGAACTCAGATTTTTTCTTTGTCCCACGCTCGTGGAAAGCTGATCATTTTATTTTCACATAGCGTTACAATGTTGGAACAAAGTTGGAACTATTCGAAACAATTTCGCGACAATGTTGTAAGGCTGTGTTGCGCTAAAAATCGTCGTTTCGAATCTTCTCGCGTAGCATCACCTTTAAGCAGTAGTTAAGTTAGGAACGTTACGTTGGTGTCCTGAGAGCGAAGGGAAAAAATGTTCATATAGCACTGACTGACGCCGGAAAAGGGAGAAAAGGAGAAGGAAAAAAGGAAAAGGAAAAGGCAGGGGAATCCCCATCTCTTTCTACAGTTTCCCCCTGGGGGGACTCCCAAATTAAAGTGGGGTTGCCCTTCGTCTCGCTTTGGAGTGTAGATTGCAGATTTTGGTCTCAGTAAGGGCCATTAAGGTATAGCTTAGTACTGAACATAGAGAAATTTAAATAAATGCCCTGGCACTGACCACACAGAAATCTCCCTCAGGGGTCAGTTTAAGCTTGAGTCACACCCGCATTGGTCTCCCTTCGGGGTTTAACGGGGACTGTTAGGACCTCAAGATACATCGTTTCTGCCTACGATTACTGCTAGGCCAACATGTTTGCCGCAAATGCAGCTATATAGAGGGCAACCATGATTTGCCTGATGTGGTAATGCCATCAATACCTAACCGTTTCTATTGGGTGAGAGGCAATCTACTCCTGTTTCCGGCTATACGGATACGGGTATAATTTTCCCATACTCATTCATAGACACAGTGTATTTGAAGGTCTCTGTATATAGGACTGTTGACGTCTGGTGAGCTTCTTAAAATCAATACTAAGAGAAGATCCCCTTGATATACTTATGATGAATCCGGTCAACATAACCTAACTTCAAATATTCCTAAAAGCTAAAAATAGACGAATATAGACTACTTAAACCAAAGCACCAAGGATAGACAACCCCACTCTCACCAGTACATGGACCTAATTTATTACCTAACAAGGGTAGCATCTCCTACTACCCCTCCCCCCTCTCGGTGAGAGTATCGTTAGCTTTAGATAAATGTGGGGGTTGTTTAAGGCAGATTTAATACAAGCAGATTAACTTATATTCTATCCCGGCCTTCTCTCCCAAAGAGTTCTTTCCAACAATTTTGAACTGGCAGATATGCAGAGTGATACATTTGCCTACAATGAGTTCGGAAACCTGTCCTTTATGTAAGTAATCCTTTTGCTTAAGGATAGAAATTAACTTGTTTGATAAAACAGTTTGCCGGATTTTCACTGAGAGCAGATTGCCGTTCCATCAGTTGATTAATCACTGTCACTGTCCTTTACAGGGTAACAACCACTGTAGAATCAGACGTTTCTTAATTAATAGTTTAGCCTCTTGAAAATCACTCGCTCGTCAATCATTTTATGCGTCAAAATGAGAGGAGGTTTTATCCTCTCTTGCTGTACCCTGTTCCAAGCTCTCACTGAGATAGTATGGATGACGCGTAAATGAAAGGCAAGTGAAAATATGAGCCCGTGATCTAGGAAATGGGGGCCGCGACTCTAGCTGTCAGTCATTTAGTTAATTACTCTGTCACTTAGCCAGGTAGGTCCCCTGTCATCGCGCCAGTCACTGAGTACGTCAGTCGGTCCGTTCGTCACTTTCGGCTAGCCCAGTGGTCCATCAGCACATCGTTAGTTTGCTAGTGGTTTACCGTTAGTCAGCAACAAAGCCTTCATTTAGCACGACTGTACTTAAGTCAGTCAGTAGTTTAGTCGAACCCTCAGCACCAACAGTGATGATGAATCAATCAATCAATATGGCAACCTGAAAAATTAGTGTACGACAATTTCTCTGCTTCTTTCATTTCCACTATTTCCTTTAATTTTTAGGCAAATTGTCAACCCCTCATCTAAGCGGTAGAGGACGCCTTGAGGTGCAAATCTATTTCAACATTGTCCTGAAAGGATGTTTGTTTCTGTTTTCCATCAACAATCATATTTTTCACGTTTGAAGAAGCCCGACTAAGTGTTCAATTAACTTGAGCGATCTACTGCAACAAACTAATGCGAGTCTGATCTCCCGCTCAGATTGTCATGGCATGTACTCCATTTTACATCCTAATTTCAATTTCTTTTTTATCTTTCAGCTATATTTTGCAGACAGCTCTTGTAAGAATAAGGGTGAACAGTTTCAAGCAACACAGAAAAGTCGGAGTGGTTATGTAAGTTACAATGTTTTTCAACAGAAATTAAATGTGTTCGTTGCAAATTGCTCGGACCTAAAGATATGGGAAAAAGGTAAAAAGTGAAAGATACCGGCATTTGTGGTTTAGTTTTTTACTAACTTTTAACATTCATCATGAACATCGTTTGTAATTCTGAACCTTGTGGTTATCTCGGCAGTGCTCCCACCGATAGCATATTCCCATTCGAGGTCCCTGAAGACAATCGGCTACGGGAAGGACTGGCACGCAGTGGATTCACATGTAACGGTACTTCATGTACCCCCTGTCCTTTTGGAACATACCAAAGAAGGCTTCACAATGGGTCTCATTCCTGCATCGAGTGTCCAGCAGGTAACAACAGGAAGAACAATTAAAAAAAGAGTCGAGAAAACCGTTGTGATCTGTAATTTTGAATTAGTTTTAACAGAGTCTTAATAAAAACATTTTTCTGTTTTTCCTCATCAAAATTCTACATAAGAACGAAGAACAAAAACCAAAACTGAAATTCAGTTACGAGGTAAAAAAAGCGACAACGTCTTTTTTTACAATTTGTTTGGAGTTCTCCCTAAACGATACTTGTGTAATCGCACAAAAGGCGCTTTTGTTGTAAAATGGCCCGCTTTCTCTTTGCTTTTGCCTATTATTACATCAACTATACTGCAAACAAGAGATGTATCCTTTTAAGCTCAAACAACTATATCCAAACAAAGGAATGATCAGTGTGACAGTGTTGTCTGTGTAAATTGCCTAGGTATATCCCTGGCTTTATAGATATCGACTCTATGCGTTATAATATGTCTTTATATACCGTAAACTGCTGCTTATAAGCCCTGGGCTTATACAAGTTCGTAAGGGCTCTTGGGTGGGCTTATAAACGGGGGGGGGGGGGGGGGGGGGCTTATATCTGGATGGGCTTGTAAGCGGACGACAAAAAACGTTCCGAAATGAGCAACAGCACTGTTGATCGACGTATGATTTAAATTTATTACTCTTACAATTGAAGCCTTAAAAAGGCAGCAATAAATCGAATTCAGTTAAATTTTAAGACAAAATCAAAACTGTAACTGGGGCTTATATCCGGATGGGCTCATAATCGGATGTATTTTTTTGTTTGCATGTAGGTGGGCCTATAACCGGGGGGGCTTATAAGCGGCAGTTTACGGTATGTCTGATAATATCCTTGAGCTTTTCTCGCAGGGGGATTCTACCAGAATACTGTTGGCCATTACGGAACTTTGGCGGGACAGACGGGATGCCTGCCTTGTCCTAAGGGTACCTTTGTGGAGCTTGACAAATTCCCTGGAAAGCATCAGTACGCTTGCCGCGTGTGCCCTGGAGGTGTGTTATCTGATATGCATGTTCATGAAAACTATGTAGAAACGTTGTCACTCGGTGACACGTTATGGTGTGCTTATGGTGAGTTTAGCTCGGAAAAACAGTTAAAGCAGCAAACACAATAAATGTTGGGTTTGATTTTAATAAGTGAAAGGCAAACAATCAACACCGACTTGGTAACAGGCCGTTAATACGTCAGCAAAAACGGTTTAAGTGGGATTTTGAAGGCATAGCCATGGTAGAAGGTGATTACATTTAAATATTGTTTAAAAAATGTTGGATCGTATTTAAACCATTTGAATGGTCAATTTAAAATTTGTGGAGGAGACGCATGCTTACATTAATCTGCAGAATTAGTTTAAACAGCAGCAAGACTCCGTCGTTCGAATTGTTTGGTCAAAATTTATGGAACAAACAGATGCTTAAATCAAGCTAAAGAATTAATGCAAACGACAGCCAGGCAGCCAGTTTTTTATTCCAATTTCCCAAAATGACATTCTGAAAAATGTGAGTGAGAAACCGCATACAAAACCGTTTGTTTTTTCAACGGGAAAAAACGTTGAAACTGGTCTGAGTTTAAAACAAAGTTGCCTTTACACAGGATCTAAGACCGACGAGTGGGCAAGTTACCGGGGCTGCTTCTGTATTGACACGTTCTACCGACGAGGCCGATTTACACAGTGTGAGGCGTGTCCCAAGGGCGTCCGCGGCTATCTCTGCAATGAGACCATTTTGGTCAAGGAAGGCTACTGGTGGAGTTTCAGAGATCATAATGAGAGCTGGGAATATCAACGATTTGTTGACGCTTTAATGACCCCTGATGAAAAGTTTAACCACGCAGATGTGAACTTTACGGGCATATTTCCCAAGCCCTATCCGTGCCCTAAGGCAGCTTCATGTTTAGGACTCCTCAACTCCGTCCGAAAACCTTGCAAGAAAGGCTACGGAGGACCTCTCTGCGAGGTAAGAATTAGTTAAAATATATGCATTTTGTCGAGGCTCAAGCGCATCTCTAGACTTGGAATTAGGGGTATGCGCTGTAACACTAAATGTTTGCACAAGCCAATAGTCTATACAGAATCAGATACGGATGCAGATGCATTAGAACCTTCATGTGCGACCACCTTCAGTAAGCGACCACGTCACGTAACTTAGCGGACAGCCATTGAAGAAAATTTCCCTGTCAAAGCCCTACGGTTGAACCCTCATTGAAGACCACCTATTGAACGCAACCATCTTTTAAGTACCTCAAGCTGGATGGAGAACAGTCTCTTGATGATTTTTTAATGCTTTTAGTCTCTTGCAAGCAACCTCGTGATGTTTTTGTCAATTCCCTTGTGTTCGCCAAGTTTCTTAAGTGGCAGATTGTACAAATAGTGTGTAACAGTGATATAAATGCGATGTGAATTTTAAGCCTGGTGAATCTATAGGATTGATGATTGTTCAGTCTTTGATAAAGGGAGCCCGGAGGAAAAATCCGTGTTGCCCAACAGGAGTCGAATCTATGACTCGTAGAATTCTTGTACAGATACTCTACCACTGAGCTACCGGACACTCGAGGAAGCTAAGGCCAATAGAGCTAGGTTCATGCGACAAACACCCTGCATACTTTTAGTACTGACTTGGATGTCGACAGGTGCATGTACACAATTAGTAAAATCCAGCTAGCGGTCTATTATCAATGCTGCGTTCTGATTGGTTGAGCTACTACTAGGCTATATGTTATAGCCCACTAGTAGCGAAAAGCGCCGGATTCTTGGCGGCAAAAAAGGATTAAAATTTTGCTTTAAGTTGTTTTGTCTCGATATTTTTGACTAACTAGTAGGATTTTTCTAAAACAATTATTCCTCTTGCCTTCGATCATGGCCTCTTAGTCAATAGCCCATTTGGCCTTCGGCCTCATGGGCTATTGACTCAGAGCCCAGTCGGGCTCGAGGAATAATTGTTAATGATAATTATTTCAAATGTTGTGGAGAACACAGTTTAATGTGTCATTTTCAGCCCCGACGAAACTTTTTCTTTCAATTCAGGTGTGCGTCAAAGGACATTACAAGTCCATGTCACGATGCACAAAGTGCCCCACTTTACCCTGGTTGATAACACAGATGGTGTTCATTGTCTGCGCCATTTTCCTTCTGATCTTTATTCTTTTCCGTGACGAGAGCAAGACCAAGGGCAAAGGACGTACGTTATCCGACGTAGTGCTGGCGCGCTTAAAAATTGTCGTTGGTTTTTATCAGGTATATTTTAATTTCTTATCCTTCAGTTTATAATCATTTTTTCTTTAAGCTTAACTGGGATTTTTCTTCACCCGAACATTTGCGCGACCGGATTGTCCGAGATTGTTCATTTTATCTCTTTCCCTTCTAGACCAAGTTATGGCGAGATTATCTGTCCCTTTAACTCCTAAATCTGTGACGAGTATCCTATGATCGGTTACCATTGAAATGAGACCTCTTTGACTGAATGTTTGCATGGTACTATTTATTCCACAGCATTTTACAAAACGATACCTTGGATTTTTAATCGATATTTTTTGCATTGGCCAGTATTAGGAGTGAATGAGTCCAAAGGGTCAGTGAGTGCGACTAATCACCTCGATCCCTTAATTGGTACGTTTATTGGATGTTTACAATGAAAAAATCAAGTGCATGACTAGTATGGAGTGGTGAAGGTATCTACCCCGTGAATAATAACAGACGGATGGCTGTCAAAGTGCTCTGACCAATTGACCATAGAAAAAAATTCTAAATTTCATTATCATCCTCATCAACATCATCATTATTATTATCATCATTATTGCAATATTTATAGTCCTTCAAAAGCTCAATAATACTGTTTCTTCTTCTCGTGTAGCTTCGTGTCTTTATTTTCAGGTTACAGCTGGGACATTGGACGCCTTTTCCTATGTTCAATGGCCTGAAGCTCTTCTCCAACTCAGTAATTATGCCAAATTCGTTCAGCTGAATCTAGTTCAGATCGCTCCCATCCACTGCTTCAAAGAAAGTCTGAGAATGAACGCCTATGTCGGTCTTGCAGTAACTGTGGCATTGAATGTAGGAGTCATTATACTGGCATTTACGTATTTCCACTTCCGGAAAATCATGATAAGGTATGACCATGGTTGACTCTAGTTCAAACCATAAGAATTCGCCTTGATCAAAAACTGTTTAGAAACCCAACGTGCATGCATTAACTGTGCATGACGTTTCTTTTTTCAATAGAAAATAGACACTATAATTTGTTTCTTTTATCATGAGTTCACGACGACAATGGTAATGACTGAAAATCATGATGATGATGAAAATTGTAGGTGTGACAACGATATACAGTCTGTAGTGAAAGCAAGTGAAGACAGTAGTCATGGTGATGATGGGAAATGGTTTTCTGATGATAAAATAATTCTCCGGACGATGACAGTAATTTTACCGGTAAAGATAATGATTTCAAATGGAAAACAAACAGACACTTGCTGGTGCTTCAAATTTAGGTTTCTCTGTGTAATATTTTTATCGTCCATTTTCTGTTGCTCTCTGAGGCTCAACAACGACACGTCGGCTGGGGAGAAGGCTCGAGCAATTTCTTTGAGTAAAGTGCGCTGTTATCGCAGCGCCTTCCTGGTCATGTTTATTACGTTTCCAGAAGTCAGTTCAAGGATTCTTCGGATGCTCCCCCCTGCATGTCACAAAATCTGCCAGGTATGAATACTAGTAGCTCGAAGAATTTGTCAGTATGTATATCACGCGTTTGGGTCCACAAAAGCATCTTTCTTACTGTAAATCGGAATTTGGTAACTTTGAGGAACTGTGTACTGTTAAAAACTTTATTAATCGGAGTTAGCAATGCCTCCAAACTGCATACTTTCAGTAGCTTATGCTTAGTAGCTTATGAGGTTAAGTTAAAAACAATGGAAAATTCCAGAACAGTCACAGGTTAAAAGTTGTCGCGGTCGCCTAAAGTCTCTTCCGAAGGGTTTAACTGAAGTGATTTCGCTGGGAGAATTTTGGTGTTTTGGATAGGTGGTCGCTTATGGGAGGTGGTCGCACATGGAGGCTCGACTGTAGCAAGAGTGACTTTGCTAAGTTAAAAAGAGACTGCTTGTCTGTAGGCATTAACTAATAAACTGTTATTGGAACTCAGGATATAGATATGAAAAACTGTACCCACTACCTCAAGATGGATTACAGCTTAAAGTGCTTCGATAAGACTTACAACAAATACGTGACTGCAGCCTATGTGGGTTCTATTTACCCAGTGCTCTTTCCTCTGTTCATTGTGGTGGTGCTGTATTTCCTCTACTATCGCCGTCATATAAAAAACAGCGCCCTCAACCCACAACCAAAGCGGTTTGAGATTGTAGAAGGCATGCGCTTTATCTATGAGAACTACAACGAGCGCTACTGGTACTGGGAAATAGTGGACGCGATCAGAAAGTTGATTCTTACTTCCTGCTTATCGCTAATCGGCGCTGAAGGACGAACCTACATTGGAATGGCGGCAATGGCTTCTGGGTTTTATGCCGTCGCGCATGCACAGGCTCGTCCAATCCCCGACAAGTTTGAGCATTTGTTGCAACTGTCATCGCTGGTGGCAACTTTTTTCAATCTGAGTGTGGGCGTCCTGTTACGAATTCCTTCTGAAATGGTCAACTTTTCTATCGAAAAGGACAAAGATTCTGTTGGAGTTACTGTGCTGCTGGTAACAGCCAATGTCATGGTGATAGGGCTGGTAGTGGGTGCGTACTTAAGGGTATTATATATGTTTAAGCAGATTATTGCAACAACTATGTATATGTGCCTTTTTTGCTTTTATCGTTTGTCGCACTTATGTTAACATTTTTTCAGTCCTTTCAGTGTTTTCTTGAAAATTGGTCCTTGTGGTTCGTTCAGAACATTAAGGTTAAGCTTAAGACACTTGGTCGTGTTCTAAGGCACATATAAACACTATTTTACACAACTTGTTTAAGAAGACAAATGAAAGCAATGATTTCCCTACCATTCCACTGCTACAATGAGGGACAAAAGTGTTGAGACACTTCCGCAAAATGGCCCCTTTTTGAATACTGGACTTACCTATCCCCTTCCCCTGTCTACCTCCACCCCTCGCCCCCAAAATCCATGTTGTATTTTGGACCCTCAACTCTTTCTTTTACTTCAGACAACATTGATTCAGGGGGTGAGGGGATTTATGGCGTTTAAAAGGAATGAAATAATAAATGAAGTAAATGTTTGATAAAAGCACCCGTTCTAAACAAGTGTGTCAACTACTTTTGTCCCTGATTGTAGGTATAACTTCGTTTTTACGGCAAACGGCACAGGTAACCATGCGATACAAATGAATCAGGCAACGGAATGTTCTTAAAACAAACAAATTAAACTTGAGGAAATCGCGAAGAGTTCACGGATATTCGGAGAGAAATGGTTGCGGAAAACACCAAATTATTACCCGATGAATGGCAACGGATTGTTGAAGAATAAAACTCAACCGTTCAGACTCTAAACTGCCAAAAAAAGGGTAAGGAGTTATGCAGATTGAGAAGGCTGTTTCCCTCGATGTACAAACTTGTTAATATAAGTAATCCGAATTTAATAATTCAAACCGAATTAAGTTAAACTGTTAAGAAAGTCCTCAATGTTAGTTTTCTCTTTTCATTTCTTAGTCCGTTATCTCTATACGTTAAGTTGGAGTCTGTACAATGTCCACAAGAACCCACAATGTAACTGGGAGTGCTGTGTCGGTGTTATCCTGTTGGCTCATAACACCAGAGCAAATGTCACTGAGGAGATAGGTGATCAAAGTATGGAAAGGAATCAGGTCCAAGGAGACGATCTTGAGGTTTGTTTCATTTTGTTTGTTAGCCATGATCATAAGCAAGGCCTAATTGAAAGCATTAACACCCGCGGTTTGATAATTTTATGTACCAACCCGCTGCACGCTGCAAAGGACCCAGTAACCAGACGGTGACGTGTAAGAAAATAAAGCCTTACTGTACGTATATGTACTAACAGTGTTAAAATTTTGTTAATAGGTTCGCACTATAGGAGGCTCAGTCAATGACGAGGAATTTACAGAATTAGGGGTGGAAAATGCCGGCGCAGATGACATATTTACGGACGAACTACAAAAAGAAACCGATAAAGTTTATGGGCGTGGTATCTTAAGTGCATCACAAACATCTGGGGCACTTAGGAGACCAAGGAGGAGAACACATCATTTCCCCGAGCATGACCCAAAATGCGCTGAAACACACTATGTCAAAAAGGCTGAATCTTCTTTGGAAACCAAAGAAACCCCCCAAGCTTTTAGCGTCTCGTCAGAAACCCCGACACGAGATCCGAGTGTCGATGTTGAGGTGATGATCAAGGAAATCCTTGGAGAGAACATGGTTGAGATTCATGGTCCGAACAGGGACAAAAGTAGTAAGAAGAAACCAAACATCTTAGCGAACGTAGACGCAGATCCTGAGAGGTCTAACCAAGCTGTGGATACGAGCGATGATGAAGAAACTGACTTTTAAGGAACTTAGTCAAACTGCATCGGGGACTGTTCCATTTTAGTTTAGGTGTATGCAGATAGTTGTTCGTTGAAAGCTTTAAATAAAAACGGCGGTAAAGCCATAGTGTAAAAAAGTAAAGCAACGTTTACTGAATAGCGGGGTTTTTGGTTCATAAAAGAAAACATCTGCCAAAAATCTGCCAGTTTACAAATTTCGGATTTTACTGATTGACGCACAAACATACCCTACCACCAAACTGCGTAAATGAATAGTAGCGCTCATTTGTCGACATTGACATCCCCAAATTTTGGTTATACTTGTATGATGTAGCTGGTGACACAGACGGAACTAAACTCTGGCCCCAGTTGTTCAAAAGTCTGATAGCGCTATCCACCGGATAAATTGATATCCCATGGATAATTATTATGAAAACCAATCGCGTTATCCACTGGAAAGTGTTTTATCCAGTGGATAGCGCTATCCACCTTTTGAACAACTGGTGCCGGGTGAAGACCGTTTGCGAAACAGTGTCATGGCGCTATCCTTGTTCGGGGCCCCCACTTGTTACCATGCGAGCAGAGGTTTCTCTCTTACATGGCTTTTAGCGCGAACGAAGTCGCTTGCGTGGCTTGTCAGTCGCGCAGTTAGTTTGTTTTATTTGCCCAGGAGAAACGGGGCGGAAACAAAACAACTACGCGACAGACCAGCCACGCGAACGACTTCGTAAACGCTAAAGGCCATGCAAGAGAGAACCCTCTGCTGTCAGGGTACCCACTTCTGTACCAGGATTTGAGAACGCGGCATCATAAGCCTGTTAAAAAAGCCATTGTCACTTCGCTAATCGGGGGCATTTCCGGCAATTCATCGAGTCCGTTGGGGGCACAGAACAAGAATAACGGCACTGCTTTGCAGATGTTACTAACCGGGGTTAGAGTACGTCTGTAACGCCGGCTAGTTTTTCTTCTATCTGAACCCCTTGGCTCACCTACCTTTTTATTCAGATTATCGGAGGAGCCAATGAACAAGAGCTTTGATTTAGAGGGTACACTTATTCTCCATGAGGCACTTGCGAGCTTCAGCGAGATCAGAGTTAATCTTTACGAAAAGTTGGTTGCCATCGTAAGAGGAAGCGAAGATTGAAGTATCATGATTGACATAAATTTACGGAATGGTTCAGGTTAGACTGTCAGAAAAACCGTTAATGTACAAGTTCAACAAATCTGGCCCTAAAATAGAGCCTTGAGGGGGATGCATTGCTAGTTCATGTTTGTCAAGAATAATTTAAACCAATTTAGCGCCAAACCAATAATACAAAATCGTTCATTTATCTTGATCATTAATATGCTATACTTAATTCCTGCAAACGCTTTCTTATTATCCAGGAATGCACCATTATCCAAATTTGTCAGCAATTCATCACACATTTGGTTTTCCTTATTTGTCGAATTCAAATTTCATCGTCAAGGTGACAGAAACTGATAACTGGAACAAATGTAACAACAAAACCCATTTATTCTACGTTCAAAAAGGTGCTACAACGTTACATTCATGGAGACCTACTTCCCGGGATCAGATAAACTAGCCTTCAAATTAATTATTACAAAACTAATTGTAGCATTTCAATTGAAATGACAAAGATTTTGTTTCATTTGTACGTTAATTGAAACATAGTGACGGTTACTTAGTCATTATGAGATAGAAACCTGTCTTACCACTTTGAAAAGCAAAATGTACTTTAGAGCGGATCTGAAGCAAGAAACGCTTTGGGCAGTTGTTGTCTAAATCAAAATAACGTCTCTTAAATTCTTCAATCCAAAAATGGTGGCCAGTTTGGTACTATTTCTTTTGTACTAAAATACATATCGACCCTAACTTACTTCGTTCTAAAAACTAACACGTGAAATAAGATACAAGACGGAGAATATCCGCTGGTCCCCATTTCTGCATTGAATGTATAAGCCCTATAAGAAGATAATAGCTTCCACTAAAAATGAATTTACAAACTGGTCATTACGATACAACAAACAATTCTAACTTCTACCACTATTACAGAAGAACCCCGATAACTCGAACTCTGCAGTGAAACAAAAAACAGCTCGAGCTAGAGGGGAATTCGAGCCATCGGGGTAAATTTCAGGGCAATATTGATCGAGGGAAAAAAAATTTAGTTCGAGTTAGCGGGGAATTCGAGTTATCCGACTTCGAGTAATCGAGGTTCTACTGTATAACTTCTAGTAAATCTGGTAAATCGAGAGAAGAGAATGATCGAGCACAAAAATGGTTAAAACTAAACTATTACATATATGACGTGTAAAACCTAGGACAAGGCAGTTTGTGTAATTAAGAACACCCCAATCACATCTTCTCATTCCATTTTCAATGTTGTTTTACACAATAACTATAGGATTGCCTTTATTACTAAAAACAATAAGCAAAAGAGGGAGGATTGTCGTCTACAGTGCAAGTAACCCAACCAGGGCTATACGAGCTTTAACAGGCGAAGCAGAGTTAATGTCCACAATCAAAAACGAGAACATAAAAAAAAGTAAAATTGCAAGGTCTTGGTGGCCCTGGATGAGTTCTTTGCACTGTACCATAACGGCTTAAGTTGCAGTTACTAAGCTGAACTATTAAAGTGGTTAATCAAAACGGAGTTTAGTCAGTGTTCAAGAGAACTGCTTTCTAAGGATATTTACAATTGGCCAACCCTAATATCCTTATAACAGTCTGTACTGTGGAGGCATAGAGAGTTGGCTTAAAAAAGCAATAACGCAATAAAACTAAAAACATCTAGAGATCATCAGATCGTCTTTTATGGCTGCAATCTAATAACCAGCCCCGTTACTTACAACATAAAAACAGTTACTCCACTTAACGATTCTTTTTGCTCTACTGCTGCTAGTGACACTAAAACTAGCAAATAACTGTACGTCAGGTGGTTATTTCATTGTAAAAAGAAACGTATCTAAGATGCAAACATACCCTAAATAACGGGTTTCTTAACAAAAGAAAAAACTGGTTTAAAAAGAAATAAAATACCATAAAACTAGAAAGCAAACTGGATTTTTTATGACAAAACTATATCCCTTCCTTTCCAATTTTTTTTTTGTTAACTCAAAAGTTACGAATCAGATTGTTTTTATGCACAAATCCCACCCCCAAAGACTTGTTTTTGTTTACGTAGGATTGTACATTTTCATAAACAAACCTATTCAAGCTTAAGAACTAATGTTTTTTTTTTCTTAATGCAAGGTCATTTAATGACAATTACAAATATATATTAAAGTTTCAGAACTAAAATGAAGATCACTTCTACAATGGTCGTTCCAGATTAGCAAGTTAGCGTGTTTCGAAAATTTGATATTATTCAGGCTTTTGGTAAATATAACAACTAAGATAAAGAGGTTTTGTGTCACTTTGAACATAACTTTAAAAGTACAAACTACCCTAATTATTTGACAACATTGCAACGAACACTTTTGGAATTGGCCACTTGAGACAGGTAAATAGGTCGATCAATCAGTCATTTTATCATTCTCCCAATGCAAGACACATAACAAGCTGATACCTTTTAGCAAGGACTAAAATATTTCACTCGCACAAGACTTCTCATGCAAACATTAGACATTCTATTGAGTACAAACTGGCATTATAGGATATAAAAAACGTTACAACTAACAAAGTTAAACGTTTCTTAGTGAAACTGCAAAATTCACTGCACAACTTTTGGACGTATCCAATTTGAAACCTCAAGGGACTATGTGAACATGAAGTGAACCGAAGAAAACGTGAAATATCAGTTAAAACTTCTTATCTCATTACTTTTGGTCAGCAAAAACAAGAGTAAAAAGCGTCAGAAGTTTGTTACCTCAGGTATAGACAGCCTAACTACAGGCAAGTAAAAAACGCGAACGTCTGTTAGATATTTGAACTTTGCGTTCCTCAAGGTGCAATAATGTGTAGTCCTGCCGTGATTAGTCACCCATGTAAACGCCTTCATCCATATCATCATCCTGAGATCTGTCTAGCCATTGAGATGTGAAGTTTGAACCTGGCCTGTCGAAAGCGTTCCTTAGCTTCTTGTCCTTGTATACAATTCGAATCACACGATAGCCAGCCACACCACTGACGAGGAGCGCACGACGGAAAGATTCTTCGCTTCCTTTTGTGCCCCAGTAAGGGTCATTGCACTTGTCTTCATCGTAAATTTGCAGTTCTTCGTCGAGTAAAATCACCTCGTCACTGACGAAGTTCTTTCCTTTCAGAGCATATCCATTGTTCAAAACCACTTGAGACAGCTGTTCAGAGCGAGAGCGCATGAAGTCAGCCTTTGGATACCTGCTCATCAAGCCAGATCCTTTGCTCTTTACATGGGCAAGAGAGATGCCCGATATGTGGTTGATGGCGTCTTCAAATAGTTTTTTTCTGCATGTAGCAACAAATTCACGTTCATACCCCATCAATTTGACTTCTTTGTCGGGATCACCACCACAGATCCCTGAAATGTTGGCAAAAGGCAAATGCAGAAGGTTTGGATTCTTTTTCAATTCAGAAAAATGCTCGCCATCCAAAAGAAGCTCACGAGCATCTCGCAGTGGCTGTTTGGCCCATTTTTCCCAGCCCTCTGTGGCTTCATCAAAAAGGTCATCTCTATCGTTTCTTGAAATATCTTTTACGGCCTTCTCCAAGCAACTCTGAAACACCCGTTGCCCAAAAAGAAGGCCCGAGGTAAGTGTGCACTTGTGCCATCTGTGATCATCTTCAACAAACCGATACATATACTGGATGTTATCATCTATTGTCCAATACAGCGAGAAATGAAGGCATTGTGCTAAGATTTTGATAATGGACATGGTCACCCCAATACCTCGTCCTTTTTGAGGCAAAACAACGTATATCAATTTAACGTCGTTTTCTGGAGGATGAGGAAGATCGTTAACGGTAGACTTTAACCTTTGAAGATGATTTTGCTCCACAACAAGAAAAATGTTTAACTGTAAACCACTGCCTTAATTTGAGTCCTTCCTTGCTTCCACATCTTTTTCCTCGCCACCTTCTTCTTGGACTGTTGAAGCTTTACTCCAGGGATTCTCGTCAAGGAAATAGTTTCCTTGGATATCCGGGGTAGGACCAGGCCGTGATATTGGAATAAATACCGGTGCCAGTTGTTGTGTAGGATCTCTAAAATTCTTACATATGGAAACAAGCGTGTTGTGCATGCCCGAAGAGACCAATGCTTTAAGACATTTGTTTTGAGCGTCTATATTCAAAAGAATTTCATCTTCAGGAATTGACTGTTCGTCATCAGTTTTTACAATTTTAATGGATGACTTCTGGTAGGCGAACAGCCTTTCCCGTGCAAGACTCAACAGAGTCTCATTCCCCGTAGGATCAAAGACCACTCCAGGGGGTACTTGAACGTCAAAATGTTCCTTGTCGCTAAGGACATGAACAAGAGCCAATGCCCAAAATCTCTGATCCGCAGTCTGAGGTTGTTGAAGTTCCAGATAGCCGCGTTTAAACTTCAGCTTCTTTTCCAGTTCTCTAATGATATCTTTCGCTTTCTTTTCGCCACGGTTGAGCAGGAGTCTTGTCACTTCCCTGATTATTTCGTCATGACTAGACTGTTATGGTAATTTGTCGTCTTCTTTGGCATTTGTCATTTTTTCGGGGAGAGAGGGGACAGCACGGACATCTAATTTAGGATGTGGGTTTATCTCTCTAATTGCATCTTTGCAGAAAAAAATCACCTTCGGCAACTTCTCTTTCAATGATTCCAAACAATCCGTCCTGAGAGCTTCTTGAAAAGAACTTGCTGGGAGAAGTTTCCCGACAAGTTCTTCAAGCGTCTTCATTAACTGAAAATGTGACGTTCTGTTTGCTTGCTTCTTTCGAGTTCTGTTATCCTCAAGTGACATTTCAGCACGATACAGAAGACGATGTAGATATTTTCTGACCAAGTTACTCTTATCTTTGTCACTTCTGGCACGGGCCCAATCCAACGTTTCATCTTTTGGAAATGAGATCTGGTTCTTCCGCTCTCTCAAAAAATGAAGCAAGTACGTGGGTGCTACGTTTACACAAAACTGCTTTACTCTAGTGATGCACACCATTTCAGTTAACTCCAAAATATCTGTCGGCAAATCTTCCAGAATAGATAAGTTTGAATTACAAAAGGCGGCAATCAGTCTTGAAGTGTAGCTTTTCAGTGATTTTTTCAGAACTTTCGCAAGAAAATGTCGTGTTTCTGAGGAAAGTAGAAAGTTGCTCTAAAGAAAATCATGCAAGCTTTCTATATCCAATTCCAGAGGTTGAGACGCTTTCTTCAAATAGGTCGTTATGAGCTCACTTTCTTCAGTTAAACAGAGACCAGACAGCATCTCAAAAATTACTTCTTCAACGTCGAACCCAACAAACTTCCCTTTCTTTGCCCTTGTATAGAGGCTATCCACAACTCGCTTTCTGAGCATTGAGGCAGCCCAGTAGACACTTTGTAAGAATGGGTGGATCAATTGCTTGATCTTCACACTACGCACGTGCTCATCGACTACGTTCTTCAATGGTGTAAGAAAATTGGTACTTTGTGGATGAAAATAGATAGATTTACTTTCCATAGACAATTTTTCCAACACGTCATCGCAATTAAGTTCCGGAAGCTTTTCTCTTGCCTCTTTATATAAAATGCCGTCCTCTTCTCTGATACTTCTATGAAAGTTAAACCACGCTTCGCCGAGTTTTCTCTCGTTCTCTTCGCACAGGCTACTAAACACGTCTAAAGGTGGCGGGCACGGACTCCTGTCATTAAAGATGTGGACAAGTTTTGGTCGGGAGACAAACTCAAACTTTCCCTCTCGTCTTCGAAAAACCTGGGCAACATCTTCTGCTGAGACGTGTCTCCCTGAATGACCGCCGTCAAAAAACAACACAACATCAGCCTTGCTTAGCGTTCCACTAATAGCAACATTACCTGTGTTATCACCAAGGCCAGGTACATCTACGAATTGGACATCAACTTCCAACTCAAGTTGGGGCCCACGCCCTTGCCTAGTCATTTGCCTCGTCTTCAGATAATCATCAGTGAACACCGGAAACGGTCCCTGAAGCACCACGTAACTTGCACCAGTGAAGTCTTTTTTGTCTTGAAACCTCGTAAGGAGAGTGCTATTTACACCAGCCAAAGTGTCAATGCCCATTTCCTCTTCAGGAAACCATTCATCAGGACTGGGATCTACTTCCTGCTTGTTAAATAATACCTGGACTTTTCTACCATTTTTAACATTAATTGGGATTGGTGTCTGGCTGTCACCGGGTGCAGAAGGAAGGGGTCCATCCTTAACTTTGAAATTATCCGGTAACCCCAAATTTAAGAGAGAGTTGAGAAAACAACTTTTACCCGCCCCAAGTGGCCCTAACACAGCAAGTGTGATGGTAACCCTACACTCTGTTACAAGTGTACTTTGGAAGTTGTCAATACTTTCTCTGATTAGCATCTTAATTTTACTTTCCTTGTTAGGCTTCTTCTCATTGTCGTAAAGCTCATACCAAGCTCCCTCAAGAACATCAGAACAAAGACTACTTATCTCCCACAGACTTAACTCCGGAGGAATGACTGAGAATTGGTTAAATTTGTTCTTCGCGTAACTCTCTAGATCTACGAATAGAAGAGTATTACAACATAAAAGCTCACTGTAAATCCCAGGTTAAATAAAGGTGATGTTACGATGTTAATTGCAACGTTCAACGGTAAAATGGGTCGGTATTTAAAGTGTACCAGAATACTCCTTTTGTATTAAGGAACTAGAGGGTGTCTTCTATCTCCGTCAAACTTAACGACATTTTATTTTTGCAAGGAATAGAAGTCATAATGAGATTGGCCTTTACGTAGATAATTGGATATTAAGTGGTATTGGATAAATCCTTTTGCTTCCCCACCAAAACCCCAAAAGTACATTAAAAATACAGTCTGTCGTTCAAAAATTTTGTCCCGTATCTGATAAAAACTTAAAAATGCAATATTTACAAGAAGCTTTTTATCTTTTGAAACTTAAGCAGGATTACGTCATTTTCAACCAAATCAAGCACTCTAGTATTTTCTAGGCCGGGTAAAAAACAGATGTTTCGACGAATTTTTGAATCGTGAGTAGTCATAGAGGGATGAAATTAAGCCTCGTTGGTGGATAGCTAAGCATAGTTTAGGGATAGTCGCTTTAGGGATAGTCAATGACGTCACCTTTTTACAAAAACTTCTACCTACCGTACAAGTGGGTTCCACCATATATAATTAAGTGGACAGTCGTTTCTTTTCATATGGAAGAACACAATAGGAACAAGAGACTTGCACAGATTTGTCCGCCCTGTTCCCACACTGATTGGATAGTGAACAATCTATTATGTATTCAAAATAAAAGCGCGCTTTCCATTTAATATTTCATTCTGGCAAGTCAGTTTGCTAGGAAAAAAAGTCTTAGCAATACTTTCTAAAACATTGCTCCAAACATGCAAGTCGAATCGAGCGCTACACCTCTGTTGACGATTGAAGAAGTAGAGAAAGTCCAGCGCCAAAGGATAGCCAGTTTTATCGGACTTGTGTTCCAACTGACCTATGCGGCTTTGATTGACAAACTCATTCAAAAGAAGGAACAAGGGGGTTAGGCGAATGCGAAATCGTACTGATTTTTGAGGCAGAACATGAAAACGAGGTCAAAACGCAGCAAGCAAAAACTGCTTGTCAAGCAAAAAATGTAAATCTTTGTTTGCCTGACTCTGTAGAAAGCATTGTACAGGGCAAAAAATTCTACAGAAAGCAACAGGTGGTTCTAAAGTAAACCCTTACTCTCTTGTTTCATAAACAATAAAGAAACACACACACCGTAAGATAGCTTCTTTGTCTTTTATTCTATAAAGTCCAAACAAATTATACTAGTTGTAGAGCTGAGTCAATTTGTATGCAAATGTGGGCTTGTTAACTCGCATAATTATCTGAAGACTTCAATAGCTAGTTATTTCCTCGAGATATAAAGAACGGAGAAAACGGTCAGCAGAATATGGCCCTTCTCTCCTTCTTTGTATTTTTGGCCTCACGTTGGCCTTTCTGGCCTGGTTATGGCCTTTCTGGCCTGTGTTTGGCCTGTTTACCCTTCCATAAAACCTAACTATTTGCGTAATAGATGTTACTTGCGCTAAGTCTTCAAGCTGTTAACATGGTCAGGCGAGTATGTAGAGACTGCCGATTTCTGGTTGGGGGGCGAAGTACCTAGTAAGACTGGCTAATCATCTCGCGGATGTGCACTTACTGGAATTCATATGGCGTAGGAAATATTTACAAGAGGGAAAACTCCAACCTAAAATTAAATTTACCGGCTATGGAAGTAAAAAAGATGAAAAAAAAATTGCCACAAGAACAGGAAAGTAAGAAGAGGGTATACGAATTGTTACAGCCAAGACACCAGCAAATGGGGAAAGCAGTCAAGACCAAAGTAAAACGTAATAAAACGTCTCTGTCTAAGAAGGTGGTAAAGAATCGAAATGTCCGAACCTATCTTACGGTGTGTGTGTGTGTCTTTATTATTTAAGAAACGAAAGAGTAACGGTTTGCTTTAGAACCACCTGTTGCTTTCTATAGAATTTTTTATGCCCTGTACAAAGCTTTCTACAGAGTCAGGTAAACAAAGGTTGACATTTTTGCTTGACAAGCAGTTTTTTACTTTGCTGCCCTTCGACCTCGTTTTCATGTTTGCCCGAAACCTCAGTACGATTTCGCATTCGCCTAACCCTCTTGTTCCTTCTTTTGAATGAGTTTGTCAATCAAGCCGCATAGGTCAGTTGGAACACAAGTCCGATAAAACTGGCTATCCTTTGGCGCTGGACTTTCTCTACTTCGTCAATCGTCAACAGAGGTGTAGCCCTCGATTCGAATTGCATGTTTGGAGCAATGTATTAGAAAATATTGCTGTATTAGAAAATATCGCTAAGACTTTTTTTTCCCTAGCAAACTGACTTGCAAGAATGAAATATTGAACGGAAAGCGCGCTTTTATTTTGAATACATAATAGATTGTTCACTATCCAATCAGTGTGGGAATAGGGCGGGCAAGTCTGGGCAAGTCTATTGTTCCTATTGTGTTCTTTCATATGAAAAGAAACGACTATCCACCTTTAATTATATATGGAGGAACCCACTTGTACAATAGGTCAAGGTTTTAGTAAAGAGGTGACGTCACTGAATATCCCTAAAGCGAATATCCCTAAACTATCCTTAGCTATCCCTAAAAGAAGCTTAATTTCATCCCTCTATGACTACTATCACGCATTTGTCCATTCTCGACCCCAGAGCTCTTCTGAGCATGACGGCCAGGGAGGAAGAGCTCTGAGGAACCCTGGAACATCACTGTCTCTGATTAGTTTCAGCAAAAAACAATCAAGTGTTTCTGATTGGTCCATTCAAGTTCTCACGAAAGCGGGTGAACGTGTGGCGTGTCTGGCGTGAGAGCGGGTTTTTCCCTAGAAATGTTAGAGACCTTTAGCATTAGGTTTTTCATGGAAAAAAAAAATGTCACGTGACCACGGCCTTGCGGTCGCGTTTGCAGTTTGCAGTTCACGTTTGAACCGCTGGAAGCCGGGCTTCCAGCGGTAAGTGATTTACGGTAAGGTTTTTTGCCACTAAAAATTGTACAGCCTCGCGTTTAAAGGCACGAACTAGCTTTTTATATCCGTTTGCGATGTGTTTGCTGAATTTTTGAACTCCAATCAGTGAATTATTCCTGTTTTTTGGGCGATGAAAGTGATGCACCTCGACTTGGCAAAAGAAAAAAAAATGGCGGCACACTGCACTAAACAATGAACGCCTTGCTAAAATTTGAAATCTCGGCAACTTGAGACTGCAAACGCGTAACTGCAAACTGCAGTTTGCGGTTTCCCATGAAAAACCTGATGCTAAAGGTCTCTATTGTTGAAGTAAACACTCCCGGCCGATTCAGTGATTTCTGCGATTCCAAAACAACGTATGCAAACTACTCACCTACAGTTTCCATAATGTAAGACGCAATGTCACTTGCTCTTTGACGTGTCATGTCATCAAAACGGGATAGTGGGAACAAATATTGTGGCCGCCTCGCTATCAGCCCAAGCTCCCGATAATCAGTTTCCGTACCAACGGGTACAAGGATGACTTTGATATTTTTGGAGGACAGTGCTTCAGTTGCTGATGCAAGAAGCTGTTGATCATCCTCTTTACTTTCCTCACCAGATAGCTGCCTACCAGCAGTTATCAAAATTACTAGATGTTCGTTTGCACTAGACGTGAAATGGTTAGCTGCCTCTGTAAGTGCCAGGTCAATTCTTCTGCCTTTAGTTTGACGCCATAATTTGGTTTTCAACCCTTGATGATCAACAGAAAATGTTCCATTGTCTGCGATAAGACGCACGGTTTCAGCAGCGTTCCCGTACACAACAACGGCCTCAAGGTCATTTTCTGGATTCCAAGAGTTGCTCATCTGTCTAACAAACTCAATTTCCTTTTGAAATTCTTCTTTCTCCACACTTGACGAATAGTCCAGTGCAAAGAAAATTTCAGAAACAAATCCTGCATGTGAAGCTGCTAAAAAAGAAACTCAGCGATCAATCTTTTCCTCCTACTGGTCTGTCACATCTGCGATAATCTACAATAATGAACAATCGTCTTTGGGACGGTGATAAAGTATCGGCCATAATTTTCTGTAATTTCTGGGTCCCCTCATAAAACAGTGCATCCTTTTCGAAATTGTCTTACAGTTCTCCCTCCCCCTGCCTATAAAAGTTGAAACTCGGGACTAAGGGAGGGGTTAGGAATACGTGAATTGGCAAACATCCCAGAAATGCAAAGTGTCCCAAGACGTTTGTCCATGATTGTTATTCTAGAAAGGCTGGTTGGAAACTATGGACAACTATTACCCAGTAAGAGTCTACCTTTCCTGAACCAAGAATTGGTGTTGCAAGACATTATCAGTTTGCATGCTAAACGAAGAAAAACACTTTTTATGCCTTGTATAAATTTACTAGGCATAGAACAAGATATGCCCGAATAATGTTAGCTAACCCCAACCTGGGAATCACAAAATACGATATTTAGAACTCAAACACTGCATAGAACCTCTAGATGAATAGCACAAGCGACGCAAAATCAAATTACCAAGAAAACTCACGCGTTTGGCCGATGTAGAGCTCACTGAGATATCGGATGTTTTCAGAATTATTGTTCTCACTGGTGGCCAATAGTGGTACTTTTTGCAAATTCAGACACTTTACATGACGTAAAATGCAACTCTAGCGTGATCAAAAATCATCTAATTCAAAACGAGAATTTAAAACACGCATCTCCAAGCGCAATGCAGCCACAAAATGTTTTAAAACATCAGTGATAAAGTTAACATTCAAGGTTTTTTTTGTTTTTTGCAGTTTACCTTTATCTATTCGCAAATCTTTAATTATGCAAAATTACGCGCATCGTCGCTCATCAGCTCTTCATTGAGCAAATTATAGCTAACTTAATTTTACCTATCTACTTTTAATAGGCCTACCTTTCTGTTGTTTACGAGGTGATCGTATTATTGGTTGAGCCCAATTCTCCTCTGACCGAGAACTTTCCTTTCCTTTGGAGGTTACGGTGGTGTCTAATTTTCTTTGTTTGCGGGCTGGTTCACCAATATCGTCACAACGTCGTCCGTAGTACTGGCCACATCTTTTAAGGAAGAGAAAACAGAGTTAATCATCTACAACTGGCAATAAACAGGAAGTCGAGCTACATCACACTATAAAATAGAAAAACCAAAAGTGAAGGTATACGCCTATCATGATTTGCCCAAGCTAGCTTCATTCGAGTCAGTTTCCAGAATGACATTAAGAGAGGCCCCAAGAGTTAGTTGTAGCAACAATAACATTAACTAAATTAAATTTTTACACAACATGCAGTAACAAACAAAGAAGTTCTCACAGTCTTCACAAAATGTTTATGCTTATACTTATCTCTTCAATTAATTCTACGCGATTGTGTAGATGTCTGCGTAGGATAGTTGAAAATTGATTTTGTCAACGTTTCATTGGTGATAACCTAGTCCTTTCTTGATTGTTGACATATTATAATCACTTAACTTTAGCGTCATGATATGTTCGCGAAATTAGCGTTTCGTGCATGAAACTGTTTTCATTTAATAAGGTAATATTGATACGGAGTGAAGATAAACCATACACTATGTAAAAAATGATACTACACATTGGTGATACTTACCTTGATAATTTAAAAAATGCTGTCGACATGCTCTGTACTCTTCCTCATTTATGGACGTTGTGACTTTAACCTCAGTTGGGCCAAGTATATTCAGAATATCATCTGACACAAGACATTTCTGTACCACTTTACCTAGGTGACCAGAGCGATAGTCTTCCCACAACTTGTCAAGTATCTCTAGCGAGTTGCATTCCACTGTAAGGACTAAACTTCCTAGGTGACAATCAACAACTACCACTTTGCGAATATCTTTGAGATACTGTAGGAGATCATGAAACTCGTCTTTCGAAGATGGATTAATTGCATTTACATATCTCGATCCAATCAGCTCAATGAGTTTTTCAGCCGAACTACCACTATTGCCAGCGGTTTCTATGGCTCTTGCTCTACACGTAGTAACAACTCTTGGCGTATGCTGGATCACATCTTGTGTTTCTAGCTGCCTCACTTCCATTCCATTCCCAGCATATTCTATGGCCCTTGCACTACATGTTGTAGCATCTCTTTGCGTATGCTGGATCAGATCTTGTGTTTCTAACTGCCTCACTTCCACTTCTGTTTCTCCACATTGTGAACCTGATGCAGGAAGTGTCTCAAAGTCAATGTGTAACCGGAGACGCGTTGCTGAAAAAAAAGAGAGAAAGTCAAACACAAGGACTAAGTCTATATATATACGATAGCGACCAGATGAGGTTGGGGGAGATTAAAAAGTGAATCTCTTTCAATGAAATATATAATCTGGTCAACTTAATATTACGGAACATACACAAAGTGAAACCTTTGGCAACCTTAACACTGCAGAGTCAGACCTCAGAAACGCAGAGGGAGGGGCAGTTACTGGCTGAACAGCAAGGCAAGGCATACGTCCTTTCAACCCGACAAGCTAATGTCTCTTTTGAAGGGCTGACAAATATGTCCAGCTCTTTCAAGTAACATTTTAAAACTCCCTTCAAACTGTTGGTCAATGAGGTTTTAAAAACTGTATCAAAAATATTCTGTTAACGAAAAATGGTCATTAGTTTGAATAACAAGGCTGCCATAGTATAGCAGTACTGTACCTGTTAAAAACCAAGAGCCGACCAAGGAAATGCGAGCTAATCTTCTGTGTAGGGCTGAATCAAAAATGTTATATCACTTGACTGGAAAAATAATTTTTTAAAATTTATTTTTCCAGTTAAACCTTTTTTTGTTTAACAGTTTGGACATGTCTGAGAAAAGACGAAAGACGTAAACATCACATGGAGTGCTTATAGTACTATTGGTGTTAAGTGATCAGAATGACAGCGTGACAAAACTGCACACAGGAGCAGCGTACTGAACTTTTTGATTTGCGATATCTTTTAGCAAGCCGTTAATAAATACTTGACAATACCGTATACGTCTGTGTTGCATGTATCAAATTGATGGCTGCAAAACAATGCTAATCAAAATCACTTCTGTTTTCAGCCACGAAATTTATATACGACAGCTTACCTCGGCCTGACTGTGATTCAGTAGAAGTGGTTGTTGAGCTCAGCTTTTCTTGTATTAGTTTTTCCAGTTGACTGACTGATCTCTCTACATTTTTGACTGAGCTCTTAAGCTCCTCTATGGATTCCTTTATTTCCTTGTCTTGTAAATACCACTCCTTCAGTTCATCAGCATTTCTTTTATCCTCAGGTGTAAGAGGGCTCGTTAAAAACGTATCAATTGCCCCCTGCCATTCATTTTCCTTTACACTGCTCAGATTCCTTGCAATTCTAACGAAGGCGTCGCGTATTTCACTCCAGATCGATTGAAACTCATCGTCTTTGATATCCATGGTTTCCTTCACATGGGCGTAGAGAGAGTTCCGATAGCATTTAATCCTCACTAAATCTGCAGTTAGGGTGTGGTCTCCCTTTGCAGGTGGTTCATCCCATCCACCAGGGAGAGGAGTGAGGCCGCTTATTTCCTGTTTTCTTAGTAACCTGAACAACAGAGTTACATCACAGCCCCTTGACTTGCCATAAACACCAGGAGATGGGTAAAGGATATCCCGCTCTGGTCTGGTAAGGTTTCTTCTCAACTCCCTCTTTATCGAAGGATCACTAAGCTTTCCTGGAAGAGCACTTGGAGGACAGAATTTGTCAAAAATTTCTCTCAGGAGCCTGGTGCCCCCAGATATCAAAAGACGCGTAAGACGTTGGAAATTTGCCTTTTCATCCGTTGAAGAAAGCACTTGGTCTGGATCTGCCATTACACTGCTATGTTTGCAGACGGCAAACGTATTGGGTTTCCAAGTTCAAACGGGTGAATTCACGATTCTATCTGTAAAATGTATTAAGTCGTATCAAACAATTGCGTTTATGAAGTGTTTCAAAAAAAGTAGAACTAGCATTAGAGGCTATACCATAAAAGGTTCACTACAGTAACCAACAACATAGACTGCGAGCAGACTCTTATTTTTCTGTTAAGACACAGTATAGAATGCGAGCAGGAGGAAACGAGGGCTCGCGTATAATTTTTTTTAAAACTTTTCGCCCGCCTCGCGTGGCTCTGAGGAAAGAAGGACAAATGCTCGCGGTCTACCAACAACAATGATATAGTACAGTGGAACCTCGGTATAACGAAACTTCGTTTTTGCGAACGCATTTGCAAGTCCCTTGGTCCTTCGTTATGCAAGGATCCACTGTATACAGACTGGGCTTGTAGAAGACTTGTACCGAGCCGACCGTCTTAATCAATATATTATGCGGGGTAAAACCCGCAACTACGAAGGACTTTGTGGACGTCTATACTAGCCTTAGCGAAGTCGCTGTCCGTGAAATAACTTGCAGAATTATTTTGTTTACTGTGTTCGGTTGGTATGACATGGTGTATGAACTTTCTGGCGCGCGGAGACATGGTGATGTGCTTTACTTACAAGGTAATGCCCTTGTGATTGACAGTTTATCATTTGTATTTTCTTAGTGGTTGAAACTCCCACTCTGATCTTACAGGCTAAACTCACGACCCCGATAACAGAATCATTTTTTTCGAAACTTCTGCAAAAGCAAGACCAGACAAAAATTGTGACAATGAAAAGCCGAGTTGACATCTTTGATACAATATTGACGACATGACGAGAAAAATCTCAAACACCCAATCCACCTAAAATACCAGAGTTCTACACTCTGACAAAAATTCACAAACCAGCCATAACAGTGAGACTAAAAATCTTTGGGTGCGATGGTCCAAAAGAAGCTAAAAGTGTCATTCCTTGAAAAATTGAAATTGAAGGATAACGTCGATAAAGGGTTTTTCCCGATAGCAATGGTAAACAAGTAAGTTAAACTTCTTCGAGACCAATATATACCCAAAGAAAATAAAAAGAAAAAGTTCCCTAATGTTCGGTATCGCAGCTGCAACAAGAATCGCCAAAAGGCGATTTTAACCGGGTTGCCAATTTTCCTGGGGGAGAGGGTGGCTGCACACACTCAGGCCACCAGGCTTGTCGCTGACCATGTGACATAGCATCTCATGTGAGAGTTTTAAAAACATTTACTCATTTGAACATTGCACCCTTTTGAAAGACTTTCGTAACAAGATAAATGAGTACCATTTTTAAGTCGGAGAGTAACTTTTCAATCCACCATTATGAATAAAAATGAGCAAGTGATCCATTCTAAGCAAGAAACAATACGCGTTATTTTCACGTACCCCTCCCCCAATCTCTCTGCCTCCCAAAATATAGTGTGACTAATTTAACCTAGCCGGAAATTCCAAAAATTATTGTGCTACGGGTCATAAAACACTGTTAAAAACAAGCAGTACATTTCTCAATTCTGGTTCTTAAAACTAACAAAGCAAATTAAATTTAAGTTTTGTTTTTGTCTGTTATTGCGTTACACAGCCATTCTAACTGTCCTAGTGAATAAATGTATATCTGTGTGGATTTCATACAAGGTGCCTTTACTGAGTCTCTAGACAGCCAAGTCCAAGGAGCAACGACTCACCCTCCCCACCCATGAAGCTTATGACCAGTCAATCACTTTCCCCAAGCTCTGCTAGTAGTGTTATGATTATGAGTCACAGCATTGATTTGGCTGGGCTAGCCCACAGGAAAAATTCTCTGACTTTGCACTGCTTTCTGACATGAAACTCAAATCAAAGTGACGGGCGATACCCGTGTTCAAGCGAAGACCTAGCGGGCACCTTTTTTTGCAAAATTACACACATATATATATTTATGTATATATATTTTTTTGACCTGGTGATCTACAACGAGCATATTCCCCAGGACATTCCTTTCCTGTAAGGAACGACCTTTCACACGCAAAGATTTAGCCAGGGCTAAAGCGAAGCTCTCGATAATATTTAAAGTTTGTTCAAACGAAATATAAAATCGTGTAATGCTAAGCGGCGAAGGCAACGAGAACGGTGAAAAAACAACAATAGGTCTAATAAGCGAAAAAGCAACTTTGCACCAGGGCCCAGTTGTTCAAAGGCCGATTAGCGCTTACCCCGGGGTTAAATTTAACCCGGGTTTCTTTTTCTTGTATTCAAAAGCATTTTGTCGGATAACTTTCTCTGTTATTTTTAGAGCTTCCAATCATCAAATTCTAGACAAAAAGGATTAACACTGAAATGCTTTTTAAGCTTTCAAATCTGAATTCAAATCTCGCACTAACTCTGGGTTATGTTAACCCAGCTTTGAACAACTCGGCCCAGTGCAGCACACTTTTTTTGTATATTTCTTTGCCGTTGTTTTACATGACTACAATGTGAAACTTCTAAAAACTTCTTAGTTACACGTTTTTTAGAGAAAATGTCGTACTTGTTCTCGTTCACTTTTTTTTCAGTGCCACTCATTTTCACTTTGCATTGGTAGCCGCTACTATTTCCCATTTTGTCACCACCGCCACAAAATTTTCATGTTGTTCTTCCAACAAAAAAATGTCCCCTTTATTTTTTAATCTGTCGCTCTAGATCTCTGTCGCCCTTTTTCAGGTTGAGCTTCGCTGGCCTGCCGCCTACTTTCTCTTTTTCGCTGTCTGTCTCTTGCTCTATATTCCAAACTTGTGTGCATGACAATTAATCTAAGCTTAATACTTTAGAAAACACGGATACAAAAACAATTTCCGCTTTCCGCTTTCGTCTTTACTGACTCTTTAGTTGGGACACGGGTGGCTATGAGATTTCCCGCCAAAATAACCTCGATTTGCATTTGGGTTGCCATACCTGTTAATTGAGTTATTTTGCATTGATATGTCTTTGGTGCGGACAGTCGGGCGGTCGCTCGCTCGCTCGGAGTACGGTCACGTGATTACCAAATTTTCTGGGATGGGTAGATTTACTTACCCATGGTGCTCTGCTGGCGCACGCTTCGCGCGCGCGAGAGCTCCGTTAAAAAGAGACATTGGCCGTCACATTCTAAACGATTTAAACTTCAACATAAAGAGAAGAGGAAACTTAAAAGCGACCCATCCTACCATCTTTTAAAAGTGGCACTGATAAAAAGTGCTAATGACACCTTGAGAGACGCCTTTATTCAAAGTATGTACACACACACACACTCTAGCCACAAACACAGAGATATTTGCAATCACGTTTTGGAAGGGAAAAAATCATCCAAAGGTTTAAACTTCAACAAATAGTGAAGAAAAACCCCAAAAGGTTCCCATCACGCCTTTTGAAGGAGACGATGAAAAAGCGCAGTACGCTAGCCTCAAAGACATCTTCATTTAATGGCTGCCTTCGCATAACAAGGGCAAGTACTTCATTTCAAGCCAACCTAGAGTTGAAAGTTGACATAAATCCTCGGGGTACTCTCCTACATTAACCTTATTATAGATATTGCTCTAAAATAGTCTGAAGATTAGGAGAGTCGGACGGTGCACCCCCACTACGACCTCCCAGAAGTACTCGAGAAAGAAATAGCTTCTTTTCACTTTCACGCAATCTAAAATTGAAGTAAAAACCATTCAACTAAAGTCGAGAGTATGAGACATGATGAACAATTTTTGCCAGCATTCTTTTAAGCGATGGCAGATTTGCCCTTTTCTTGTTTAAGTTCCTCTCTTTAGGCGCTATAGCGCAAAGAGATTAACTGCTATCCGCCACGCGACACACTCGTCACGGTATAAGATTTGAGTTAGTTTTGTCATAGATTCAGTTCAGTTACGTGTACGGTTTCTGGTAGTTGTAAGGATATTTTACCCACCCACCCGCCCGTTGTTATTTAGGATTTTCAGGTCAGGTGGCAGAGAGGTTTATTTCAGTTCCTGGCTCTTCCCTGGTCTTTCTTCATTACAGTGGAAATAAACCTCTCTCGTGGCCAAAAACAGACTGTGTGTTTATTGTGTTGATGGCGGGGGGAATTAATACAGTGGACACGCAGCATGGCTGCGTCAAATCAGGAGTACACAACGAACATTTTTCGCAAAATTGATTATACGATGTCGTAAACGCTAACAGAGTGCTTTTACGTCAACCTATGTTAATATTTAACTTTCCTGGGGAAAAAATACCCGCTCTTCACTGCTAGCCAGCAAGACTTCAGAAAATAAAAATCCCAGCCAGCAATCATGTTTGACGGTTTTTTGCCAGCCAGCAAGGTTAAAAAAACAAAAATTACGCAATCCCAGCCAGAGTGAAACGGAATTCGGTGTTTGCCAGCCAGCGGTAGCAGAAGCAAGTTATGAGCCAGCCAGCGAAGTTTCATTTAACACATTGCCAAGAAAAACATGTAAGTCAGTAGGCAAGATCTGTTTTACGTCAAATTTACATAATATAAAAGAAAAGCGTGTTTAACCTGTCTCACCCTTTTATCTAGTTGTCGTTTTTTTTTTTTTGAGATATAGGGAAAAGATCAGTGTATTTGTTTAGTATATATTATTCCCTATCCCTAAGTATTACATAATAATAACATAACAACTAAAGACATTCAGCAGGTACTTACAGTTTTGGAATGTGGACTTGAGGAGTAGTCTTGAATTTTGGCCAGGTAAACGATAAAAAGGAAGATCCCGAACTTTGTCCAATGCATATTTTCCAACGATAATCGACTGAGGCGAAATAAAGTTTAAGAATAAACAACATAACAAGTAAGCTCGATCTACGTGTGGTCTCCTCTGCAAAATCACCCAAATTCACTGTAGACACATGCTTATCGCCAGCATTGTATGCCGTGCAACTGTTACTCCGCGAAAAGTTTACACCAGAACTGATAGAAAGTTTCGAGTAAACAGGCTTTCCGTCGGAAACTTCTAACCGCTACGGCTGAAAACCACGAACCCACAAGGTGAGGTAACGTTTGCGGTCTTTAACTCGAGTTTCAACGTGGGGAGGATGGTTTCCTCCTTCGTCATTTACGTAAACGCCTGACAGCAAACAAGGACCTTTCTGTTGCGGTATAAAAAAACAATACTGTCCATGTTTTCAAATATGCTATGGCAACAGTTTACTTTTTAAAGCCAGACTGATAACGTGTTCTTGTAGTAACTTTCTCGGCACAAGTAAGAGCTTGTCATCCTGGGTTTGATCTTACTCACATCATTTTTTCTGTAGCCGAGAAGCCATAATGGTATGTCGTCAGACAATCACCACAAAAGTTTCGCAGCAAAAGCCAGTAGTCGTAGGTAGTCAGTCAGGCAATCACTGTAAAAGTTTCTGACACCAGAACTGGTGCAAAGTTTCGCAGCAAAAGCCAGTAGTCGTAGGTAGTCAGTCAGGCAATCACTGTAAAAGTTTCACACCAGAACCGGTGCAAAGTTTCGCAGCAAAAGCCAGTAGTCGTAGGTAGTCAGTCAGGCAATCACCGTAAAAGTTTCACACCAGAACTGGTGCAAAGTTTCGCAGCAAAAGCCAGTAGTCGTAGGTAGTCAGCCAGGCAATCACCTTAAAAGTTTCACACCAGAACTGGTGCAAAGTTTCGCAGTAAAAGCCAGTAGTCGTAGGTAGTCAGTCAGGCAATCACCGTAAAAGTTTCACACCAGAACTGGTGCAAAGTTTCGCAGCAAAAGCCAGTAGTCGTACGCAGTAAGCCAGGCAATCACCGTAAAAGTTTCACACCAGAACTGGTGCAAAGTTTCGCAGCAAAAGCGAGTAGTCGTAGGTAGGCAGTCAGGCAATCACCTTAAAAGTTTCACACTAGAACTGGTGCAAAGTTTCGCAGCAAAAGCCAGTAGTCGTAGGTAGTCAGTCAGGCAATCACTGTAAAAGTTTCACACCAGAACTGGCGCAAAGTTTCGCAGCAAAAGCCACTAGTCGTATGTAAGTCAGGAATGTTTTGTTTTGCAGTCAGACAATCACCTATAATGGCATGTAACCTTATGTCCTGCATGCGATGGTCGTGTGATGTCTATAAGTTATAGAATCGAAGCGCAGTTGAAAAAAATGTAAGTAAGATCACACCAAGGAAGGCAAGCGTTTTTTTCTTTGGGCACAGAGAGACCCACCAAAGTAAAATGCACGCAACAATACCTTTATCAGTTTGCTTGAAGCGACCGTCATAGTAAATTTGCGAACAGCAACAGTACTTCAGTTTTTAATATAGCTACAGAAAAATTCTTTTAGTTTTTGGCAATAATATAAGCTTAGGTGAAACCTTCTTCTGTACGTTTAAAAATCGAGCTGAAGACGGCAAACGTGACGTAACTGCGTCCTACTGCGTATCTCGCGCTTCGCGCTTGCGCCTCTAAACAACCCTAAAGCAATACCTTCATGATAACCAGAAGAAAATAAAAATTCCAAAGAAAAATATCCTGTTCTTCACGACAAATGGTTACAAAAAGAACAACATAGTTGTCTATTAATTTGTTTATTCAACAGTCCAGTTTAAACCCTGCTTGCGGCAATTTTAGGAAAATGTGTAAATACTGTTTACATTTTTTATTTTCTTTAATTGTTAACTGTTTTTTATTCTTTTTTTCTACATTGGCCAAAGAGCCTCATGGCCGGTAACGCCCGCTGTCAAATTTGAGGTTCTACAGCCGGAAAACATCACCAAAAAAGTGTAATCTGAGTCACTGTGTGCGAAGATATGAATAAATTTGCTAACAGAGCTCTTACAATTTATACACAAAAGTGTTTTCTATAAAGGATCGACAGCGAAACGACTAAAACAAAGCAGTGAGCGGTGCTTGACTCAACTGTTTCTCACTACGTGTATCTTTTACAATAGCAAGGTATTCACAGCAGGACGTTTTGCTTACACACCCCGTTTTCACAGGCAAAAGGCAGACGACGATCGAATAGTAGCCCATGATGCACCTCGATTCATGTTACATCCCACTGCGTACGTGACACATCATGATCAGTAATCTTCAGCACGCGCGAAGTGAACATCGATCGCAGTGCTCGATGTGGATGGTTTCCAAACATGTTTTGGTTCAGCAGCTTCTGCTTTTGAGATCATCGAGTTGGATTATATTCACTGTGCTTTAAAGGAGAATTTCAGCGTTGCTTTGACTGAGAAGGGTTTTACATGTATTTCACTGATCTGTCGAGAACTACTTGTGCCGCGCTCGGTCGCACTGTAAACACAAATTATAAGACTCGCAATTGATAAGCTTCGCTAGTAGTTGTAGTCGCTACTGGGTGGCACGACCAATCAGAATCGAGTATTCAAACACGTGACTGAATTAATTAACTTTCGACCAATCAAGATTTCATGGGGGTTAGTACCACATGTAAAACCATCACGAAAAGTCTCCCAACATTTCCCCGTCATGTAAGACACACGAAAAGTCACGTTTCAACCAATTTTATTCTGACGTCATACCTAGCGTTACAAGCGGGACGTGTGTGACCTCCTAGTGACGTCACGCCCATTTCGTTTTAAAAAGTTTAAAAAGTCATCAAAAAAATGGCCGGGAAAGCGGTGGTTTGGTGGCCATCGCCGGTACTGGCTAGAAAGTTCTTGCTTGGTTAGAGCAGAGTCTGATCAGTCGGGTGGACTCGGCTCACAGGTTCGAATCCTGTCAAGAACAAAATTTTTTTATTTACAAATCTAATAAAATGTCCACATTTTCTTGATCGCACTCTGACCATACTCTGTATCCAAAAGGATAACTGAAAATTCTATAGAAAACAACAGATGGTTTTAAAGTAAACCCTAACTCTTTTGGTTCTTAAATTAACTCCATTCTTGTTCCTAATGAGTGGAAAGTCTATTTACAAAAATAGGAATAAGAGGTGCGATCGCCTGGCAACACATGTCTTCTTGTTTAGCGCTAAAAATCGGATATATAACAAAACACATACACACATACAAAAAGTGGAGCTGAAAACTCTCTATTTCAATTTTGACTCACCATTACGAAAGCGTTCTCTCCGTTCCATCTCGAGGAAACGACTAACTATTGAAATCTCAGCGCTTGATGAGCTTATGGTTTTGTCAATTTACGCGCCGTTAGCGTTAGTCAGTTAATTATGCTGGCTAACAAGTCTAAAGTTGAATACAAATTAGTTCATCTCTACAGCTAGACCCAAGGGAGCACCTTGACTTATTATTGTAAAAGCACAAACAATTGATAACTTAACAAGGATCAATTTAAACACGCGACAAATAAATTGACAAGACACGAGATACAGTTTTAAAAACTTTATTGAAAACCAGTGACAAAAAGAGTCAAATAAACAGCGATTTGGAAGGGATGGAAATTAATTAATCTTCATCTTCTTCGCCCATGGAGTACTTGTAAGGTCTAACTCGAAATTTCTTATGCCGACGTTTCTTCAGCTGTTTGCCATGAGATTTATGATCATCCAAATAATTTAGAAATTGAATCCGACGCCTCTTGCGCTTCGGGCCCTGTGGTGATGGGGTTTCTACTGTGGGAGGAGGGGTCAGGAAAGCAGGATTTAAGGGTGGTGGAGGGGTGAGGCTTTCTTTGTCAGGTTTTTGAGAGATAGCCGCTTGTGTTAATTCAGGTGTTACATTAAAGGGGTTGAGGGGAGTCGAGAATGCTGTCGTTGCTGTCGAAGAATCTTGTGTCCTTGATGTTAAGTCTGGAACAGTGCTGATTATTTCTTCCGGTCGTGTTCTTGTATTTAATTGTTCTTTAAAAGCCAGGTATCTGTTTTGCAACTGAAAGTATCGTTTAGCTTTTTCATCGTCCCGAAGATCGTTTCGAGAAAGCACGTCATCCATGTTGCCTTGTATTTCTTGCATAGCTGGAAGAAGCGGGACAGGCGAAAGAGTTTGCTGCTTTAGATATTTTAAAAGCTCTTGAGGAATATTTTCTTGAAACCCTGCTTGGTTAAAACCTTCTTCACTGGGCAGGACGTTTGTTCGCAGTCGACAATTATCTTGGGTAGTAGTTTTCAGATCAATCAGAAGATAACCAAAAGGTCTTTTTACAGCCTCTTCGTACTGATTTAAAAAGAAATCTGTCTGCCTGGGATACATTTGCTTGGCAAGAGTCAAGATTTGCAATTTGTCTCGTGGGTTCTTGAATAACACCAGATAATGGCTGTTTAGGCTTATGCTGCGGCTACCTTTCCCCTGATAAAATAGATTCTGCACGATATAAATCACGCTCAGATTGCGATGATGAGAACCACGAGTAAAGAGGTGCACAATTCGCTTGTCTTTACTGGCGTCAATCATCTGATCATCAAACACGATCAAATTCCGTTTGTTCACGTCAAAATAGGAATCTTGCTCCAAAGCCGTAGGAATTCCCTTGACGAATTCAATGTTTCGCATGGCGACTAACATTTGTGTATACGCAGGCTGCCATTGTGAATAACACCAAACGATCCTCTCCGGGGGAGGGTAAATGGTCTCTGACGCTTGTTGCAATAGCGATCGAACCCAGGCCGTTTTTCCGGACCCGGTCATTCCGGCAATCATGGAGGTGAAAGGATGCTCGAAGCGAAACCGCTGACATTTCTGTGAAAATATTGGAACTGTTTCAGATGGGGTGAGACCAGCATTGCGGTGTTTAGACATCACGTGCCTTTGCATATTATCTTTTCTACTAAAGGATTTTTCGCAGACAGAACAGAGCCAACTCATGTCAACTCCTCAGGAGTAAAATGTAGACTGAGAAAGAGGTAGAATGTTGCGCATTTATATAGGTTTTCAGGCCACAAAATTCTATTGTTTTCCTCCTCCTCCTCCTCCTCCTCCTCCTCCTCCTCCTCCTCCTCATTCTATTGTTTTCTATCCTTCGCCCACTCGTTTCATTTTTTTCGCCACGAGATTCTATAAAAGACTGCCAACTGCCATCATGAGTTCAGTTTGTCGCAATGTCTCAAGTTGTCAAGAACAATCGTGGTTTTCTTCAATTCTTAGCTGTTTGTCCAGCTCATCAGCGACAGTTTCTTTTACGGTCAGCCAGTCCACAACAACTACATGCATTAGTCCAAGTCTTATACAATATACTTAAGGAATACATTCTTATCCCAGAAGAAAATAAGCGGAACGTGTTGCCATATAAGGATGCTCTAGTAAACCTAGCAGAAACAAATGTACCTTACAAAACAAAGAAGCGAATCCTTGTACAAGAGGGTGATGGTTTTATTCAAGACCTATTGGTACCTGCTGTTACAGGCCTAGGATTTTTGATGCTATAAAAGAGGAAACGAAACTATAAGTTACTCACTTGAAGCTACAGTCTGTCACGGGTACGCATCAAAATGAAGAGAAAGATAGATTTGGTTGAAGAAGAACACGAGAGTGAACATGAAGAAAGCGAAAGTTGTGGTGGTGAAAGCGAGGATGAAGAACCAAGAATAAAAGAAGAACCAAGAATAAAAGATGTTTTGAGTCATCTTTCCCGAGCAGTGTCGGAAAAGCGTGCTTCTTATTTGCTGCATAGTATGGCTGCGTCCAAAGATATTCTTTTCTGGACTCCCAGCGGACAATTACAACGAAATAAACGCACTATTCCCGTCACAAACATCGCCGAGCTAGTTGAGTATGTGTTACTCCCTCATAACAATGAGGTTACCAAGCCTCGTGCGCTGAATACGTTTCTAGATGGACTTGCAGAGTTAGGAATCGATAAAGGTTTAATCAAGAACAAAAAGCTGTTATGTGATTTAATGGAAAAGGAAAAAGGCTACCGAAATGTAGAAAATACTTCCGATAATGAGAGTAATAATGACGAGAGTTCATCGGATATTGAAAATCAGGAGGAGGAGGAGGAAGTGGCTTCTGAGAATGGCGTTGAAACTGAAGGCACCCAAGAGAGCGACAACGACACCGAAAACGATAGTGAGGAAGCAGAAAGTAGTAGCCCTGAAACGTCCACCACCTTTCACTCTAAAAGTCCCTGTGAACGTTGCGAAAACTCTAATGTGTATTCCACATTGATCATGAAATGTCCTAAATGCTTTTGGCACGATAACTACAAGATTTGTCCTATATGCGATCACCAGATCCCCGAGGAGAGAAAATACATCAAAGAGGGCTTTCTTCGGTGTCACGATTGTGGATTAATTACACACAAAAACGCCAAGACGTTGGAAACCAATTTTTATTCACCTTCTAAAGAGGAGAACGAAGAAGATGATTAATTTCCATCCCTTCCAAATCGCTGTTTATTTGACTCTTTTTGTCACTGGTTTTCAATAAAGTTTTTAAAACTGTATCTCGTGTCTTGTCAATTTATTTGTCGCGTGTTTAAATTGATCCTTGTTAAGTTATCAATTGTTTGTGCTTTTACAATAATAAGTCAAGGTGCTCCCTTGGGTCTAGCTGTAGAGATGAACTAATTTGTATTCAACTTTAGACTTGTTAGCCAGCATAATTAACTGACTAACGCTAACGGCGCGTAAATTGACAAAACCATAAGCTCATCAAGCGCTGAGATTTCAATAGTTAGTCGTTTCCTCGAGATGGAACGGAGAGAACGCTTTCGTAATGGTGAGTCAAAATTGAAATAGAGAGTTTTCAGCTCCACTTTTTGTATGTGTGTATGTGTTTTGTTATATATCCGATTTTTAGCGCTAAACAAGAAGACATGTGTTGCCAGGCGATCGCACCTCTTATTCCTATTTTTGTAAATAGACTTTCCACTCATTAGGAACAAGAATGGAGTTAATTTAAGAACCAAAAGAGTTAGGGTTTACTTTAAAACCATCTGTTGTTTTCTATAGAATTTTCAGTTATCCTTTTGGATACAGAGTATGGTCAGAGTGCGATCAAGAAAATGTGGACATTTTATTAGATTTGTAAATAAAAAAATTTTGTTCTTGACAGGATTCGAACCTGTGAGCCGAGTCCACCCGACTGATCAGACTCTGCTCTAACCAAGCAAGAACTTTCTAGCCAGTACCGGCGATGGCCACCGAACCACCGCTTTCCCGGCCATTTTTTTGATGACTTTTTAAACTTTTTAAAACGAAATGGGCGTGACGTCACTAGGAGGTCACACACGTCCCGCTTTTCCTGGCCAGAATACTGATCTGTTCTTTTGAATAAATAAAGTTTCTGATTTTTTTTTTCAAATTCTGAGCAGGCTTCAGTTTACGTTGTGCCGGCTTACATGCTGCGTGGTACCTTCCTTTGGGTTCTTTTCACACTGAAACGCACCATTATACACCGCTCCTTTTCGAATTAAAATAATTATAGTCAAATTCCTTTTAAAAATAACCTCTTTGAAAATACAAAGTGATTGCTTCGGCATAAAGCGCTCTCAAAAGCGCCCAACTGATTGTAGCCTTCATCAGGCTTTAAACATATATTATGACACATGGCGTTGAAATGTGATAAAAGATTCGAAATTTCAGCCATCTTTGGTCGACAAAAAAGTCTTCAAAATGTGGGTACTTCTGGGTACTTCTTGGCCTGTACAATATTCAGGATTTCATTTTGCTGGCGTGAGGTCCACATTTGGAAGATTTCAACATATATTCCAAAAAATCTTGAATATTCATGACCTGGTTGTGGGTCACTGAACACTTTGTGATGGGAAGACTAATTGAAACCGTGAAAATAAATGTTTCTAAGTGGAAACTTCGCTCTTAAGCCATTGCAAATCGGAGAAATCATGTCAAATAACGAAATAATGTAATTTTTTACTTTTACTGGAAATCGAGTGAGAAAAAAGCCGACGAGAAAACGACCTTATTTCAAGATGGAATCTGCTATGACTGCGATATTGCGTGATGCTTCTGGAAAAATGCATCATGGGATACTATTCGATCCTCCTCTGGGCAAAAGGTGTCATTTCCACAACTCGCGTGGGGTGATTTTCACGCGGACTTACTTGCCTCGCCCGCTCTTATATCCATATAAAAAATTACAGTGCGATTGCCAGGAGAAAAAATGTACCTTTTTATCCAGCCAGAACCGGCATAAATTTTTCATATTTTCAGCTAGCGAGGCGCTCATTCAGATTTCCCAGCCAGCTAATTAGCCAATGTTTCAGCTGATGTTTTTTTTTCCAGCTAGCTCAAATTCTGCCTGAAGAGCGGGTATTTTGTCGAGCGGCTCCGTTGGGTACTCCTGTCCAATAAACAGGAAGTTTTGAAAACAATATACTTAATAGCCAAAAAAAAGCCAATTTTAGCGTCAGCAAAGGTAAATGGTTCCCTAGCGATAAGCACGCACACTCTCCCTCGTCTCGTTGGCGATAAGTTCTCAAGTACATATCTCTAACTAGTGTGCTAAGCTATTTTCGTCTCTCTGACCTGCTATTATAATGGCCATATCTATTGGATAGTCATTTTGGAAGTTCAAAAACTTAACCCTCGGACGTACAAGGGGGGTGTATGCCACCCCCTCTGAAGTTTTTCTAAGTTTTTTCCTACACGATTAAACGTTAGCACCTGACACTTTCAGTAGCTGTTTGTTTATTAACTCTCACGCATTGAGTGATGATC
>NC_133206.1:18126427-18136427 GCF_958299795.1 Porites lutea
CTGATGTTTTTAGTAGTTATTCTTTCATCTCTCCCGCGCATTTTGAGACATGTTTGGTGATGATCAGTTTCTATGGATGCGAGATATGACGTCATACGTAGCAGGTCGTCAAGCCATTTTTGAGTGAAAATGCATGTTTTTTCAACTTCGTTCAACGATAAAAGTAAAGCTTGTGGATAAAATGAAGCAAAGTACTTATTTATGTGTTATTTTACATGTCAAGCACAAAAAATTACCATTTCTGGCAGTTTTTACGAGATTCCTAATTCTTGGTAAAATCCAAGATGGCGACCATGTTTGTGACGTCACAGGCCTCCAGCACCGCGACCACCCATAAAATATGCCTAATCTTGCAGAGAAGACTGAAGGTAATACTGCAACATATCAAAAACTCTAGGGAGGTGTCCCCCCATTGTAGCACGGTGGGGGTATGACTTTACATGTAGGTCCGAGGGTTAATCCGAATTTGTATAGACGTGTTTTTAAATTCTATTACCTTTTTAAGTGTTGAAAGTTCTTCAAGATGAGTGTCGTTTATTAAATTTTTAGTTAGGTTGTAGTGCTGTGCAGTTAGTAGTTGATCTGTGGTCGTTAAGTAAGTGATGCGGTACTAGAAAGCATATGAGCTGCTGTGAAGAATAAAGAACACCAAGATGTAAATTCAGATACCTGGTACCCCCACGCCAAGCGACTGGCAAGTTACTCGAACACCGCCACAATACCCTTGCATACAACTGCGTAATTTAGGGGCACCCGGGGCATCCAACGACCACCTGAATGATTCCAAATTCGCCAGCCGAACTGCCTCAAATAGGTTTTTCTATGCTTTAGAAGCTTGCTTGGTTAATTTGGAACTTTCCTAAGAAACAAGGGAACTTTGGGCCCGCGAAAGTTTTCGGTTGTTTTTTTCGTCCCATCCGAAACTGATGAGTATGGTCGAAAGTACCAGGACATGGAGTGGTCGCACTACCATTCTGAGAAGAAGACTCAACAGTACGTTACGTTTTGTCTTTATACAAAATTTCCAGTCAATAGTTTTTAATTATAATCTAAGTAACTTGGAAATGGAAATGTGAAAAACACAACTCTCGAAAATTGTAGAAAAGTTACTGTAAAAAAACCTCTGAATATATTAGACGATTTATAGGATAATACAAAAAGGTTTAGCCTTTCTCGAGCTTTAGAAATCTCTGGGAAATATTTGCTCCTTCGTTCTTTTACAGAAAAAAGTCGTTGGGTGCCGCTAGTAAATTTGTTGTAGCCCCCTTTTGTTCTCATTGACATAGCCAAACATTGGTCGTACTTATATGGTGTTCGTGACAAGGCGGCCGTCAACACAATTTTTCTTACAGACTTTGCATGGAAGAGAGTTTAGTTCACAGCGGAGAAAGATTTTGGTCTTGTCAACCAGTACGGCCGCCAGAGGAAAACCAGCGTAAAAGTTGAGCGAGGTTCAGCATTTATGTTTACTCGCGATCTTTTGTACATTGCCTCTATTTTATTTCCGCGCGTACGCAAAAATTACCCGACAGTGGAAATATTCCCTTTAGTCACTGACATTCGGAACGGAATAGCTGTTTCAAAGAGGAGGTAAATTCATGTTCGTAACGGAACGGAATTTGCTGCAAACACTCATTTAATCTATGAGAATTCCTTAAAAGCCCTAAAATGACAATGAGTACAAAAAACACAACTTATATTACGTAATAAATCAGTATAACGCAAGCATCCTTTAAAATTATCAAAACAAGGCACCTTATTCTACCTGCAGTTGTCCAACATTTTTAACTCTTAGGAAGCTGATTTCTGAGAAACGTGCGAACTAGAATAGACGTAATCTCAAATAAAAAGCTTCAGTCTATTCTATCAGTCTAGTTAGGCTTAAATTATTATGAAAATCATGCAAATTATCATACTGAATAAAAGCAACAGTTTCAATCTGCAGCAGGGGGAAACTCTTAACAACTATAAGTGAAATCTGACAAATAAGCCTATTTCAGGGTGGACGATTATTTTTCGTTAAATGAAAAAAAGACAATATGTGAATATCTGCTAGCTGCGATTAAAAGCTGTTGCTCTTTTAAGTTATATATTGCACATCTACAACTTTTTAAAGTTTAACTAGTTAACTATTCCACATAAAGATATATCACAGATGTGAAAAAGGGTTGGGAAAGGGAGAGGACTATGGAAGATCTTTCCTCACCTCTCAGAATCTAAAAATATCTCCTTGTATTATAGGGGGAGTTGCTATAAAAGAAATAGAATCCATCAACTGTCATTCAGCATAAAATACACAAAAATAGAGTAAAAAGTGTTTTTCTTATAACCTCTTGACATTTACAATGAAACGATTTCAGCCGAGGCCACCGACACTTTAAAACGTAAACATAATTTTCTTGATGTTGATTGGCTAACCCGCTAACAAAGTCAGTCTTTGTTGTCACCGTGACCTGTGATTAGCCAGTCAATGGAGGGTGGCCCTGGATGTCTTCATTGCACTGTAAATGCTTAGAGACTAGATTCATTGTATGTCCTTGAGACTCTAGCTTTTTCTTTGTAAAGAATGAAATTTTTGTTCATGGACTTTACTTTAAAAAAAATACCTGCAAATGTGCAGCATACTTGAATGTAAAAAGAAGGCTATTTGGCAGCTAAAAATAACAGTTGTATAACAGACAGACAAAATATACAGGCGAACGTCCATGAAGCAGCCACTCCCGGGGAAGGGGAGAATGCCATCTTGATAGATGTTCAGTTCACGTTAGTGACGATTTTGTCCACCGGAACACCGGCAACCAATGGCTTACCAGGGGTTGCCTCTTAATAGAGGTTCGACTATAATTCGGTTTTTTTTCCACTTAAAACTAAGACATTCTAAAATAATACACACTGAAGTTGATACTGATGCTAGCAGGTGTTAAACAAGGCACATGTGCCTCTTAATAACCATCAGCATAAATTACACAAAAATAAGGTAAAAAGTGTTTTTCTTATAACCTTTTGAAATTTACAATAATGAAACGATTTCAGCCGAGGCCGCCGACTCTTTAAAACATAAACAAAACTTTCTTGATGTTGATTGGCTAACACTCTAACAAAGTCAGTCTTTGTTGTTACCGTGACCGGTGATTAGCCAGTCAGTGGAGGGTGGCCCTGGATGTCTTCATTGCATTAGATGTAATAAGACATTCTACATTAATCAACAACATAGTTGATGCTAGCAGGTGTTAAACAAGGCACTTGTGCCTCTTAATAGCCTGCGAAAAACAGCCATCTCCCCTCGCTCGTCCCATTTAGGCACGTTTCGCCAGGAGAGGCGTCTGAGCCTCAGCGACAGAACTACCATACTAATGACGTAAATTAATGTTTTCATAATTAATCCCGTAGTGATGGGGTTTCAAGTGAAAAGTTGTTAGATTTATGTTTCTCCTGGTCGATTATGTAAAATTCTCTGTTCTTCTGCGAACGAGCTCCAGCAAAAACTCTTACGCTTCTTGTAAAGAAGAATCAATATTCAACGAATATTGACTAGTTTGTGGAAGATTAATCGCGTTTACATTTTGACCATTGCGGCCTTTTGTCTGTCGTTTGTGAACAATACTATAAACAATATAACTACTACGCGTCGACCAATCAGGGCTCCTCACTAGATTTCGGACAGTTATTATGTCCACAGTATGGAATTTCTGTCGCTGAGGCAAAACGTCCCTACTGGCGAGGAGTGAGGAGACACGGCTATATTTACAAACTGGCCTTCTAAAAACTACGAAGAAAGTATAAACAGACTAAGGATCTATGCGTTCTTTTTTTCTTTTCAATTATATAACAGAAAAATGCACTAATCAAGAAAACAAAAACCGTCTTTTTCCATGTAAGGAATAAGAGAACTATTTTTCATATTTCAAGTCCTTGACAGAAAAAAATTTCCACGGTAAACCTCCTTTGAAATAACTGTTGTGATGGGCAACCAATGGTTGGCAGCATTTTAAGAAACATGACTTTGAACTGAATGTTAATGCTTTGCATTTCCTTCCAAATTGGTTTTTGCCTTTTTTCACATAGCGTGATGACAAAAATGAATGATACGAAATAAGGCGACTGCACTAGAAGGAGCGTTTATGCCAGTGTATCTTCACAATTAATCGCACAGTGAATACATATAAGCGTAAGCCTTCCAAATTGAACATAAATGTTGTAAATTCTGCAATCAGCACATTTACAAATTCCACCTTGGGCAGCAGCCAGAGCACCATAAATACTGTAAAAAAGTACGGTGCGCTTGACAGTGTAAGAGCAAAAGACAAGATTTTGACAAGATACAAGCAATGTCCCTTTAAAATGTGGTTATTCAAAGTAAGAAAAAAATTTCAACTAATAACCAAAAGCTCCGAAACTTGGTGAAAAGTCTGTCGCTTGTTAACGTACAGTTAATTCTTTTAATCGGCCTCCATGTTAATGTCGTCATTTTCATTCTCATCCTCATCTTTTTTTGTCTGTGGCCTGTCGAAAGCATCTGACAACTTCTTGTGACTGTGGACGACTCGTATCACTTGATAACCAATCACGCCACCTAGCTTTAGAGCATGAATAAATGATTTGGTACTGCCCTTTATCCCCCAATAAAGTGAATGACGTTTTCCTTTATCATTAACTTGAAATTCTTCGTCACTGAAAAGCACCTCATCAGCAACGTAATTCCTTCCCTGCAAGGCTGGGGCGTTATGCAGAACCACTTGGTATCGTTGGTCACTGCACATATAATCAGCTTCTGGATACTTGCTGATGTAGTCATAGCGTTTGCTTGATTCATGGGCGAGGGAAACACCTGCTATGTGGTTTACAGTGTCGTCAAAGATACGCTTTCTGCATTCAGCAACAAACCGGCGTTCGTAATCCATCAATTTTTTTTCTTTACCAGGATCACCACCACAGGCTTTTGCTGCCTCAGCAAATGGCGAATGTAAAAGGCTTAGATTTCTTTGCAGTTGAGAAAAAGAACCGTCATCAACGAAGAGTTTGTTGACACTACGCTTTATCTGTTTGGCCCATGGTTCCCAACCACTGGTTGCATCATCGAAAAGGTCAGCCCTTTCATCTTCGTTAAGATCTCTCACTGTCTTCTCAAGGCAGGTTTGAAACACACGCTGTCCAAACTGTAGGCCTCTGGTGATTGAGCACTTGTACCACCTGCGGCTGTTTCCGTCAAATTGATACATAAACTGAATGTCGTCATCTATGGTCCAGTAAAGAGAAAATCTGAAACACTCTGCAAGACTTTTAATAATAGCCCTGGTGACCCCAATCCCTCGCCCTCCTTGCGGCAATACAACGTACATAAGGTTTACGTTGTTTACAGAAGGCTCTTGCGTTTTTTCGACAGTAGCTTTAAAGGTTTCTAAGTGATCTTGCTCCACGACAAGAAAAATATTTAAAATAGAACTACTTTCTTCTTCTCTCACCTCTTCACCAAGAACCTCTTTGTCTTTTTCCTTTAAGCTGTCATTCATTCGTTGACCTTTACTCCATGGGTCTTCCTCAAGAAAGTAGTTTCCTAGGATTTCTGGTGTTGGGCCAGGCCGGATTGATGGGATGAAAATCGGTGCCAGGCTCTGTGAAGGATCTTTGAAATTTGCGCGTATTTCATCAAGTCTGTCAGATACCTTGGGAGAGATAAGAACTTCCAAACAGTACCTTTCTTGGGCACTCTTCCTCAAACGAATTACGTCGTCAGAAGCTGAGGGTTCTTTCACAATTCTACAAGCTACACAGGACTTCTGATAAGCAACTAAACGTTTTCGAGCCAACATCATAAGGTGCTTCACTTCTGCATCCTGCTGGTCCAGGAGGAAACCATCTTCAAGTTGGATATCAAAATGATCCTTATCACAAAGGACATTTATCAACACCCTTGCCCACCGCAGCAGATTCTCCTCTTTGTGAGGTCGTGGAAGCTCTAAGCCACCTTTGCCACAATTCAACTTTGTCTCAAGTTTTCGAATGGCATCAGCAGCCGCCCTAGGACTAGGTTTAAGAAAAAGATCTTTCACTTCTTTAACGATTTTCTCATGGCTAGACTCAGTCGGTATTATGCTTTGTTCGTCTTTATCTGCCATTTTCTCTGGCAGTGAGAGGTTTTTCCGAATGTCTAGGGAAGGATGGGGGTTTATCTCATGAATGGTTTGGTCGCAAAATTGAATCACCTCTTGTAGCTTCTTTACCAGTAACTCTAAAAGAGCACGTCTATCAGCATCATCATTTAAAGACCGCACAGCCAGCAAATCTTTTACATCTTGTTTTAGAAGTTCGCTTAATGTGAAATGTGATTTCCTCTTGTGTTGTCTTTCACCAGTTTCTTTCTCGAGAGATTTGTAAGTGCGTTCCAGAAGAATATCAATAAAATCCCTACACAGATCTTTCCTTTCTTCATCACTGGCTTTCGACCAGTCCTTCTGGTTTTTTTTAGTAAACGGGTTTCGATCTTTTCCCTTGTTTAGAACATCAATCAGGTAAGCTGAAGCACTGGTAGCACAAAATTGCTGGACACGGCTCTCGCACAAGATCTCGGCGACTTCAATGAGGTCTGACGGTGCTTCTTTGGAGGTTGACCAGTTGGCATTCCTTAAGTTGTATATCATACGGTCAGTGAAAGTCTCAAGTGTCCTTCTTAGCAAATTTAAAAGAAAATCCAAGGTTTGATTTGAATTAATGAAATGCTTGTACAAGAAACCAAACAGATCGCCATTATCTTTAAAATGCAACGGGAGGTCCGTTTGAGTCAAGAAAGATTCCACAAGCTCGCTTTCCTCGTTCTTGTCGGGTTTTATTTGAAAACTCACATCTTCTTTGATCTCAATAGCTTTATTTTTCCTTTTTTCTGTAGTTTTGATCCGGTTAATTCGTGTTTTGAGCCTTGTTGCAGCTTGGTGGACTTTCAGTAAAAACGGATGGACTGCTTGTTTGATCATAACATGCTGAACGTGCCGATTGATAACCTGCTTCAGGGATTTAAGAATACTGCAATCCTCAGCTGGATAAAAATACACCACCTCACTTTCACACTGCAATTTCTCCAAAAGAGCATTTCCGTTCAGCTGTGGAACCTTTTCTCTTTCGTCTTTATACTCCTTGCTCGTGAAAAAGGTTACCCATGCACTGCTGAGATCTTCCTTCTTCTCCTGCAACAAACGCTCGATATCGCTTGATAAAGTGCTCGTTGGCTTTCTCCTCTCATTGACTACATGAACAAGTTTCGGTCTACGGGTAAACTCAAACTCGTCATGTTTTCGAAAGATTGCCGCAATGTTCTCAGCTGACACTGGCCTCCTTGACAATTGGCTCTGGCTATCAAAAAACAACACCACATCAGCTTTACTTAGCTCTACACTTATCGAATCATTGCCAGTTTCAGCACCGTACCCAGGAACGTCTACAAACTCTACTTCAACCTCTAATTCAAGTTGACCTGAGCTTGTCGTCTCCCTGTTTTTCAACCCATGGAAAACTGGAAATGGTCCTTGAAACTCAACCCATCTTTCTTCGTCCAAGCTTGAATCTTGCGACTTCCCAATTCCCTCCAAATCTTGGAATTTTCTTTGTAGCAGATTTCTTACATCCTCCAACGTCTTCTCCTCCAGTTTTGCTTTTGGGAACCAAGTTTCAAGACTATCACGCTGACCTTTCTTCTGCTTGTGTAACAAAACCTGAACTCTTTTTCCGTACTTAACATATATCGGAAGTGGTGTCTGGCTGCCTCCTTCTGCTGAGGGAAGAGGCCCATTTTCTACTTGCTGATCAGCGGGTAAACCCCAGTTTAAAAGAAAATTGAGAAAAAAACTTTTACCAACCCCTTGGTCCCCAAACACTGCAAGTGAAATACATATCTTACTTTCAGTTACTAGAGTGTTATGAAAACTATCAATACTTTCTCGAATAAATTTCTTGACAGTCTGTGACTTTGTGGGTTTCTTCTTGTCATCATATAAGAGGTACCAAGCACCCTCCATGACATCAGAACAAAGACTTATGTTCTCCCACAGTCCTTTCTCCTGAGGGACGCCTGGGAAGATGTACAACCTCTCCGTTGCAAAGCGTTCGAAGTCTGCGTTAAAAAACAAAATACTGACTTCAATCGGCCAAAAATTGTTTAAATAACGTATTTTGGAGGACAAAAAGTCCTGGACCACTCTCCTGCCCCTTCCCTTCAATCAAAGTTGGGGCATTTCTTCTTTCATGCTGGTAGCTGGGGCTGAGGTACAAAATTGTTTGGACGGGATGCGGGCGCAACACCTCAGGAAGACTGTCGACGATTATATAGCTTCAATGTTTGTAGCATGAAGGACTATTAATCCGGACTATGAATGGATAGTTAGTTAACAATTTAACATTTAAAGTTTTCGGGGTACCCTGCGCTCTTTGCAGCGGTATTAGGTAACCGAATACGCAAATAGACCTTGTCACGGTTTTGGAAGCCATTTTGAAGAGTAGGCAATCGCGTGAGAAATTAGAGTGTTTGTATAAGAATCTAATGTCGAATAATTTCCGTAAAACGGCTTTTCTGGAAAATACGAATTGCAAACCAAAGCTACAAAAATTCGTAGGAGTGAAGCTTTAGTTTACAATACATATTTTTCTCAGAACAGCCGTTTTACGGAAATCATTCGACATTAGATTCTTATACAAACACTGTAATCTCTCACGAAGTTGCCTGTTCGTCAAGATGGGTTTCAAAACCGTGACAAGGTCTATTTTGTTTTCTAACTGAAATGTTCTGGATCTCCGAGACGAAGCTCAACGATGACGCACTCCACTTGCAGCGCATCGACAAAGGATTCTCTTAGAAGCATCTCAAAGGAATATTAATTGACTATTACGGCTGCAAAATGCGCAGGGTGGTACAGATTCATGCAAATTAAACATGATATACATAACATACGTATATACCGCGTTGTCCCCTATCTTAACCGCGAATACTTTGTACTTGTCAGTAATGACTTTCAAAAAATGTAGAAGACTGTGATATTGATGTTAATGTTTTTTCAAAAGAGATAATAGACTTTACAATAAAGAAAATGAAATTCAAATGATGTTATTAAAGTTGCATTAGCATATTAATTGCGCAAATGAAACGATGGATGATTAAAATAAACATTTCTTCGACAAAATATATAATGAATTTGTATTTTCTGTTAATGAAGGGTAAAAGTGTAGATCCTTTGGGATCACTGCAACAATATCAAAGGCACAACCTTGAAGTCAATCAATGTCATTGAAGTCAACTAAACAGCCACTTTTGGGGTAGTCACGTTATGCTCCTCCACGAGGAGTACTATATAATATTTGACAACCAAAATAATGGATGCTTAAAAGGCAAATCTATATAAAATACAAAATAAAACATGATTAACTCACCTATTGTGTCTTTGATGACTCTTGCAATTTTTTCTGCAGTTTCATTTGTCGTGTCATCAAAAGACTTCAGTGGAAACAGCCACTGTGGCCTCTTCACTATCCGTCCAAGCTCCTTGAAGTCGGTTTCCCAGCCAACTGGCACAATTATAACTTTTATGTTTCTGGAGCACAGTTCTTCAGATATTGATGAGAGGATTCCTTGCTCACCCTCACTTCCTTCTGCCCCAGATAACTGTTTGCCAGCAGTTATCAACACAATAAGCTGATTCTGCGTTGGTTTTACCGTAAAGTGTTTGGCTGCCTCTTTTAATGCTAAATCCATCCTTCTGAATTCACTTTTAGTTTGTGGCGGGGCAGATACATCCGTTATATTTGGATCTAATTCTATTGTATCAGCCTTTTCACCATACACAACTAAAGCTGGTTTTGAGTGCTCTGGGGGGAGGTTCCAATAACCAGAAATGTATTGCGAAAAGTTTCGCTCCTTTTCCAAGTTTTCTGCTGACACGGTTTTTGAGAAGTCCAGCGCAAAGGCTACTTTGTAGTCGAATTCTGAGCCTGGAAGATGCACAACAAACAGTGTATGACA
>NC_133206.1:18141427-18311427 GCF_958299795.1 Porites lutea
ACAGCGAAGAGTTAAAATATAACCGGTCAGATTATTATATGCGCTAAGCAAGATATTAGGAAAGCAGCAAAAGAGGTCGACAACGCGCTTGATGGAAACAAGGTCATAAATGAAACAAATAATCTGATCTACGTGGTATCGGTCCTGGTAGCGGAGAAATTGGGTTTGAAGATTAAAGGGGAGAGAAAGGAAATATACGACCTGTGGTGGGACGGTGTATGTAATTCAAGACTACAGACGGCCTTGGAAAAGAGCTGATCATATCGAGAGAGAGTTTAAGAATAGAATACAAGTATACAAAGGACAGGTCAAATGATAAATTCAAAGCTTAAAAAACAGTGAAAGCAAAACCATCTATTCCATATCATAGTACAGTCTGGGCCCCAAGTGAAAAGAAAAATGTCAGTACAGAAAAGAAGTCATGGACTGAACTAAGGCAAAATAGCGAAATCAATAATGGTAATATGTGGTGAAATGAAGCCCTAATAATCAAGGTTCGATTGTGTTCGATAGCTTGGTGTATAATTTTATCTATCTTGGCGTCTAACTTTATCTGGGAACTTGTAAGAAGACCTGCAATATAGGAAGAAGAATTTATTCGCCATCTTCGTTGGCTTTGTCTTCCATAGTGTCTGTTCTTCTGCGCTTATAAGGAGTTTCATCTTCATCAGGAGAAGAGGCTAAAATAAAAAAAAAAACGTTGATAAGAAGGACGTTTAAAAGTAGCAACTTCAAGCTCCTTTATTTTCTGAAAATGTTATTAAAACAATTAAAGAGTAGTCAGAACGTATTGTCTATATTTAGACATGTCCATATTTGCTGAGTTAAGGGTTGTATGATGATAAAAAGCGTCTATGTTGTGGGGGTATTCTTACGTTTACCTGTAAAATTGGTCATTTAGAGCTTGATTGACAGCGTCCTAAGCCACATTGCAGTTTAAGTGATTAAGTAACTTGGTAGGTTAATGACGTCTCAAAAATGACCACGGTAAGGTAATTTTATCCAAGTTCGGTTGGCGCTGTTTAGGTAGATGGCAGTGGCAGGCCCAGACCACGTGTTACTAAAAGAGGAGTTGGTCTGGAAATTTGTCTAAGGTTAGCGGAGCAGCCGGAGAGGTGAGGGGGGAGACCCATTTTGCATGCTTTCGTCACAGCTTGAAAAGGAGTTATGTTTAAGTGACCATGCTAGTTCCACTCACGTTGCAAATTCCTGAGGGATCAAACTAAAGATGTTTTAGATGGCCAATGGTTTTCTCTATCCCGGCGAATACTGAGCTCATTAGAGAAGATAACTCTCAAAAGTGTAGAAGGTGATTTTGTTTTACAACTGAGACAACGAGCAGTCGCGACTGCTCATGTTTTGGCTTTGGTCGTCTGACCCTGGAAGACTGACAACAATACACTGAAATGTTGTGTTTTTTAGCGAGAGTAAAATTACACCATCATACAAATTCTCCAACATATTCATACTAGTTTTATTTATTTAGAGAGGTTAATCCGTACAAAGCGGACAGATAGAATGTGTTTGTCGATCGAACCTCAGTCAGACGAACTTAACTGAGAAAAATAAAACGTCGAACTTTAATATCTTGAGCTCAACTCAGCCAGTTTGGTTCGTGGCATGAAACGTTTGACGTTTGGCCTGGTCTTAGGATGAAGCTTGCCACAGTCTTAACAGTATCTCCCACCAATGGACTGATATATTTACTTTCTGTTTAATATATTTTTTAAGCAGTTTTCAAATAGTTTTACAAAATAGGTCTACAAAATTGCAGTTTGGCCCATACATGTATATCACACTTGCCTAAGAAAACGCTGATAGTATAAAAACAGTATGCACAGTTGAACTACTTCAGTAGCTTCCCTTTTTTGTAACATACTTCTAGAATAAACTTGGGAAACAAGAATTAAAAAATTGAAAATATACAAATGTACTATTTATAGCCTGAAAAGGTTCAGGTGGGTGCACCTAGCATAGTTTACAACAAGCAAGGCACGCAAATCACTGAGCCGTGGCAGATTATCAAGTTTCAGCCTTATTCAACAACATTCTGGAAAGAGGCTGCTTTACCCACAAAAACAAATGCTAATCTGGGCGTCTACGGTAAAAAATTCCTATTACCTATATCTTTCTTAGTCCGTTGTAACAATGTTAATGGAGAAATATAAAGTTAAAGTTTTATCAAGCATAAATATAGTCAAAAGTGCAGTCAAAATTAAAACTGATTTGGCCGCGATGAAGAAAAGGTTTAAGAAACTCGTCTACATTTAGAGTACAGATAATTATTACATAAATTAGGTGTACTCATTCTAAAACGTGTGAAACGAATTTCAGTAGTTCGCGCTCCTACTTTCACTTCTCCCGTCATGTTTTACAACGTTCCATTTCCCTGAATTCTCTTTACCTTTAATTCTTGGCACCCAGTAATCGTTGTCTGTGAAACAGTCTTTAGAAACTTATTGTCAACTGTGCTTTCTTTTCCTTTTGGCGCGGAGATGCATGCATGATAATGATGTGCTTTTTATTAATCATAAGGTAATGCCTATGTGATTGACAGTTTCTTTGTCTATTCTCGGTGGAGTTTGAAAAAAACACTCTGACCTTAAAGTCTAAGCTGGCGGTGGTGAGAACAGAATCATTTTTCTCGAACCTCCTACAAAAAGTCCGACAACCAAATGAAACTTTTGACAATTACATAGGTTGAAATCTCTGATAAAACTTGTTGAAGACAGAATGGTTGTTTCGATAAAGTTTTTTAATTTTTTTAATGTATTCTCGCCTATACATGTAAGTTAACGTTCGTTCATAACGCAGCTACAGGATATTTGCAACAGCGATAGCAAATAAGTAACATCTACGAGACCTATAAATGCCCGAAAAAACACTAAGTAATTGAACAGAAATAGCCCCTAAAGGCTCGATAACGCAGTTGCAATACGGTTAAATCAGGTAACTGAGCCAGCTTTCTTGTTTAGCTGCGCGCGATACAAACGCTAATGAATCCCCTTCCTTAGCAAAGGCTGGGTGAATTGAAAATCTGCTTGATGTATAATTAAACAGTGTTCCGCAAAAACATACGACTTACCCAATACTATTGAAAAGCGGATAATTGATAGTCAGTAAAAATAGGCCGGCAAGGTGTAATCGAAACTGATCTAATCACTTTATTTGACATAGACAGAAAGCGTATGCAAATTGCGTAGGGTGGGGTCCGTGTGGCCACCAAATTTTCCATCGGCTTAAAATATATACAGAAGAAAACTTCTTTGGGATAAATAACTGGTTCTCAATTCAACTCACGTTTCCATATCTGAAAGGAAACATTTCAGCAGAATGATGTGTTTATTTCTAGGCACATATTTTTGCATCCAAGCCTGGCCGTGAAATCATCGACTGTGAAATTATTCTGACTTATCCATCCTTTTCCTAGAAAGTGGATAATACTGGCATGATTGACATTTTCTTTTTTGCCGCTTCCGTTTCTTAGAATTTTTGCTCCACTTCGTAGAATTTAATGTACTGCTCTTTTGTTCTTCTTAGAGCAATATCAAATTCGCATTTCTCGCGACCCTATATTTAACCTGCAATATCATATTTATCTCATTCGATAAGTATTCACCGTAAAAAGATTTGTTCCTCCCCTTAAACACCTCCCCCCCCCCCCCCCCCCCACCCCTCACCAACACCACTACGGACCCAATTCCCCGCGCGTAATTTCACGTACGAGAGTCACTGGCTGCAAGCGGTTTGCCTCGCTATGTGTTGATTTGCGAACTTGCCCGCTGGGATTAGTAACTCAACGTATTCAAGAGAAAAGGCTGGCAGCAAAGCAGTCCAGATACCATGTGCTAAATATGCAGAGATAAGAATCACAGAAGTTTAAATTTATAAAGGGTTTGTAATTTATTTTCTTCGTTAGCCGTCAGACAACAGAGGCATTCAGTAATCTAAGGACGGACCTTAGTTTTTCTACGTGTTGACTTCCTACATTGAAACATAACGAAACGACCATTAGGCATAAAACATTCTCGTCCCCAGAGCCACTCGGCTTAATTTGTAACCGACCAACGGAAAATACCAATTTTTTCATTGGCTGAAGGCAATTGAATGCGCAAAGCAAATTAAAAATCTAATGTACTGCCCATAACATTTTACTTCGTGCCCTTTAACATGAAATCGGTGTCTGAGTTTCGTTGATTGCGACAATCCTCTTTTGTTTATGTGCAATAGCGGTGAAGAAGAGAATTGCAGGTAAAGTTTGAGAAGTTTCTACGAAGAGAACGAGCCTTGACAAAGAAAGTATTGCTTTCGTTGTGCCCAATACTTTGCCCCTGACTCGACAGTGGCATCTTCTGGGAAACTGAAAGGAGGAGTAATGGTTAGTTCGCTCTTGCTGTTGCTCCTTGCTCGTTAAAAATCAAGCGATTGATACTGTACTTGTACGGCGTTATTAATTAGTCTAACCAGTTTTTCTAATTCCCTCTGGATACTCGTCGGTGCTACAGTTGGAAAAGAAATCAAGCTCCGACTATTTGATTACAGAAATGATATGTACGTTAAGTTTATTGCAGTGTGCTTTTAATTTATTGTATTTTCTGCTGAAATTACCTCTCTTTTGCTACACTAAGGTCAAGATAATATTTTGTTATATGCCAGTGCACAATGCCCGAACTGAATTGCTTATTAATCATTTTGGGCTGCATGGAAAAGGCAATTTTTTAATTGTGTAAAGATGATAGAGCAAGTACCCTTTCCAATCTACGTTTTCTTCCACTTAATTAATGCTTAAATCATGCTTAGATAATTCGGAGGCCTTCTTTTAATTCTTATTTTAACAGTAAGAATTGGGTTGTGAAAGGAAAGGCCATGTGCCCCACTTGTTACAAATGTTTTGCAAGAAGATATTCTCATCCTAAGAAACACAATAAGAGAAAAAAAAAATGTACGAAAGTGTCACGTAACTAGTTTGGCGCGAATGGAGTCGGCTTGCGCGTTAAGAGAAGGCTTGATGTCCTTTATGTATAACATCTCGTAGACTAAGCAATCAAACTTTTTCTCTTATTGTGTTTCTTACCTTGGGAATTATACCCATTGGACCCGCAAATATTTTATGTATTGTTTCAAAATTTTATATATTCGTTTTACACCTTATACTTTTTCACTTTTCAACTTGATAATGGCATAACGTAGCACCGAAACGTCGTTCACTTTTAAATGTTTTTTAAATGTATTTTAAAAGTCTTTTACCGTTTAACCTTTTGATCAAATCATTTTCGAAGTCTCTCCTGTTACGTACGATAAAATTGAACCACCACACATATATATCATCTTATAAAATGGCCACACATTCAAAGACGATGCTTATCACAGATGAAGCGACTTATAACACCAGCTTGACTATTTTTTTTTATTGGCAACAAATTAACAACATTAGTACACAGCAGAAAGTAAAAGAATAAATAAATAATTAAGTCAGTAAGTAACAAAACAAATTACAATAAAAATAAAAAGTATTGAAAGATAAAAAACCTGCCAGTTTCCACACACATTTAATATTGTTTGCCACAATTTTCAATGCGATATTGTTAAAAAAGCTTATGTAAAAATTCATCTAAATTAGGTTTCGTTACAATGTTCTTGCAAGTATACAAGTATTGCTTTTGCAGTAAAACCAACAGACGAAGTTTGCTTTGAGTTGAATTTGGCATTTGCATTGGAGGGGAGTCATCGCAAGTTGTACGTTCTCTTTATGATATTCATCTTGACTATACACCGAATGCAAATATGGCGGACCTCTCGGCCGGCCCGGGTCTAGTTGCGCGAAAGCGAGGCTAGTTAGGCCTCGAGAGTTTTGTTTTGACTGCGCGTCTTAGCGATTGAGTCGATCGATATGGTTTGCATCGAGTTGTTGCATGCCTGAGGGTCACCAAAAAGAAGATTTTACTCTAGCTGGAAAAGCCTTTACTTTCCCGAGATCTTTTCACAAAGAAACTTAAGGATTCATGCGATTCGGCGCGGCGATGGGAAGCACTTTACAGCGAAACTGTGCTCGCTCACTTGCTTTAGATGAGAAGACTCACGAAAGTATTTGAATGAAATAATTTTCACAAGAGATGGTGCTGTTCCACGATGTTTGCATGGTCTGTTATTTATCCAACAAAAGGTAAACATTCTCGAGAACGGGAGCATCCGCGGTGGACCGTAAGATCTTTTAGATTTCTCGCTGAAAACAGCTGCATTAAAATATAACAACAACAATAACAATCGCCTGTTAATCCTACAAGCGTGGCCTGTGAAACTATGTAAGAACCAGAAGAAAGCGACATATTTCAAGAACAGTCCTTGACCAAAATGCACTGAAAAAACTAACGGAGGAACCGTTGCCAACTAAGAAAGTAAGAAGAAGAAAAAAGGTTCTGGAAGAAAAAGAGCGTGCAAGTATTCGAGCATTGTATTTGACCTTGCGCGTGATCTATTTTAGCGACTTGTCGAATGGTTTCGAGATAAACTAACAGCGATTTTCCAAAAATTGCTTCTTTTATGGCACTGCTCAAACTCTTGAACACAGGATCGTGAAGACTGTGAAAAAACATTCACCCTTGTTGTTTGTCGTTGTGCCCCTGAGAGCGCCTGAAGATTGGTAAATCGCGACGGGGGATTCACTCGTTCTCGAGGATATTTACCTTTCCTTGGTAAGAGAACGGACAAAGCAAACTTGAAACAGAACCATGAATCTTTCAGTTATTCACCCATTCTAATAGTTTCGCGAGTCTTCTCTTCTGAAGTGAAGCGAGCACACTTTCGTTCTTTTAAAAAATAACTCCGTGATAGTAGAGTGCCTCCATTCGCCGCGCCGAATCGCTTGAATCCATTTCTTTCTTCGTAAAGAACTTTGGCAAAGCGAAGATAATCAACTTTCGTCTCTGCTGGAGTTAAATCTCCTATTTGATGGCTCTTAAGCACGTAACAACTCGAAGGAAACCATATTCATCGACTGAATCGCTAAGACGCGCAGTCAAAACAAAACTGTCGAGGCCTCACTGGCCTCGCTTTCGCGCAACTAAACCCGGGCCGACAGAGAGATCCGCCATATTTGCATTCGGTGTATAGTTTACTCTATTTTTTGGAAATCGATCCGATAATGTTTGCAGCATAAACATTCAAACGTTCGGCAGCTGTCAATAAATACTTAGTTATAATTTTAGGTAGAATGGATCAGCACACTCGGTAAGATGATGTAAGTTTACCCGACCGGAGTTTTTACCTTTTGGCACGGAAAGAAAGTCGTGAAGGTACGTGTCTGGCTGCCGATCGTTCGACATACCTACATTTCCCTTGCCCCCACTATATGCCCCTGGGTCTCCAAGAATGAAGAACCGTAGGCCCCGTCTCACAACCCTCACCCGTTTAAAAAAAATTCAGTTGTGGGACTTTAAGGAACCAAGACACTATCCGAGCAAAGGACGTGGTTCCCTGTCTGTGTAGCTATAGTGGTTTATCTCTAATTTACATTTAAATTAGGGTGATTTCATAAGTCATTACGTCATTAACAGTAAACAGTGCTTCAAACAGTGTGGCAAAAGTTTCCCAACCAGTATTTCAATTAATAATAATAGCAGAGCACCATGGGTAAGAAAATATGGTAAACTATCCATCCGAGAAAATTTGGTTATGACGTAGCGTACGCCCGCCCTCCCACCCGTACACACGCTTCATGTAAGCCCATGTCAAATGTCACAATAGATCTTGCACAACTTGACTAGCCTCTTAGTTATGTAAGCCATCCGTATGAGTACGATTAGATTGACAGCTGTCAAAATTAGACATCCGCTGACAACTATCACATGACTATCTCGCGGGCTCACATGAAAGACCAGTCGTTTTGCCCCCACAAATAAGCTGATATAATATGTCAAACTTACCAATTCAACATAAAAACGAAACTACGCCGGGCAAGGCTGTCAGTCGGCTGACAGTCGTTTAAAGTTATATTGGCAAGCCAAATTAAGGTCAGTTGACAGCTGTCAAAATGGGACATGTGCAGACCACTATCAGAAAACTAATAACGTGGGCTCAGGTTCGCTCAGGTACACGATCTGGCATTTTCCACTACATGCCGGACGGATATGTCTTACTCACACTCGTAGTCTGTTAATTCGAATATTCGCCATTCTAATGAAGGTTAATTGACAGCTGTCAAACTAGAGTATACGCTGACCATCATCACCTGAGTGTATCGCGGGCTCATTTGTCTATCCATTGAGGTCACGTAATGTTTAAAGTTTTGCGCTGATATTTTATTTGACCACGGGCTCAATTCGAAGTCCCATAGCTTAGAAAATCTATCCATCTTAGAAAATTCGGCAATCACGTGACCGTACACCGACCACCCGACCTTCCGTCCGTCCGCACCACAGGCATACCAATGTTTAATCTCACACTTTCTAGCTAGTTTGGAAGCCTGCAACCTGATATTGTACATCCATGTTTTGATTAATTGACAGCTGTCAAAATAGTGTTTCTGCTGACCAGTATCGCCTGACCCTATCGCGGGCTCAGGTATCGACCCACTGAGTTCGAGTGTTTTTTAACGTATCCGCTGACAGGTTGCTACTTTTTAATTATCGCAGGCTCAAGTTCATTTTTTTTAAAAAGCATATGAAATAAGTCGAGTTCATGAGCCGCACTTTTAAAATGTTCATTTCGAACTGACCTCGGACGCGAAAATTCAACCGGCTTTTACAACATGCAGGGAAGGCAATCACTTTTGACTTTTCTCACTGTCACGCGTTGATCACGCTCTACGTCCAATTTTTATGTTCTGATTGGTCAAAATTTGACAGGTGAGTTCATGCGGAAAATTTATGCAGCGTCTGGAAACTTGCTTACTGATAGCTGGAGCTTACAGAGTTTTGTGTCATCTTGTGATGTTTTAAACTGGCTTTTTCTACTTGGTGTACAAAATGAAATACAGCTGCTATCAAGATTGTTCTGTAATTCATGGCTGGTTTGTTTATTGCGCTTTTTGTTGACAAATGCACCGCTTGTCAAAGTCATTGGAAATCCGATTTCGGATGGCATCGTTTTCAAAAATGAGCTTACTCACTTGCCCTTGCTTGAGGCGTAATAGGGTTGAAAATTCTGGAGCACTTGATGACCTTCAGAAGCAGCATCTAGACTGGTAAGCTTGTCTTTGATGTGTGTGTGTTTTTTTTTTCGATTTCCTGAAGTCGAGCGTATGGTTTATGCGGCTTAAGTTTATACATCAGCAATGATCTAACCTACAATAGTATCAGGTTTAAAAAGCCTTAAGACATTTTTTGACCGCAAATTCAAGGAAAATGTTCCGAAGATTACTTAGTTATGATTTTGGCTGTAAACAGAAAGCTCTGAGCGATTTCCTTGCCTCGAGTTCATCTTGAAAAAGAGCAAACACCGGGAAGCCGGCTTAAAACATAAATAAGCTTATGCTTACCTGACTCATGATTTTCAGAGACACTTTACTCTCGATACTTCTCTTCGTGAATGAAAATTATTGTCTCTGTACATGTTTGACCGAATTATATTTATTTTATTGATTGTTAGTAGTCCCTCTCGCAATTTTTATCGCTGCACCGGTTGTATCCAGTCGAACATAAACATCGCATGCAGGAATACTTAAAACGCCGCGCGTAAATATCACTCGCTTATAAAGATTTATACACATAACAAAACCATACGCAGTTTAATAAATAAAGGGAAATAAAACCTAAACATAACACTTTATCTATCATGTTGAAGCGTAAACTGTAACTCTATTAATCGCACTGCAAATTTGGTGCCTGTCAAAAGTGAGACCCGTCCGGCTGGCCGAAAAGTGATTTGGGGATTTTTTTTATCGTTTTCATTAAAAGCCCACAATTATTACCCTGCATATCACATAGGACCAGATTTTTCTAACTGAAAAGTCCTGGCATTATAGAATTCTCTTCATGAAAACGTTTTATAATTCAATGCTATAATTTGTTGTGCAAAGGAAGCGTGTGCTTTGATCGTCGTGGATATTGAATGAGTGCAAATTCTCTTGCAAAATTGTGAAAAACTGCAGAATTATAGGTTTAAATAGGGCAAAAAAGAACAAATTCTGTTCGAGGTCTGTATGATAAAAACAAGGGCCTCATAGTACTGTTTACCTGAGACGTGATGAGAAAAAGTATGTAAAAGGCTGGTTTACACGCCACTAGATTCGTCGCCAAGATTTACTAGTAAACTAAACTTGTCGAACACAAAAAATCCGACCTGATTTTTTATTTTGGCCTCTCTTTTAGACAGAGGAATGCAACGTGTAAATTGGCTGCCACCAAGGACTATCGTGGCGCGTGTGTTTCTTAAAATTATCTTTCGGGGTTGTCCAATTATCCATAGTCTCTCAAACGGAGCAATGTTGGAGGTACAAATAAGACTATTTAATAACTCGATGTAAAAGCTGTTTCACTCTTGGACTGTCAAATTATTTTTCTCTAAAATCACTTAGCCTTTGCCTCAAACGTCAAATGAATGTGCCCTGATCTGTGGATTACAAGTTCATTGTTTGATTTAAATTATGAATTTATTAACGGGAGCTTCGCTTTTAGCCCTGGCTAAATCTATATATTAATAATAATAAGCTGATGCACAAAAAGAACACCAGCAAAGACTGTGACAGAAAAGGCAATAATAATAATTTTTAACCAGGAGACTCTCTCACCAGGGTGATTTTCAGAGGAGTTAAGAATTATCCCTGAGTATCCCTGAGTGGAGGAAAATAAAGTCCACTAATTATTATGTCAACAGGTTGTTGAACCAAAATTCCCATTGCCAGAAATAGTGGACATTTCGCGCCCGTGATTAATTGTCAGCGGAATCTCATGTCCAAAATGGCGGACAAAAACGATCGTAGTCAGGGAAAGCGTATCCCCTGCGATTTTTTTAATAATTTGAGCTCTGTGGATCTGTTTTACGAAGAAAAAGGCTGGAATGAAACACCTTGCAAGAAAATGTTAGGTTTATACTCGGCCGAACGGCTGATAGCAACAAAACAGTACGCGGCTGTACCTTTCCTGACATTTTCGTGACATTTTCGTGACAATTTTGTTTTAAAACCAAGCCTGGTAGGCTAATCGAGGATTTTTGAATGCCTGGAACCTAGTTTATATCCCGTGAAACATCTCTGGAGTTGTAGCAACAACCAAAATGGCGATTCGGTGAGGTTTGGAGTTGTGAAGCTTTGTCCGACCGAAATAAGTCATTCGCAACCATGGCGTCCATTACTGGACTACAGATGGAAAACTGCGGGAAATAATGCGCCTTTGGAAGTATTTTCCAGTGCAAAAATCGTCCTTTTAAAGACTGTTTTGGAAACATCTTCCATCGCAGAAGTGATATCGAGTCGTGCAAATTTACTTCAGTGAAGGGTTTATCCTCTAATCGACGAGTATTTCGCATGACTTCGGCAAGATTTTAAGACAATGTATGGAGAAATGAAGCGTACAACGAGAGATAAAAGTGGCCACTTCGGGAAGTAAGTAAACCTACTTCTAATTAGCTATTTTTAACCCAGATGCAAAGGTTGCACAGCGTTTAACATGTTTCGAGTCGTGCACCGAACACCCGTGAGCTCATAATCGATATATTTGAAAAAGTTTCCTTTTCTCCATACATTTTCTTATACGAATTCGCAGCCATTGTGGCCTTGGTGCGCACGCGCAACCGCCATCTTGTCCCTAATTTCTGGCAATGTTCAGCAACACTGAATATTTCATTGCTGAACAATTGGTTACCTTAGTTTTCATCAACTAAAGTGGCAAACTCTAAAGATGCCCTTGTTTCAGCTCTTATACACCTTGAGGCGTAAGCGTTGTTTCTTATATTTAGTTCTTTAGTTAATTTAATCTCTCCTTTGAACTATGTATGCCTATTTATTATTATGTTTCCGTCTTATACCCACCTTTGGGTTTACCAGGTGATCTTCGCGTTGGTACCTCCACCTTATGCACTGGGGACTCTTCGAAGGTGCTTGGTCTAGGTGATCTGTGTCTGGATTGTTCCTCAGTTGATTTTAAAGTCTCTCGAGATGAATCTGGGGAAATTCGCGGCTGTTCCGTTTTTACACCTTGAGGTTTGGTATCACTCATGAGGGAACTGGAATCAGCCTGAACATAACCTACAGACAGATCCCGTAACGCAATAAATTTGCCACAATAACTCGTCAATTAAAGAAAGTGAGAACAACAGACAGACAAGAACAAAAACATACAGCCACTAAACTGTATGCATGTGAAGTATTTTTTCTTAACAATTCAAAAATGATTCCCATGAATTAGCTCAAACTATAGTTCTCCCGTCCTGCTACACGAATTTTTATAAATAGTTGTATTTGAGAATCAAAGACATTTACTCCACTAATTGTTTTTTCAGAAGTTTATTTACACTTACAATTATATTTCATCAAGAGATCATAATAGGAGCTATCAGTATTATGATCTCTTGACGGAATATCTGATATCTCTGCTTACTACCTTGGTCGCTTTTGGTTCCATAGGTGTCTTTCTTCTGACGTTTTTTTTCAGGCTGGGCGAGACCTATCAAATCTTCAGCTGTCAAAGAAGGAAAATTTCCATTTATTTAATAACAAAAAAGAAAAAAGTAGTACCTACTAACAAGACGAATCACACGGATTACAGTCCCGCACAAATCCCCCCTTCCCTCCCCAACACCTGCCTCACTTGCTTGTATAAGGAAAAAGTACTTATCGCAATACAGTAACCAATGAAGAACCACAGGGTGTTTCAAAAGTTCATTCCGGTTTCTTTGTCGCTAAAAGTTCACTGATTATTAAAAATGCCTTTTATAAAACAAAGTATGTTATTCATTATTCATTTAACATTGAATAACTAAAATGTTAGTAACCAGAATGTCTTCTTTAATTTTTTCTGACATTTTCTGAGTTATGAGGTATAGAATGTGCGAGCTCTAAAAGTGTGTCACTTTTCCAGGCGAAGCGTAGTCACGGTCTTAGTTCGTCCAGTGTTTTAGGGGCTGGATCTTTGTATTTTGTCACGTCAACGATAATCCAGATGGTCTCTAGGAGGTTTATATCACTTGCGTTTGCCGGCCGGTCCTCCTTTGCTGTAAAGTTTGCAAATCCTTTCCTTCTGCATGAAGTGTCCGCTGCGGTTTTCTCTTCAAGGCTTTCCAACCTTTGTTGGTCACATTTTTCCATGCCGCTGTGCTCGAAATTTTGATATTGTGAAGTTGAAGTTCTTTTAACTTTCTGTCTTGTAGAATTATTACGCATATACTTACAGCTTTTTCAATAACATTTCTCATATATATTGGAGCCTCTTCAGTCATATATTGACTGGAGAGGCTCGAAAAGGGAGATATATCTCAAGACGTTTAGTTCAGTTTATTTTTTACAGTTTTTACAATTTCTAGATTTTTAGTGTGTTGAATGTGTAAAAAGACGCGATGTCCTCTTCTAGCTCTTGTCATTGTTAACTAGTAAACCAATAGTAACCACTCTGACTAGTTGTTGCATTAAATGAAATTTTGATGCAGTCGTGGGTCTAAAACTGATGCTAGCAGGATTCATTTATCTGTTGATTACAACTGGAAACAATCGATTCCGAGATAATGTCACAGCGAACCTTAAAATCTACTGTTTGTACAGACGACATTGTGTCTCCCATTAGCTTATAGCTAAAAACATAGACACTTAACGTTTTCATTCATTCATTCCTACCACACAAGATTGCAATGTACTTAGCCATGTCCGTGGCTCAGATAGACGTCGATATGATGGCAACCAATCCGAAGCCGGGGCGCTAAAGAAGAAGAAATCGAGTAAGCTGGCCCGAACCGAGATCCACCCGCAAAGCGACGAGGAGAGACCAAAGATTAAACTAGAAGCTACTCTCTCCATCTTGTCGGTGTGAAGGAAGATAGGGTGCACCTTTCATTCATCCTCTACACACCAACATACATTCCACCAAAACTCCTTAATTCTTCCACGGCTACCACTAACACCACGCCTATTACAGTAGCCGTCACTACGATAATTACCACAACCACTACCATGACCATGACTGCCGCTACATATGGCCACTACTACTTTTGATGCCTGGTCAGGGGCTAGCGGTCAAGATGGCCACGTTTTTTGTTGCCCTCCTTATTCAATAATTTTACGAACATTTAGATTTAACTTTGAGTTTCCTATATCAGCGGAGCCCCATAGCTATGATGGGAAGGGATAGAAAATGGAAGCCTATCAATGCCAGAAAATTTGGCTGTGACGTTAGCGTACAGCGACCGTACAGACTGAGAAAAGGGGTAAAAAACTCCGTCGGGTAAATATGGAAGTCCCAGACATGTACGCTGCGTTTCGTATCAGCACAAAATTAACCATTTTAAGGGCAACCAAGGAGTTGCTCGAGTAAAAATTCTTGATTGAAGTTTCTTGTATTCGACTTGAGACAAAATTTTCGGAAATAAATTTCTAAAGCTTTGCTTTTTGCCAAGAGCTTGGTCAAGCCTGTGATCACACTCCAGGAATCACACTTCAGGAACAACTTAGTCTCTACTTCAAAAGTAGGTTGAGTTTGATCGTCCGGGTGAACGTAGCCCTGAATAGGACTGTTGTTGTTGACAGTGACTGACGTTTCGACTACCTGTGCGGTAGTCATCTTCAGAGTCACTTTGACTCTGAAGATAGAAATGCACTCTACCCGACTATTCTCTACCGCCGTTGAATCGACTCGACCCTGCTCTAATGTTCTACTCTGCTCTTTCCTACGCTTCTTTTCTAACTTCTCTATCTAACTGTTCTTCTACATTCGTTCACTCTTACAAACTCGGGAGGCTTTGAAGCTCTACCAGCAGATTCCACCAATTTTTGGGAAACATTTGTGTTTAGAACCTCTTTAGAGTAATTAGCGACAATGACTCGTAACATAAGCAAAACTAAAACCAAAATTAATGGTGTGTGGTAATCGCCGAGATTTTTTACAAGTTGTTTTGTATTTTGACGAACCCTAAGTCATTTTTTTTTCAAAGCAACTGCCTCTCGAAAATTGTATATTTGTGCGAAGTCCTCGAATAAATGCACATTTTTTTAGAACTAAATCTGATCGGTCTCAATTAAAACTGTTACATGAGGTTTTGACTGTAGTGCTCAAAGAGAAAGTTCCTGAAAAGAGATAGCACCTAAACCTTCGTGGACGAACGAGAAAGTGGTTGGCTCAAAATTAGTGCCGTCTAACGTTTATACTTATGGCTTCGAAAATAAACGAACACTATCTTTTTCAGACATCCAGATCAGTTTTAGTTTCTTTTTTCGATCCCTTTTAACCATTTTTTGTTTTTAGTTGGCTCTGTGAAATCGCTAATTCGAACGATGTCTTTTTTCCCATTATATTGCTGAATACAGAATGACCTCACAGCGAAGTATCCACTGATTTCTGGAATTTCTCTAAATAAAATGGATTATTTTCACTTATACATAGTATTCGAACAATTGTTTGCTAGTTATAAAGGACGTGCTGTATGCTGGAAGGAGCGAAGTAAAGAAGATATTTCAAGATGGCGATTAGACTAAAATTGGCGTTTTCAAAAAGCCAAGTAAAAGCAAAAAATGTTCGCAGGTATAAAAATGTTTTGGCCCAACTCTGACTCATTTTAGCCCGATGTACTTATGTGAGCACGGGAAGGTAATAAGTAAGTTGTGACATAATTGCTGATTTATATAATTATGATAAGAACTTTAATTATCTTTCCAAACCATTCGAAAACAAACTCTTTTCATTGTCAATTCTGAGTCACAACAATGATAGCGCTAATGAAATTCCGCTAGGGTTTTCATTGCGCACTATCCCCAGCCATACATTACACTATTACTAAGTTTGCGTTATAGTCTTTGGCTCGATACAGTGTTTCCGGGGTCAATACCTCCCAAGTTTGAGCATAAACTACGTCGCCATAAACGAAGATTTGGAAACATTGCCACCACAGTTGCATTAGATAAAGATAAAAATTTGTTATGAATAGGGTAACAACGACATCAGAGTTGTCATAGCAACGAAATGACGCTATTACCTATTTTACTTGCATCAGTATATCTCGGCACTGGGAACTTTTCTTCCAAAATCGTTTACGGAAGCTTTTTCCTCCAATAGCAGCCTCGATGTTCGTGAAGTTTAAGCGAAATCTGTAGGAGTGTTATCGAGATATTTTGGGATGAAGTTATTTAAAGTTAGAAACACAGTAAACAATGGACAAACTTGATGTTTGGCCATTATCTGTAGAAAACGAGGCGCTTTTGACATGCAATTTCACCTCAAAGTAGTTTCAATCGTTTTCAAAACGTGTGTGAAAGATCATGGAGATAGCTCCAGCCGATTGCTAGAAAGAAGGGTTTGATTAGTATGTATCGAAGTGCTCTTGTTAGTAGCCTCCCACGCAGACGTTTTTAGGGAAACATTAAAAAATAGCGAATAATTTTTAAACCGCTGGACAGATTTTTTTCAAAAAGTAATATTCTTGAGATTAACCTTCCTTTTATATAACCTTTTAGTTTCAAGATTATTGATATACGTAAGGCAGTAAAATTGGGGCTACAATTCGTTAATTTTTTATCGGAAGTTTCGTCATAACAAGTAAAAACCTCTCATTATTCAGGGTAACGGGGGAATTTCATATATCTCCCATGATGCTTCGCGGCTATTTCAAGATGGAGCTCATCTAAGGTAAGTCTTAACGTTCTCTGTTAATCTTTAATGTCTGATTGATAATTTAAAATGTTTCCTTGGTCATTTCACGCATTATTGCTCTCGTTTAGGACTCTGTTAAACCATGCTGTTTTAACTCGCAAGTGCATGCTTGCTTAGATGACGTACAATTATCGAAAACTGTCTTTATTTTAGCGAAGTTTGCTCTAATAAATTATTCATATCGGCGGACAAGGGGTGCTTGATACTAGTTCCACGCTCCGACCTCTTTCGACCCCGCGATTTTTATGGGTTTGACCGTTTTGAAATATCGCATTTTCTGCCCTTTCTCAGCTAGAATGCTAGTCGACGGTGTCAATTTCTCTATGCTAAGTCCTGCGAAGATGGGGCATTTTTTCTTGAGTTCGCTCTTTTTTCGCTTATCGAAATACATATTTGCCATTTCTTTAATTAAGCTTATTTATGTTCATGTTTGATAATGACATGGTGTTGTGTTACGAACAACATAAAGATGTCTTTTTAATTTTTATTGTTTTTATTTGAACATTTCCCTTCCCTTGAATTTTATTTCCGATAGACGTCTTTTTTGTTCTTTGACGATCTTGGTATTTTTGACTGCATAAGCCGAGCTTGTTGAGGTAATCGCACGTACTGTCACTGTACGGTTAATGTATTCACTGCATCGATGAATTGAACACCGCGATCACAATCAAACAACAAAAAAGAAACCGTACACAAACAACAGATATTCATTTCAAGACAAGCACGTGGAAATCGCTTGTGAATCCATGGAGAGCTTTATCAACACACGTCAATACAAGACGCATTGAGGCAAAGATCTTGCTCGCTAGCTTCAAGGAGCATCTGCGTAGACTGCCTTGTGATCGGACGGCAAGTTAGTTAATATCGACGGGCAAAACACTCCCTTTGACTTAACAAAAGATATATTTGGAATAGTAAAACGAAAATCGTAAAATGATCGACACAGCAAAGGTACAGAAGGTTTTATCGGCAAAACAAGTCGCTTTCCACCGTTGTTTAATTGTCACGCCCATCTTGAACTGATAGGATCACGTGCGTTCGGAAGCTTGATAATATAGTATGAAGCGATGCATCATGGGATATATGAAATTAGTCCCCTTTATTCAGGGTTATGTTTCCAAGTTTTATTTTCACGTGAACAGCAGTAACTAACAATGCATTTGAAATATGCAAAAATGCTAGCTATTGTTGTGCACAAAAATATGGAACTTGGAGACAATACCCTGATTAATGAGAGGCTCTCACTTGTAAACACAAAATTTCTGACAAACTATTAGCGAATTGTAGCCCTCATTTTACCCCTAATTTTTGAAAGTAGACCAAAATGTTTACAAACCGCTAACAAGATAGCCTCTTAAGCAGGCGTTTTTAGGGGAGCTCGTTTTTCATCAATCCCACAAACGGAAGACAACATTCCTTTCCCAAGCTTAGCCAATCACATTGTACTTTCCAAATTCTGGAAAGTTGACCTTGACCTCAGGGTAATCTGATAATTACTCAATCTGCATGAAACAGTGGGAAAGCTTTCTGACCTCCAATAAATGTTAGATTCAGAGCGGCAAAAGTAAGATTTAGTCAAATTTTAGAATACTTCATGCATAACCTTAGCGAAGGAAAGAAAAGAAAGAAAACGGTAACTCTAGGGTCACGTTTTAGTCTTGTTTAGCCTGTCAACAATTTATTTCACAACTGTTGATTGGTCACTTACCACGAAATTAAAACAACGGGAAAGGAATGTTGTTTTCGGGTAGAGCAGGCGTTTTCGGGAAAGATGAAAAATGAGCTCCCCTAGAAACGCCTGCGTGGGAGGCTACTAACAAGAGCGCCCAGATACATACTAATCAAATCCTTCTTTCTAGCAATCGGCTGGAGCTATTATTCACACACGTTTTTAAAAAGATTGAAACTACTATGAGGTGAAATCGCACGTCAAAAGCGCTTCGTTTTCTACACTTAACAGCCGAATATCAAGATTGCCCATTTCGTTTTATCATATTTCTAACCATAAAAACTTTATCCAAAAATATCTCGATAACGCTCTTACAAATTTCGCTTAAACTTCACGAATATCGAGGCAGGTATTGCAGGAAAAAGCTCCCGTAAATGATTTTGGAAGAACAGTTCCCAGTGCCTAGAAATACTGCTGCAAGTAAAATAGGTAATAGCGTCATTTCGTTGCTATGACAACTCCGATGTCATTGCAACCTTGATCATAACAAATTTTCATCTTTATCTGATACGACTGTGATGGCAATTTTTCCAAATCTTTGTTTATGGCTAATTAGTTTATACTCAAACGTGGGAGGTATTGACTCTAAAAAACTGTATTGAGCCACCTTAACCTAAAGATGGGATTGACTTATTTAAACTCTTTTAAGGCACCAAGCCTTTAGACTGATTAAAATATGTCTTTTAATTAACTACATTTCAGTTCATCTCCTTTCCATTTATTACTGGGAAACCAAAGGCCCCCATTCAAAATATAATTTCTCCGTCTCTGATTGGCCAGAACCACAAATTGCACCACAATTCATTATTTCGAAATTGGCCGTCTTGATCCATTTCCATCTTTGCCGCCTGCATGCACAGGCCATAGAAAATGGTGAAAATAGCCTTAAAGCAGTCATTGGCAATTAAACCAGACCATCAGTTGATTTTGGAGATGATTTTGTTATTCAAAGCAGAACCTAAAATGGGTCTTCTAAGCAAATAAAATATGCCACCTTCAATACAAGTGCAGACTAATCTGCGGACCAATTTAGATTCTGACCCAACAATATAATTATATGAGGTTATCATTTTTCTCTTTGGCTTCTTGTCATGGGTCATTCAAAACGTTTTCTTTTCTTTTTACCTTAAATTTGTTCTTCAGTATTATATAAATAAAGATTGCATGGTAAAGCTTAAGGAAATCAGAGGCACGATAAGCTCCTAGAACAATGCTACAAATCATAAAATTTTCTTTTACTTCCGACTATGGTAACAAACTGCGGCTTTTTAAATCTAGTGATACTAACCTTGACGTTTCAAAAAATCCTGTTCACAAGCTTTGTACTCTTCCTCGTTAATGGATGTTTTAATTTCAATCCCAGTAACCCCAAAAGCACTTAGAGTATTATCTGTCACAAGGTACTTCTGCACCATTTCACCCAGGTGACCAGAGAGATAGTCTTCCCACAACTCACGAAGAATCTGCAGAGAGCTACATTTTACTACGATGGTTAAACTTCCTATCCGGATGTCAGTGATAATCACTTTGCGAACTTTATCGAGATACTGTACTAAACCATCGAACTCCTCTGCTGTAGATGGATTAACGTTCTCTATATATCTCCTTCCAAGTAGTGCAAGAAAGTCTGCTACGGGATTTGTTGCAGCGAAAGCCTGCATGTGAATTCCAAGACTAGGTGCTGAAAAAAAAACAAGACAAAGAGATGTGGGTGCCAAGAAAGTTCAACACGTGACAATTGACAGCTTACAGATTTCCCTTAGCATGGGCAATTTGTCTAATGTTTTGATGGGATCCTTTCTTTTAGTATTTAATGAAACCTACAAGTAACACCTTCCTGGTATGATATTCATTTTGACATTATTTCTTTACAACTACCACTTAAAGCTGCTCTTCACTATTTAAAAGCTGTAATAGACCATTTTACAGTTGTGGACTAATACCCTAGCCTTCAAGTGAATGTTATGCTGAGGTCGACCTTGTTTTGATACAAACCTCCTTTGCTTTGTTATGGAAATTTTCTTTGAAAAAAAAACAGTTAGCAGAAGAATAACTTGATTTACATAATAAAGCAGGAAGGTTTGTATCAAAACAAGGTCACGTGTCATCTCGCTTCAATCCATAACTGTAAAATGGCCTATTGGCTATTAGAGCCAACCGTCCAGTTTTTTTAACAACAATTTTGGCGCTAATTTAGAATATTTTCCAAATCCTAGAAAACAGTCAGCAAAACCTACGGACTAGAAAAAAGTATTTTTGACCATTTAAATGTGGCTAAATGAAATTTAGGCAAAGTTAAAATACAAACAATGCTGGCCAGCGGCTTCTTGTTGCCTGCCTTGGGTGGCCCCAGACATCCAGCAGGGGCACCTCCTGATTCATAAATGCATTTTGCTTGCTTGCCGTTACTTGCAAAGTCATATTTAGCTTGCCTGCCGTTGCCTTGCTTAAATTTTTCTGCCCGTTTCACCCTCCCAACAGTTCCTCCTAGCTAGGTAAGTATTGGTGGTAAATATTCCACTGAGTGATTCAGTGTGACAGTGCCTGGTGGTGGCCCCTTGCACGGTTGCCATGGATACCTCATTTCTTGTTACAGCTTTGCCCGGCTCCATCAATCCTTAAAGGCACCAGCTCCCAAGCTCATCTATTGCTGATGAGTTTAAGGACGTTTTGTTTTCCTTTTTCATACCTTGTGCTTCGAATGCGCTCATAGAAGGAGCGATGCTTTCATTTTCGTGCGAAAATGTTCTTCGTGTAAACAACATAACTTAGGCCTAATAGGGAATTTCTTGTTCTACGTTGTAGGCTTCTTGACCGTGTTATTCAATAACAAAATAATAGCCCTTTGTGGTCCACTTTTTCGCTTAACTATCCAATAGATTTTGTGAACAGAAAAGACATGAAGTCTCTAAATGTATCAACAATGGTCCTACAACTACAACGTGAATCAAGGATAAAATCAAAATTTATTGTGTTGGTTTATCATAAACAATGATTTTCTTTTCAATAATAATTTAATAATTTATAGAGCGCTATTCACCTACTCTTTCATAGCGCTTTACAATGATAATGTTAAAATAGAAGCTAAAAGCTAAAATATACCTTAAAAATATCAATACATGTAACCTGCGAAAACATCCGTTTCTCCTCGCTCTTCGCCGCTGGGGACGTTTCGCGCGGAGGAACGTCTACGACTCAGCGACAGAAATTCCCTACCGATGACGTAAAATCTGTCCGGAATCCGGTCAGAAGCGCTGACTGGTCGACGGAGTAGTTACATTGTTTTAGCTATTGTTTACGAATGACAGACAAAAGACAAAAGGCCACAAAGGTCAAATGTAAACGCAAAGAATCTCTAACAAAACATCAATATTTGTGGAATATAGTTTTCTCTAGAAGAAGCATTTGAGTTTTGCTGGAGCTAGTTGGCAGATGGACACAACACTTTACTAAAATCGACCAGAAGACACGTAAAATTGGACAAATCCATATTTTGAACCCCATCAAGACTACCGGATTTATTATGTAAACATTGATTTGCGTCATCAGTATGGAATTTCTGCCGCTGAGTCGCAGACGTTCCTCCGCGCGAAACGTCCCCAGCGGCGAAGAGCGAGGAGAAACGGATGTTTTCTCTGACTAAAATACATGTAGAAGAAATGAAAGTTAAACATATAAAATCTTAAAATACTGAGATAAATTTACAGATAATAAAAATATAAATACGTGTACTAGACCGTGTACTGGATGAGAATTTCAGCAGAGTGCTGGGTGAGATATTTGCGAATCTTTGATATATTTCTGAGATGGTAATTTGCCTCACTACATATCTTTTTCACATGTTGTTCCATACAAAAGCAATTGTCCATGATGACTCCTTGGTTACGCGTAGACGACTTAGGAGCAATGAACTCATCTCTAACCCGAACATATTCGTTATTTGGTCTAATTCGAAATCTGGAGCTAATGACGACAAGTTCAGTTTTGTCTTGATTAAGTTTCAATAGGTTTTTACACATCCAAAGGTCTATTTCTTGAACACAGCGCTCAACACGCAACTTTGCCTCATCAAGATCAGCAGAGCAATCAGTATTGAAGGATATATATAGTTTCGTGTCATCAGCGTACAGATGTTATACTAAGTTGTGCTTTTTAATGATATCAGCAATCGGAGCAGTGTAGACGAGGTACAGCAGTGGGCCCAGTACCAACCCCTGAGCACCTTACGGAGCAACGGTTGCTTTGATGACATGTCCTCCTCTACCTTAACAACCTGTTGGCGGGAGGTTAAGTAAGACTTAAACCAGGCCAATGCAGTTCCCTTCACTCCGAAACGGTTCGAGAGTCGAGATATTAGTATTGCATGATCCACCGTGTTAAATGCTGCAGAAAGGTCTAATAAAAGTAATATGACCTGCTTGTTTTGATCCAGAGAACACAAGATGTGATTTTGTACTCTAAGTAGCGCTGTTTCAGTTGAGTGAAATTCTTTGCATGCTGAATGAAACGTCTCATCAAGTTGGTTGGTCCTAACATGTTTCGTCAGTTGAACTGCCGCAGACTTTTCAACCAGCTTGGAAATAAACTTTTGAACTGCTTGAAGTCAGCAGTTGCTTTCTTTAGTGCAGAGGAAAGCGAAGCAATCTTTAGGGCATCAGGCATTAAACCAGTTGTCAATGACAAATGAACCATCCTGGTAGTAGTAGGTACGAGTACAGGGAAGCAACCCTTAAGAACTAATGCCGGCAGAGGATCAAGACAACCGGACTTGCTTAGAGGCTTATATGTAAATTCCTTGATGTCCTCTTGACTGACCTCATGAAAGTTATTTAATTCAGTAGCGTTTGAGGGCAATTCATCGTCATCAGCTAGCGATAGATCTGTGTTTCTTGCCACAAGGGCAGTGTGAATCTTTTCAACTTTGGCACTGAAGTTGATTTCATATGATTGTACAGCTGACTAGGCCCTGATTGTTTAACATAAAACACGGAAGAGAAATGCTTCCTCTCTTTTTTAAAGACTATTGACTGGTTGATCGTAACAAACCTCTATTATTCGTTTAGTAAAGAACAAGTCTCTGATTCGCTATAACCTGAGATCAGGCTCTATTTTCGTTTCGCTTTGAAAATTACATTCTGGCGGGCAAGGGGAAACGAAAAGAGAGCCTGATACAAACCTTCTACGAAACGTCTGCCGCCCACTTTTTGATTGATTGACATTTGCCAAATCAGCCAACCAAAATTACTTCCGTTGCTTGTAATTCTAGTGCGCAAATTTTTCACGCGTGGAAAAAATGCAGACTGGCTGACTTAAAAAAAAGCTTTTATCTGTTAATTTTTTAGCTAAAAGTAAAACAGTCAGCACAATCACATTTAACTTCTTGCGAGATTAAGGGAGATCTCGAAGGTTATTTCTGTAGGCGTAGAAGGGAAAAAGTTTTCGAAAAGACGGCGACACGATGTTCTACTAGTTGTATTATTTTGGCAAACAGCCAACGAGCGAGGACACCAGTTTTCCTGGTTTATTTTTTTTACAAAAAGCGAAGGCAAACAACCAGTCTGTTACCTTAAGCCACCATCTTTTATAATAATGCCTACAAAAATTTCTTGAACAGCGATGCGATATTTTTCGTCTAAGTATTATAACACTTCACAGTTGGCGATTGAGGTTTCTTTCGCAGTCAGAAGTCATTCCTGGCTAAACTTTCAAATGAAACCAGTTTTAAGATGGACAGTATTTTGATTTGCACTTGTTTGTTGGTAAACCGAAAGGCACCTTGTTAGCGGTCAACAACTTGCAGAGGGATTGAACTCCGCGATACACTCTCATTAGTTCCCTAAATATAGCAAATCCTGAGAAGTTATGAACAACCATATGAATTTTCTGAATTTCCATGGAACATATTAAGGCATATTTTCCTACCACAAGACCATAAAACAATAAAAAAAGACAGCAAAATCGATCCTTCTCTCCGCCGACGACGGATCATTCACGAAAACAACCACGCGAGGAATAAGCGCTTTCAACTTCCGGCGTTTCCGACAGCCAATTAGATCTTGTGGCATTATTCTAACAGCCAATCAGCATTACGGCCAAGATCTGGCCGTAACGAGCACAAACGTGAGAGAGTTTGTATCAGGCCCAATTTTAGCGGTAGCCGTTAGAGAGAATGTATGCCGGGAACCGCTAAAATTGGGCCTGATCTCAGGTCAGATTCGTTAAGTCAGTTATATCAGTACACAAGAAAGTGGAGTGGTACCAAAGATCTCCAGAAAAGGTCTATTTCTTTTAAGCTCCAGAGTGTAGATACAGCTGTATATACTATGTTCGATTTGAATCAGGTCAAACCATTACGAAAGTAATTAAATAATTACGAATGAAAACCATTACGAAAGTACTTTAATCGTGAAACTAACTTTTGCGACCTGGAGCGGCTTGAGCTCATGTATGCCCTGTTTGTAATGACATAGTCGCTGACACAAAGCGCAGGTAAACGACCAGAAATCAAAGTCCTAAAATAATTGAAGAGTAGAACTGTAAGTTTAACCTGCGCTATGGAGTCATTAAGCGACCACCTCCATAAAGCGGCCGGGGCCACCTTTTGACCGTTCCGACGAGAGTTCACCTCTGTGAAGAGGCTACCGTTTGATACTTTGTTTTGAAAACATGATGAAGTAAAATACAGACAGAGATGGAAAGTCACGAATGTTTGAGTACCCGTAATGTAACAGCACGCCAAGGTATATACTGTAGCACCGTTCGTGTAAAGTTCAGTGGGAAAAACTGGTCGCAACATTTGGTGGAGAATTTGCTCGTTTGCTACAATACTCTAGTAGTTTTGCTCATTATGAGAGCTGCCTCCTGTCAGTTCGACTATGACCTTAGCAAAAGTTGTCAGAAGCCTCTAAAAAGGAGTTTGTTTCCGAATTAAGTGAAGTTTCTGCTAAGGATTATGCTAATCTGTGAAGAATCTCTATTCAGTAGCCTTCGTTGCAGCCGGCCACGCTTCGTCTCGACCATTGGCAGAGGCTCTATACAGGCGGTTTAGAGTGTCTGCGACGCAGGCTACAATTCAGCGGCCAACCTCTATTAACTGTCCACTTGCCGTTACCCCGAGGGTGGCCGCTTAATGGAGGTTTAATTGCATATTTCTGACAAGAGTCCTGACAACGTAGACATGTTATTGTTGAAATCAACTGCCAAGCCTTTCATGACAAGACATGAGAGACTTAATATTCTTAATATCGTTTCAACAATAACACCGTACGTGAGCGCGTTGGTACCCTGTTTCGTTTGCAGTGTTAAGGTTGTTGGTGTTTATACTGTTTCACCATACCCAAGTTTACTCTCACGGTATATCTCCCACCTTTCTTTAACGTTTCTCCTTAGCCCGCGTTTGTTTGTTAAAAAGCGTGTTGGTCTCCGTTGCCGACCTTCATCGGTAATCAACGATTTTGCGGTTTCCGAGTTAGTGCTGTTTTTTTAACGTTTTCACTTCCCTAGTTCGTTTGCACGGTGCTGTTCTTGTCTTTTTAACGTTTCTTTTTTCTCGTTCTTCGTGCAGTTCGCTCGTCTTTGATGTTTCTCCCGTTTCATTTGTACAGCGTTGATGTTTTAAATGTTTCTCAATAGTTTCCTTTACAGAGCCAATCCTTCTTGTTAACGTTTTCCCGTACCTCAGTTCGTGCATATGACGTTTTTAATAGTGACTTCCCCGTGCGTCAGCTCGTTCATATGTTAAGGCCTGTCTTTTCAACGGTCCTTCGCAACCTAGTTCGTACGCATGTTTTTAACGATTTAACATACATGCAGTCTGAAAACATTAGTGCAATGTAAGTCTCGCCCTCTTTTTGTTTCCTTTGTACTTTGGCTCGTTCGTCTGATTCCAGTATTATCTATTTATCGTTTCTTTGCATCCTGGTTCGTTCGTTAGTTAATGAAGTTTATATAAAGGTATTGCCAGTGAGATCATTATTGCAATTTTTAATGAAGTGCCATACTCCGCTGAACGGCTTCATACTCTAGCTCGTCCGTTATGATTTGAAACTTGTCTTTCGAAAACTCACCTCTATAAGTCAGTACCTTGAAAAGTGTTAACCTTACTTTTCTTTTTCCTTTTAGGTACGTTAATTTTGTGTACGTTAATAGTTACTCTCATAGTACAGTGTCTTGTTTCAATAGGAAGAAACAGAAGCGTGTCATTTGCTCGGTAGCATGTTATGAAGGCATCAAGACAGAACCAAATGGAAACAAAATAGGTCTCTCAAACAACCATGATAGTTATTACCCACCATTGTTTGGTTATTATATATTATAACATAGCTACAAAAATCCCCTAATCAAATTCAATAGCGCGAGCGTGCTTCATATTCCTATTGAGCACGCTGATGACGTCAATAAACTTTTCGTAACTCCTCGAGTTGTTGTGAACTTAGCAATCCTGAGTCTCCTGAGTGTATCCATAACTCAGCAATAGACAATGAAGCGTTTACCATGTGTTTTATAAGGAAATTTAAGAGGAGACGTTTGAATTTGTTAACCGATAGTAAGGAAAAGAGGTGAGTGTTGTTGTTGTTGTCATCTCCGCGAGCTGTGCGGGCTATGGCGTGAGATCATTCTATACAAAGTTGCTTTCTCTCAATAACAATATTTCGGTGAATTAATAGTTTTCCGGCACCTAAATATGGATTTTACAATAATTTTAGAGTACACTTTCTCTCAGTTTCAGGTTAAAAACATAAGCTTAACTGTGAGGAAAAAAAATATACTCACGTAAACATTGACGCGTACTGCTTTGAGCGCGCCCTACAATAATAAAATTTTAAGTTAACTGATGCATTGATCGCTTTGATAATGTTATAAAACAATTAGTTCATGCTCCAGCTGTGCGTATGTCGAGATATTGAGCACTTGGGAAGTTTGGAGAGCACTCAAGAGCTCTCCAAACTTCCCACGTGCTCAATATCTCGACATAGGCACGCTGACCAATGAACTAATTGTTAAAAAAGCCCCAGGTTGGGTATAATGCCCTTCATTCATTCGACACTTTTTCGGCTATTGGAAGATTGACGTCAGTGGGTCATCATCAACAATCGTTGAATGATGTATACCTTTTAAATTGGTCAGAATGAGCTCATTAGAAGAAAATTAACCAGAGAAAATATCTTGAGCATGAATTATAATGACGTTACATTGTCTTATAAAGCAACTTACCTTCGGTTAAACCTGACTCAGCAGTAGTATGACTATCTCTTAAACACGTTGCTAGCATTAAACGACTTAATTCTTCAAGTTGATTTCTGGTCGCGTCGTTTTCCTCTAGAATTCTCTTAAATCCTTCCTCGACAGTTTTCTTTAATTCCATGTCTTGCCGATACCACTTCTCCAGTTCTTCAACATTTCTTTTATCATCAGCTGTAAGAGAACTCTTTAAGGACTTATCAATTTCCATCTGCCATTTCTTTTTCTCTTCACGGCTCAAATGCCCCGCAATTCTAACGAGAACCTCCCGGATTTCACTCCAGTTGGATTGAAAATCATCATGTGCGATATCCATGGTTCCCTCCACATGGGCATAGAGCTTGTTCCGATAGTCTTTTACCCGCATTAGGTCTGCAGCTAGACTATAATCTCCACTTGCAAGTGGTTTATCCCATCCATAAAGAGGAGGAGTAAGGTTGCATATTTGGTTTGTCCTTAGTAATCTGAACAACAGAGTTATATCACAGACCTTGGACTCGCCATACGCACCTGGAGAGGGGTAAAGAGTATCCCGCTGTGGTTTGGTAAGTTTGGGATGATTCCCAGTCAACTCCTTCTTTATCGAAGGATCACTAAGCTTTCTTGAAAGATCTCTTGGTGGACAGTATTTGTCCAAAGTTTCTCTTAGGAGCCTGGTGCCCCCAGATATCAACAGACGCGTAAGACGTAGAAAATTTGCCTTTTCATCCGTTGGAGAAAGTATTTCGTCTGGATCTGCCATAACACTGCTATGCTTCCAGACAGAAAACGTATTACATTTTCAAACTGGATTTCAAAGTTAAAGCAGCTGAATTTACGATTCTACCTGAAAAATATATTAAAATATCAAACAACTACGTTTATAAAGAAGTTCAAATAGAGTAGAACTAGTGTTAGACGCTTAACCAGGTTCACTACAGTAACCAACAACAATGATATAGTACAGTGGAACCTCGACATAACGAAACCTCGTTTTTGCGAACATAATTGCCAGTCCCTTGGCCCTTCGTTCTACAAAGTTCCACCGTATACAGTACAGACTGGGCTTGTAGTAAACTTGCATCAAGTTGACCTCTTAATAGCTGTCCGTGAAATAATTTGTAGAAATATTTTGTCTACTGTGTTTGGTTGGTATGAGATGGTGTATGAACTTTCTGGCGCGGAGAGACATGGTGATGATATGCTTTTTTACCCAAATGCCGGGTTGAAATCTTTGATACAAATGTCGTAAATGGAATAAAGCTGTTTCGATGATGTTGCTTGTTTTCTCTCCTGTACACTTGTCAAACGTTCACTGTGATAATATGACGGACAAAAAGTGGTATTTGTTGAAAATCGAACTTAAAGGATAACGTCGATAAAGGGCTTTTAACTGGGCTGCCTCTGAGGCAGATCCAGTTTTTAAACGGGTATGTCACGCAAGAACCGACAAGAATTAAAAGATTTACCGCAAAACACTGGCATCGACATCCAGCGGACAAGGGAATCACTACGGTAGACACGAAAAAAAACTGACAAAATACAGAGGTCACTGAATACTAATGGACGACAAACATAACGACAGACCTCTCGTTAAATCAATGGTGAAAGAAACGCACAGCAAAGTCGTGCTCCGAAAAGGCCACTTGCACTAAGAGCTCACGTACCCAATGCTACCTTTAAACAATGAGTTGGAATCTTGCTGAGGCCAAAAATTGACAGAGCACGTAAAAATAATCGAACATTTTTTATTGATAACAATGCTAACTATTAAAATCCTGTTTGCAGTTAATTCACTTAACAAAACACTATTCCGTCAAAACACTATTTACAATTCCTTTCGTTTAAAAAACACTTAGTTTTGATTAGAAAAAAATTCACTTAATTAAAAAAAATCATTCGAATTAAAAACATTTCATTTCAATTAAAACAATCCATTTTGTTTTAAAAAAAAGAAAGTATTTTCAAGGTCAATTTGCATTCTTACTAAGAAAATCACTAAGAAAGAGGGAAATTAAATAGCGTTCTCAATGCGTTATTGACGATTATTTAAAAGTAAGGAAACACATCAAAAGTCCGATTGAATGGCTCCTTCTGCAACTTGGACGTCAATGTCAACATTCTTTATGTCACATGGCACTCTTCTTGTCCTAGAGCCTCTAAGACAAACCAACGCAGATCTCAAGAGTGCGAATGAGGTTCTGGTTCTGATCCATGAGATGGTTTTGGCATACTGCTCCCCTTTTTTGATGACAATCAGCTGTGCTAAACGGCTATGATACATCAAGCACTCTTTTCCCATTCCGCCAGTTGTGAAGACCAAAGGTGTAAATGTTCCATGCTCGATGTCCAGAACTCTCCTTGAGTAGAGACGCTTTTTCTCGTTCTCATGGATACCATAAATTTGTTGTGGCTCTAGGTCCTTATACGATACAGCATTAGGGTGACAGACCCTCACATCGAAGAATACTGATCAATGTCGCTCCCAGAAACCACGCGCGTGGATATCTTACCTCGCATCCTAAGCTTTGTTAGATCCTCTGTTTAAATGTTCACCGGAGATGTCTTGAAGTACTGGCTCGATCTCGACATCGCTACACACCATACTCAGAAATTCAGCCTCGAGAGCTCTTAACTCGTTGTGGCGTTGAGTAATAAAACCTCCTAGTTTGCAAATCATAGAGTGATCAAGCACATGTGGAGGGGATATCTTCCACTGGCCAGTCGTAACGTAGTATAACAACATCACGGAACTCCCTCTTATTCAGGTTAAAGCCCAAATCCTGGGGGGAAGCACTGTAAGCCATAATGATGATCCCTTTTAAAAACTGTCTTACACTCGAAATTTGTTCAGAAATTTTACAAATCACATTTTGGTCACGTGACCAGCTACGAACTTACTCATTTTAAGAAAATGGTGTGGGTTTGAAAAACCAAATCACTGTTATTTGTTTAAGATATGACCCACTAATCGTTTTTCGACGGAAAAATCATATAACTTTCATTTTCATGAAAATGATGTCACATGACCTCTTAGTGCAAATGGCCTATGAGGGATCTATACCGTGAAAAACATTGATGACATGACGAGAAAAATCTGAAACAAACAATCCACCTAAAATACCAGAGTTCTACACTCTAACAAAACTTCACAAACCAATCTATAATCTTTGGGTGCGATAGTAAAAGGAAGGGGGTAAAAGGCACCTTGTGTCGAAGAAAGAGGAAATCCCCCGGGAAATCCCTTGATACCCTTGTGCGCTTGATGTTAATGTTAGTGTTTTGCTGTACAGTAGAACAACAGTAACTCGAACTCTGGAGGGAAACGAAAAACAATTCGAGTTAATAGCGGGTGTCGAGTTATTGGCGTCCACTGATTATTCAATTTGCCATGTTAATCATCGATAGTACTTATTTTTCAGCACTTCCGGGATATACTGACAGTGCAATTCAAATTTCATCAGAAACGGTAACATGATAATGCTTTTTTATGAAATGCAAAAACCAGAATACGAGTTATCGGGGTAAATTTCGCTGAGATTTTGATCAAGGGAAAGGACATTTACTTCGAGGCGGAGTTTGCGAGGAATTCGAGTTTTCGGACGTTAATGCTTGTCGTTCCTTGCGTGACAGGTTATGTCACTTTGTTTATCGAAACTCGGTATGCTTGTGCTTGTTGAATTGGCGGAGACACAGAAATTCGGAAAAGCATAACAATCGATCACGCACAAATTTAATGATACAGATACCGACAAAAACACACGCTCAGTGGATAGTAAGCCACATTGAGAACAACTTTAACCTCTAAGTCCCTAAACCTTGTACTAAACAGAAAGAAACCAATTTTTAACAGACTCGGCCAAGATGGACAAACATTTTTTAGGGACGGACCATTAGAAAACTTATGGGGGTGGCGGTGGGGCGAAGTACAAAAAAAAATTCGCGTAAGGCCTTAGGGAAATTAAATGAAAAAAATTCTTGCACGCCAATTAATCCTGAAAAATATTCATGTCATGGCCTAAAAAAAATTCATACAAGGAATTTGGTAACGAAAAAAAATTCCTGCGGCTCGAAAATCCCCCTTCCCCCACCCCACCCCCCCCCCCCCCCCCATAACTTTTCTAATGGTCCGTCCCTTAACGATCACACTCTAGGTTTCTAGGTTGATAATTGATAACCATCTTGGTTAGTGGATTAATAATTGATTGTGTTCATTTCTTGACGGAGAATCGACGCATTTTATGAACTGGGCGCGCCTCCTTGAAGAGGCAGCACAATTAATAGGTAAAAAAAGATGACAAATTAAAAGGAATCAATCTTGAAATGTATAAATATTTTTGTCTTGTTGCACAATGTCGAACATAAATTATTGATCATTTCTATCAGTCTCTGTTGAATCTAGATGTGTTTTATAGCGGGTTGTTTTGTCTTAAAAGCTGTTCGCTGTCTGTTCTGGTTAACTTATCGGTTTCTTGCAGTACAATAATTCTGTATAGTCTAAAGAGGGATGCGAAATGTTACTGCCTCAAAAAAACTATTAACATGTAAAACCTTCCTTCTTGCCTTGAAAGGTCTGGAACTGAAGGATCTTTTACAGAACTGAGATTTGAAATTTCCAGTTTTGCGTGACCCTGTCAAGAATACGATATCACCAAAACATCATTGTAATGTCCTGCTTTAGCAGATCTGTTAACCATTTTTAAAGACATTTAACTCTTTTTCAAATTCCAACCTGCAACCTGCAAATTACACCCTCCGATGGCAAACAAGTATAAAATTAAACATCTTCGAGACTTATACCAAAAGGAAATAAAAAGGAAAGGTTCCCTAATGTTCGATATCGCAGTTGCAATACATGTAGAGCTAAATTTTACGCAAGTGAGCTTTCTTGTATAGCTGCACTGCAATGTCGTCACTACGGATTACTTTCTTGTTCCCCAAGTGTAGGAAAGCATTTTAAGAAGTATGACTAAGGGAAAAAGCTACTTCGCATTGCTTCACACATTTTTAAAATACAGCGTTACAAAGAATGGGTGATTGAAATTAAAGGTAGTGATCGATTAATTCTTGTTGATACCTTCTACTCTACTCATTTAGGACCGAAATTTGTTCTGTGTAATCGGTCGGGTAAAAATAATTTAAAAAGATGAAATTATAGTTAGCACGGAATGTTGAACGTTGGACACTAAGCTATTGTCTTCAACAAAAATATTAGGAGTGGAAAAATCTGTGTCAAGGCTGTCAAGTTCATTTTGCATTTTGTTAGACATCTTGTTAATATCGCCAATTACACTTCCTTATAGAATATGCGCCATGGAAGTTGGCGTTAACGAAGAAATTAAATCACAGCTTGTTGTCCAACAACGTACTTCTCAAGCATTACCCCACACGTTACAAACAAACAAACAAAAAATTGCGATAATGAAAAGGTTGAAATCTTTGGCCCAACTTGTTGTGGATGGAATAAAGTGCTTCCATAAAGCTTTTTTTCTTGCCAATACATGTGTCTCAAACAATCGTTGTGATAACCGACAGCAAGTATTATTTCTTGAAAATCGAAATTGAGGGATAACGTCGTTAAAGGGCTTTTTCCGATCGCAATGGCAAACAAGTGAGTTAAACCTCTTCGAGACCTATACCTAGAGGAAATAAAAAGGAAAAGTTCCCTAATGTTCATGTCGCAGTTGTAATAAAGCTAAGTTACTCAAGTACGGTCGCTACTCATTACCCTTCCTTGGAAATAACTAGGTGAATGTGAATCGAAAATCTGCTTAAGATGCACCGCATACAAGAATAGTACTTAACCGTTGAAAGTAAAAATATACCGGAAAGGTGTAATTGAAGCTTCAGTTTATTTACTAGCTGCCTACTTGACCTGTAGTCCACCCATAGCCAGAGAGCGTATGCAAAATTTTGAAGGGTGGGGTCGGCGCGGCCACCAAATTTGTAAGAAGACAATTTGTTATTTGTAATCACAGGGGTAAAAATAATTTTGAAAAAGATGAAATTATAGTTAGCACGGAATGTTAAACGAGATGTTTTGCGCCGGAACGTGCACGTTGGAATAAGTAACTTCACGGATTTTACTGAGGGCTGACATCGAAACAATCTAAATACCAGAGGCACATGCACAACTCATTCATAACAACTAATGCACAACTTAGAATCACAGAGATTAAATACACATTAAATTATTACTTCAATCGCCATCAGATGTCAGTTGAAGATGCATATACACCAGAAGTATTTAATCGAAGGTCGGAGTAGTTTATGATTCTTATGTTTCAACTACTGTGCGCCCCGGTCAACCTTCCGCTTCGTGTCGAAGTCTCTTTATTAAAACATAACGAAGCGACAAGACGCCAATAAAATGACCCAAGCTTTCACAACCCCATCCTATCCTAGTCCCTAAGAGACATTCTTAGACGTATTCTCCAAGGGAATTCGTTTGAATTAAACGACAAGAACTGCAGCACAAAGATGGCAGTCACCTTTGCCAACACTTTTACGACTTCGGTTTGGACAAAAATACTAAGCCTTAGCAAAACTTAAGGTGTACTATCCAGATTTATTTCAAGCTTGGCACCATTGACAGCCACATATAGGACATTAAAAAAACTGTAATTAAAAGATGGGGTGACCGTGCTTGTTTTCGCCGTGCGTGCCCGTAATTCTAAGTGTTTTCCCAGACGCCTGCAAAATTTTCGAAACTTGAACAACCGTAAAAAAATTTATATTATCATTCGAAGCAAATTTTTCCTTCTTTTCATTGGCCGAGAGCCCACCACGTGACCTACAAATAACCGCCTACAAATAATGGTCTGCTCATGCGCAATGCCGTTCAACTGTGTTTGGCTGCAAATAATATTCTGCATATGCGTAAAGGAAACCGTGCTTTTCTCCTTCTTGCGATCGCTCTTGCGTGAAAATGGCAGATCGCTTCGCTTCCTGTGGATATACCGATTAAAAAAAACAAACTCGGTGATCGAATGAAAAAACAATTATTGAACTCGGTTATCGCAAAATATCGTGATTTGTCAGTGTCTCGCAGATCAATTATTTGCCAAAGCCGAATTGATCAGCTCGCCACAGACAAATCACGATATTTTGCTCAACCTCTTCCAATAGAGTACTAAAGTGTGACGTCATGAAAATGAAATTTCTGAAATTATGGGATTTGTCAGGATATTCTGAAAGAACAACGTCCAAGAGGCCTACTTGCCAAAAATGAGCATTTGGGGGCAAATTGTCTCTGAGATCGTAGCCCAGTTATGCTTACAAAACTCCATACAAACCCTTCTAAATTTTTTTTGGGTCGACCCCAAAAAAAATTAGAAGGGTTTGTATGGAGTTTTCTGAGTATAACTGGGCTACGATCTCAGAGACAATTTGCCGCGAAATGCTCATTTTTGGCAAGTAGGCCTCTTGGACATTGTTCTTTCAGAATATCCTGACAAATCCCATAATTTCAGAAATTTCATTTTTATGACGTCATCACTTTAGTACTCAATAAATGTTAATTATTTTGCAAAAACTGTGAATCGCTTAGACTTCAAAAAATAAGTAAATAAATAAGGAGAATCCAATTCAACGTATTTTATACAGGTTATTGTTATTGAAAAATTCATCTATCATTTTTAACTTAAAAGGATGAAATTGAGTTCTGTTATGATTATTTCAGTACAAACCAATCTAATGACGCTTAATACAAATAATTTGCTAAGAAACGCTCAGACTTAAAAAACAATAGGTGAATTCACACTGGACTTTTCAAGTTCGTTTAAAGTGCATTTGAAGTGCACTTGAGAATAACCCTTTTTGAGAACGGGTCCTGTTTCACTTGACTAATCTTGACTAGTCGTACTTAGTTGCCACAGAACCTTCAAAACCTCAAAGTGCTGAAGTGTGCTCTCAAGTGAGGTCAAAACCTTCCTTGAGACTTCCCTTACCCAACGAAAGCGTCAGAAGATTATTATAAAAGTGTCAATCATTTTAAGCCATAAATTTCACTCTAACCAGCAAGCAGGCGAGAAATAATGATTGAGAATACTTTGATCTCCACGAAATGTAAGTAGGCTTTTGTCAGTTCTGATTCATGAGCTGGTTCAGAAATTCCACGATTTCCTTTTTTCACTGTATTTGACAGAAACAACGTTATTACAAAACTTAGCTGTGGAAACGAAATGACCTATGTTCCACAAAGAGCGATTTCCCTGTTGTGCGTTTTGTTGAATGCAGTTTATCCTTTTTTAACTCGTTCAAGCCAGTTTTTCGTGTCCACCTGCAGCAATAAGCAGTCATAACTTACAAGATGAGCCAACCTCACAACTCATTTATAGCCTGCGTAGCAGGTGTCGAAAGGGGTAGGGGTAGGGGAAAGGGAGGAAGGGAAAAAGGGGAGGGGGATTGGGGAGAGGGGACGCCTGCTCTAAGAACCCCCTTTTTGTTCATATCTGCGGACGCTGGCGTCCGCAAATTCCTGATTGGCTGAGCCGTAATGAGTAACATATTGAAATGCGCGTTTCACAAATCAACAAACAATCGAGATGGCAGCGGTAGACGTGGATGTCGTAGAGAGTGCTTTGAGAGATGTGAATTTATCTAGTGGTAGAGAAACTGTTTTAAAACCAGAGCAAGAATCAGCAGTAAGGGCTCTTTTAGCCGACAGAGATGTTCTGGCGGTTTTAGGGACCGGATACGGCAAGGGTTTAATTTACCAAATGTTTGTACGCGCGAAGAACTACGAGCTAAATGGTAATGCAGCGATTCTCGTCATTTCGCCACTGAAAATTATTATCGAAGACCAGTTGCAGGAGATGGAATTGTTGGGCTACCCAGCGAAAGATTTAGCCAATTCATCGAACGATGACATTCGCCGATGTAACTTAGCAATAAAAGAGGGTGGTTTTACCTCATGACAAAATGCTGCCTATTCCAATAAAGTTGTTTTTATCTGCTGGGTAGATTATTTTAGCCGCATGTTTCACACTGAGAGGTCATGACATACATATCGATTGACTGTAGTTATTGTTTTCTGGTCGGCAGGATTTGCCCTCTGATGCAAGCGCAATTTCTTTGACCTCTTTTGAAGCGCAAAGCTTTTTTAATACGGCTGAATAAGTGTTCCAATTTTCTCCAAAGTGCCCTCTGGATCTGAATAACTAAGCGAATTTCTTTAGTCCGTGAGTGTAATGTTTTTCTGCAATGGATAGTGTAGCGACACTCGATTGACAGTAAGCGTAATCGGATTACTAGAAAATTGGTAGGCGTTATGCAAAAACATAGGCTCTTAGAGCAGGCGCTCCCTTCCCTTTTCCCTTTCTCCCTCCTCCCTCCCCCTCCCCTTTTTGCGCCTGCCACGCAGGCTACTCATTTAAGAAACAGAAAGCCATTACATTTCCGCAAACAAATTCAAGCAAACAAGAAAAGTTTTTACGAAAGGGAAGAAACAGAGGAGCTCTAGCAAGAGTGGGGACCAAAGTACGAATAATTAAAGCGCTCATCGACTGAAAAGAGAGGAGGAATCTGGAGTGAAATTAACGACAAGCATAAAAAGCGGTTTGTTACAAGCGTTAGAACGTCAGCTATAGAAAGAATACAAAATCTGGAATATGATTTTAGCCGGACACTTGAAGCAACGGCCACGCGATGAGAAGAAATTATTTATTGAATTTACCACTCTAGGAGCCGAATTATGCAAGACAAAGAAATACGTTAACTTTATTTAGCAGAATAAAGCAGTGAAAACTGTCATTAGATCTTACGTATCGCCGGACACATTTTCATATGGCGAAGGCACCAATACTTCCCTACTAGCTCTCATTAAAAGCCAACATGTGTGGCTTAAATCGCTGGACACAGGAGAGGCAGATTGTGTTACGGGTTTTGCCTTTGATTTCTCTAATACAAGGCCTTCGATTCAGTTAATAACTGCATTTTAATTAACAAGTTAACGGAATTGCCCATCAATCCCTACATTGTTAATTGGATTATTAATTTCTTATTTAGTAGGCAACAAAGAGTAATAGCGAATGGTAACATGACCCCTTTTTTGCCTATAGACAGGGGTGTACCCCAGGGCACTATACAAGAGCCTATCCGATTTTCTGTAATGTTGAATGATATACAAACTGTTGATTAAGACAGATCCACTTTGCTTAAGTGTGTAGATGACTTAACATTAAGTGTTTTGGTTAATTGAACCCAAAAACAAACTCCCCAAGAAATGGAAAACATACTCAGTTGGTCCCAGAACAACCTTGGTGATGACTATAAACCTTACTAAAAACAAGGAGTTGGTTCTTAAGGGTAAAGTTGAAAGACCTCTCCCCACTGTTATACTGTTATACTTTTGATATTAAACAAGAAGTATTTTTTAAACTTTTAGGCGCTTACTTTCGTGGTAATGTTACAAACTGGGACAAGCAAATCGATTCTCGTCTCAGAAAAGCGGGAAGGCATATGCACATATTACAAGTGTGCAAGAAGTATGGCTATAGCTTACATTCTTTAATCTCTTCAATGGTCTGATACTTATGGCATTACAATATTTTTATTCTTCCAGTTCTTGGAAATTTTATTGTTAACTGTTCTTGAGTCCTATATCGATTAGAACTTAGGTAATGCTTTTGTTATCGACACGTCACTTTCTTTGTTTTTATTCAGTGAAGTTTGAAAGAACCCAGCAGACCGTAAAGTCTAAGCTGTCTGTCATCTACAGTAGAATGACTTTTATCGAAACTTCTGCAAGAGCGAGAATCCAGATTGGAATTTTGACATTGAAAGGTTAAAACTGATCTTTGATTCAACTTGCTGTAGATAAGATAAAGTTGTTAAGATAAGTGTGTTTTCTTTTTCCCGTATACATATTAGAAAAAGGTTCGTCATTAGAACGGAAAAAGTTCGCTTGTTGTTTGTTGAAGTTCGCGCTTCAAAGACAACGCAAATACAAAGCGCTTCCATTAGAAGCGGCAAAAAGTAACATCTACGAGATCTACACGCAAACAAAAATAGAGAGACATAGTTCCTAGACACTCTATGACTCAGTTTCCTAGGCAAAACAGCTAAATCGGTAGGCAAGTCAGCTTTCTCGTCCGACTTCAATACCGTCATTAGAGACCTTTTAATAGAGAGCTTTAGATTCTAAGACAAGAACGACTACGAGTACGAGATTTTCTCAATAGTAAGTAGTGCTCGCGCGTGAACCAGCGTCATTTTGGCGGGAAAATGTGGTAGCCGTCGTCACTCTACTACGAGTTTTAGCGAGAGTGTCGTACGGAGGGAACAAGTTATGAAATGTTAGAAGTTTTAGCATTTTGCAATCGGGAGAGGGCTCAACCTCCTCGAATAACGATAACAGTGCTAACTTTTCTGGTGGAAAAAAATTCTATGAAGCTTTCCGGGGTGTCTATAATTTGCGAATACGCGAAAAAACTTTAAATCAAATCTCATACTCGTAGTAGTTCTCGTCGTCCAATCTAAAGGTCTCTAATAGATTCGAGGACGAGAACGACTACGAGTACGAGATTTGACTTAAAAGTTTTTTCGCGTTTTCTCAAAATATAGACTTCCCGGAAAGCTTCATTTTACCATTTTTCACTAGAAAAGTTAGCGCTGTTATCTTTAGTGAAGGAAGTTACGCGCTCTCCCGATCGCAAAATGATAAAACTTCTAACATCTGAATTATCTTGTTTCCGCCACTTAGACATCACGCTAAAACTCATAGTAGAATGAAGACGGCTACCACGTTTTCCCGCCAAAATGATTCACGAACGAGCGCTACTTAGTACTGAGAAAATCTCGTACTCGTAGTCGTACTCGTCTTAGAATCTAAAGGTCTCTAATAATTGGCTAACCCCCCTTGGCTAAGACGGCTAACACTAAGTAAAAAACCGTAGTTCGAATCGAAAATGTGCTAAATGTTTAGATCAAAGAAGTGCTGCATAAAAGCATACTACTTACCAAACATTTGCTCTGAGGACCGTTAAACATAAAAATAAAACAATCGTGTAAGGCATAATCGAAGCTTTCATCTTAGTAGTTATTAGACAGTGCATAATGAGAAGCTGATCTATAGTCAAATTAATTTACATAGACAAAGCGTATGCAAATCATAGAGGGTGGGGTCTGTGTGGCCACCAAATTTTCATTAGGGGTTCAAATATATACATACGGAGGGAAAATACTTTGATGAATCACTGATTCTCAAGATTTAACTCACGTTTCCATAACTGAAAGGAAACATTCTAAGCATCATGTGCGTGGTTTATTTCTATGTACGTTCCTTTACATCCAAGTCTGGCAAAATCATTCAGTGTGAAATTATTCTTATTTTCTCATTTCCTAGAAAGTGGGAAATACTGGCGTGATTGACAATTTCTATCTAATCGCTTCCGTTTCTTAGAAATTTGATTCTCTTCTTAGAACGATGAACTACTACCATATATTTTGCTCTTTTTAGAGCGATATCAAATTCGCATTCCTCACGACGATGTGTTTACCCTGCAATATGGATCGCAATAAATTAAATTCCCGACTGAAAAGTTTATTGAGTAACAGCACCCACTACCACAACGAATGTACTTCTCAAGCATTACCCCAAACGTTACAAACAAAAAGACTGCGACAATGAAAAAAATAAAATCTTCGGCACAACTTGTTGTGAGGAATAAATTTGCTTCGATAAAGCTTTTTTCTCGCCAATGCCAACTTTCCTTGTGATAACCGACAACAGGGCTTTTCCCGATAGCAATAGCAAACAAGTTAGACCTCTTTGAGACCTATACCTTGTGGAAATAAAAAGGAAAAGTTCCCTACGAGCAGCAGAATTGGCTACTAGCAGATGCTGGTGTCCGGCTGCAATGCGGTCGCTACTGATTACCCTTCCTAGGCAATAAGGGAAGGTACGTTTTTTATTGGGGGGGGTGGGCCGGGGTATTTTAGAATTTTTTTGCGAAAAAAGTCGTGGCCCTCCCATTTCCTGGAATGGATTAATGCATGACCCTTCAGAAATACCCAAACAAAAACATCTGACCCTCCCCCCTACCTATCCAAGGCAAAAATAACCGGAAATGAAAATAACAAACTGGAAGTGTTACTCATATAACCGCGTTCATCTGCGCACAAAGTAGTTAATTGCGTGGCGTGTGATTGTACGGTGAAAACTTGAAAATGGGCAAGGATGTACGAGGAATAGAAAGAGGGAAATGTGCTTGTGGTGAATGCGAGGATTTCATGAGGTCAGATGGAACAACTTGTGGTTACTGTGGCTGTTTGCCGACTCGCCATTCTAAAAAGGATGCCCACTACTCCTCTCACTCTGTTGGTGGCACATCGGCTGCGGGAACAAGTGAAAGCGAGAAGTGGAAAGATGAAGGTTCCCGAACCCAAAGGGCGAATATACTAAATTCTCAAATAGTACTTTGCCAAAATTCTACCTGTCCTTTTGGACCACTTGTCCCTACAAGGAACGCTTTCGCCACACTTGGGTATTTTTCCAAGCTAGAACAATTTGAGAGCCTTCATTGTGAGAAAGGAGAGCTTTATATGGAGTATAGGCAAATGTTGTGTCAAGAGCGAAATGGCCAACTATGTGAATTTTGCGAGAAGGATGAGACTACCAGCGCTCCACTTCCAACTTGACGACCATATCCCGACTATGGCAAGCTGCCAACCTTCCATTATCTCTCTTGGAGTGCAACCCCCACCAATGGCCGTGAGCCGGACGACTTCCAGCCTCGAGCTCAGATTAAGAGATTGTTTGAGGAAAGTGAACTAGTCAGTGGGGACAGTGAGGCTATTAGAAAGTTTTCAGATAAATACATTGTCCCCGAAAAACTTGTGGCAGAGTATGTTGAACACCTTGCCCAGATAAAAATGCGCAAGGAGAAGAAGAAAGAGGAGACTGAAAGGGAGCGAATGGAACGGCTGAACCGGCAGTACAATGGCATTGACTAAGCTGGACTGTACAACTCCGATACGCTGTCGTCCTTGAGAGTGGACGAGCTATCCTTGTACTTTTCCCATCACAAGATCACCTTCAAAGGGAAGAAAGCTGCAAAGGTCGCAATGATCAAAGCGCACATTGGCAGCTTGCTGTACAATTCAATGGAGCGTCAACAACCTCGGCAGCCCCCGCTTAGAAATGTGAGGCAACAAGTGACCTCATCACTTTCCGAGGTCAAAACTGACTCGCAAAGTGATGTAGTAGATCGAGTTGTTGGTTCAAGCTTAAGTGAAGAATCCTCACCGGAGACTGATGTTACACCAGAACCCCGCGCAGAAACATCAAAATATGGGCGAAAGCGGAAACGGGTCGAGAGAGACAATTATGTTAGTTGGGAAAAGATAGTTTTTTGATATATAAATTTTTCGATAACTGCAAATAATTTAGATTAATCTTGACTGGTAGCTTTGCTTGTATATACAAAATAGAAGCGACATGGAGTATTTTTTTCCTTGCCAAAAAAACTGTGACCCTCCCCCGGTTGAGAATAAAACAGGTTTGACCCTCCCCAATTTGTAAAAAATTTACTGATGACCCTCCCCTCCGAAGCCCCGGCCCACCCCCTCCCCCAATAATAAACGTACCTTCCCTAACTAGCTGAATGTGAATGAAAGATTTGCTTAAGATGCACCAAATACAAGAATACTACTTCACCGTTGAAAGTGAAAATATACCGGAAAGGTGTAATCGAAGCTTCAGTTTATTTACTACCTGCCTAACTGACCTTGTCTATATCATAGCCAGAAAGCGTATGCAATTATTGGAGGGTGGCGTCGGCGTGGCGACCAAATTTCTGAGAAGACAATTTACTCCTTGTAATCGGAGGGTTAAAAATTATAGTTGACACGGAAAGTTAAAAGGAACGTTTTGCGTCGGAACGTGTTCGTTGGAATAAGTAACTTGACGGATTTCACTGAAGGCTGACAGCAAAACAATCTAAATGCCAGAGGCACACGCACAACTCATTCACAACAACTCATGCACAACTTAGAATCACAGAGATTAAATTATTCCTTCGTTTGCCATCAGATCTCAGATTAAAATGAATATACACCAAAAGTATTTAATCGAAGGTCGGAGTAGTTTACGATTCGTATGTTTCAACTACTGTACGCCAGGTCAACCTTCCCCTTTGCCGAAGTCCTCTTTAATCTTAAAACATAAAGCAGCGACTAGTAGCTAATAAAAATTACCCAAGCATTCACTCAGTGAACAGATATTGTACCTACCTACACGCTTGATGGCCAATAACGCATTGTGCTGCAATAAAACACGTTTCCAGTACGTTTTTGAAGTCACAGAACTCAATATCCGTCAGCTGAACACAGGTTAGCGACTGAGCATCGACAGCGGCCGGCTAACACAGCGGTACAGCCAAAGGGATTCGATAGAGTTCTACCAGTGATCACTTGACCTTCAACCGGAAATAGCTTGATCTGCTTCAACCAATACTTCTTTTCACTTTCACACAATCTAAAATTGAAGTAAAAACCATTCAACTAAAGTCGAGAGTATGAGACATGATGAACAATGTTTGCCAGCATTCTTTTAAGCGATAACAGATTTGCCCTTTTCTTGTTTAAGTTCCTCTCTTGGGGCGCCATAGCGCAAAGAGATTAACTGCTATCCGCCACGCGACACACCCTTGTCTATAATTTCTGTCGTCACGGTATAGAATTCAGTTAGTTTTGTCATAAAAGCTTCAGTTCAGTTACGTGTAGGGTTTCTGGTAGTTGTAAGATATTTTACCCACCTACCCGCCAGTTTTTATTTAAGATTTTCAGGTGAGGTGGAAGAGAGGTTTTTTTCGCTTCCTGGCTCTTTACTGTTCTTTCTTCATTACAGTGGAAATAAACCTCTCTCGTGGCCAAAAACAGACTATGTGGGGACTATGTGGGGAATTAATACAGTGAACACGCAGCATGGCTGCGTCAAATAAACAGGAAGTTTTAAAAACATATACTTAGTAGCCAATTTTAGCGTCACCAAAGGTAAATATATAAGCCGGCACTCTCTCTTTTGTCTCGTTTGCGATAAGTTCTCAACTACACATCTCTAACAAGCGGGCTCAGCTATTTTCGTCTCTTTCACTTGCTATTAAAATGGTCATATCTATTGTATAGTCTTTTTGGAAGTTCAAAAGCTTAACCCTTGGACGTACAAGGGGGGTGGATGCCACCCCCTCTGAAGTTTTTCTAAGCTTTTTCCAACAAAATTAAACGTTAGCACCTGAAGCTTTCAGTAGCTGTTTGTTTATTCCTCTCACGCATTTTGAGACAAGGTTAGTGATGATCGGTTACTTTGGTTACGAGATATGACCAAGCTCATTCTCTCTTGATATGACGTCATAAATAGCTGGTGGTCAAGCCATTTTTGAGTGTAAATGATTGTTTTTTTAACTTGTTTCAACGATTTAAGTAAAACATAACACGCACAAAATGAAGCGAAGTACTTCAACTTCAATTCTCGCCGTTTTGACCGTTTTTTAACTCTTGGTAAAATCCAAGATGGTGGCCAAGATGGCGACCATGTTTGGTGACGTCACAGGCCTCCATCAGCCCCACCACCCATAAAACATACCTCATCTTGTAGAGAAGATCAAAGACTTTCCACTAAGGTAAAATCTTTTTGAAACACTACAACATATCAGAGACTCTAGGGAGGGGTTCCATCAACCCTGCCCCCGCTTGTACCACGTTGGGGGTATGACTTCAACCTTTCCTTTCCCTCTCCTTGCGATTTTTTCACCCTTTCCCCAGATAGAGAGCCTGTTCACAGGCTACCCCAAGAAGTGAAAGGCAACCAGCCTGTCTCTTTAGCATCTCCGATATGTAAGGCCGTACCAAATTCAATCTTAGTATATATACACGTCAGTAGAAGACAATTTAGTTCTACTGCTTCAAACAGAGGACACCTTGAGTTACCTCTTGCACCTTCAAACTCCCACCTCCACTCAAGCTATAAGCAACTGGTACTGACAAATTGATGATAGCCTAATTAACAGTGTGCTCTTCCTATATCTAAAAAAAAGCCTTAGATACCGTTGACTACAGCATAATGTTTTCAAAAAACTGCAACCTAATGGTCTTAACCCGGGTGCAGTTCAGTGGCCCAAATCGTGCCTATTAAATCGCTCTCAGAGCATTATGTCATTGGAACTCTGTCGGACTACCTTCATATCAGCTGTGGGGTTCTCAAGGATCTGTACTTGGACCCGTGTTTTTTTTTATTTATGTAAATGACCTTCAAAGAATGCGCGCTATCATCAGAATACATAGGTACTCTTTTCGCTTACGATCGCACAACTCCTAAAAAAAATTAAATAAAGACTTAAGTGAGGTTCAAAAGTGGCTGCAATCCAATAGAGTCACGTTAAGTGTCAAATAGACACAATATTTTATTATTGGAAGCCACTACTGACTAAGGTATTAAAATGAGGACTTGAACTTACTGTTGATAGCCAGCAATTGACTCGGGCGACTACCTACAGATATTAAACAATTATTGGATGAAGTTTTTGTGATATCCTTAATAATCAAGGTCGAGGTAAGTGTTATCAGCGGAGCCGAAGGCAGAGGCTGATAACACTTACCAAGACCTTGATTATTTAGGATATCACAAAAACCGAATCTTATAATTGTTTTGTTATACATTGATTTGAAGAAAATAACGACAAACACACCGTCGCAAGAAAGCTGAATTGATATTGGAAATCATGCATTGCGCGCGCAACCTACAAATAAGTCAATTATCTGCCAGCAGATAACTAACTAATCTGTAGTTTGCGCTGATTTCCAAAATTAGCTTTAGGCTCTTAGCAAGGGCGTAGCAAGGGGGGCGGGGGGGGGGGGGGGGGTGTCCTGGGGTGCCTGTGACTCCCCCTTGGTAGGCCTTCCTTTGAGCAAACAACCTACAATATTCAGGTGGCGAAAACGCCATGACAATATCTTGGCCATTGTTGAAAAGCCCACTTTTTTAAAATTTGGTTTTTTGTAAAGTATTTTCGTCAACGGCTCTTGTCTTTAGTTAATATGGGCCTTCTGGGCCTGGTGAGTAGCCACTGTGACCCCTCCTTTGAAAAATCCTGGCTACGCCCCTGCTTAGCCAATGAGAAGACAGATAGTGAGTACAATGTGTAACAACTGGGAATAGAGGTTGACCAGGCATTGGGGAGGTATTCCCAAGAAAATGCTACCTGTAAAAAGGTATATGCAGGTCTCGGAGCCTTAAAACGTATTCGTCCCCTGGTGCCTGGCAACACCCTGCTGAGAATGTATGACGCCTTAGTCCTTCCATACTTTGATTATTGTTCCAAGGTTTGGGGGTGCATGGGGGTACCTGCGTAACATACTCCAGAGATTGCAAAACACGGTCGGGAGAATGATAACCGTTAGTGATAATAATGCAACATCTGTAGATATTCTCCGAGACCTACGATAGGATACCTTTGAGTAAAGACGTTCTAAGCAACTTGCAATTGATGTATTCAAATCTCTGAATAATCTATATCCAGAGGCTTTAAAAACGAACCTTCAGCGTTCATTCCTATAACGTACGAGGCTCCTCACACAACGTATATCAACCGCCTCGTCTCTTGAGTTTCAAAATTAGCAATTTGGTCCCATGGCCCAAACGAGTGACTATTATAATCTTTTTATTTTTTTTTTCAAAGTCAACCCCTGAGCCATTAAAGAAATTAACCGTTGATCCTTCTTCTCTTCTTCTTTCAGAAATCTGCAATACTCCTGTAGGTGTCATCCAGGACGAATACTCTTCAGAATGGCGGAGGATGTTCCGTTATTCCCATTCTAGACCGAACAACCAGAGTTTCGAGCCAAAATTTTCTCTTGGACTATTCCGTAGCATACTTTCATGGGAGTTTAGCCATTTCAAGTCCAGACGAAAGCTTTAGTTACATCTCATAACGCTCTTATCAAACTTTCTGACTGGAAACTTCTTGGGATGAAATGGGAAAGGCTACATCTTTATCGATGTGTCTTCCCGTTTGGTTAACATAATGCACCCTTCATCGTCTACCCATCAACGTTATAGGCGGACTGCCCTTCTCCATAACAACTATAAGCGCGCCAAATGCCCTTTAGAATAATCAGAATAGTTCAAACAATAGATGCAATGGGAATGCCTTATCCCTGGGAATCAATGGTAGCAATCTCACACTAAACATCGAAGTGAATTTGAGGAAGCGATGGTAACTTAATTAAAAATGCGTCCTTAAACAAAACTCTAGAGCAGACAAAAAGAATTCCTCACACTGCTTATCAAAACAAGAGGATATTCTTTATTGAATTAGGCGGTAAACAAAGCAAATGGCGTAGGCCGATAACTGCTCTTTTTAAGTCACCGAGTTTGTTTACTGACATTGAATTAACCTTGGGAAGAAATGTATGTTGCTCGCGGACAAAGGAGTCTGTTGCAAAAAACTCATGTGTTGGTTTATCATACAACTTCCTAATACAGAATAAGCGATTCAAAACCTTAACAATCAAGCAGAAACATTTATTGCTTAGAATAACTGGTTTGACAACAAATTAAGTTCAATTTCTAAACGATAACGTTCTTTAATACCATAGAAGACTCCTATTCCCGATTTAAAACCTTCAATTGGAGGTCATCAAATATTAAAAACTGTTTAGTTACAATAAAACTTAGTGGAAATTTTCTACAAACAACCAACAGGACCTTGAAGTTAAACACAAATTATAAAGTACAGTAGTTGATTACAGATAGTGGCAGCAGTTTTAAATCTGCAGGGAGATTTCGTAAAAACCGCAGGAAAAAACTTGCCGAGAAGGATTTAATAGATGCTTATTTGTGGGATTAGATGACATTCAAAACATTATTGTCTTTACTATCTGAGATTCAAGGCTGCAGCTCTTTAACAAAGTGTACATTTCCCACTTACAGTGGAAACCAGTCTTACGGCCACCTCGTTAAATCAATTCGGCAAATCGACCTCACATTTTTTGGTAAAAAACAAAAAAAAACCTTGTCAATAGGGTCAACCCTTAATACGGCCAAACGTTTTTGGCCCATCGGTGACCGTATTAACGGGGTTCCAGTGTATCTATGTTTTTTAGTTAAAACTACCAAAAAAATATAAAAGTAACAAAATAGATTATCGCTAAATGATACAATTACAAACAATATGGCATTAAAAACCAACAACTTCATGCATTGGAAAAAGATGAAAAAGAGCTTTTTATTTACGACGTTTAGCCATTTACATTGAAACGAACCCAACTGGATGCAAAGAAGCTACGAAATGTGAACTCATGTCATCTTTTTCAACTGGCTTACGAGCACACTCACTAAAACACATACCCAGCTGAGTTTGTTGCACTGTAAACGCGTGGTGAACATTTTCATTGTATTTTCTTGAACCCCCTTGAGTTGGTTTCGTCTTTCCCAAGCACCCTTGTAGTCTCTTGATAAAGGATCTACTTACAGGGAGGTACTGACACGGCTATCAACTTGTACTCTGTTAATGGGCTACTTAGTAAAGGTTAGCCACTTAAAAGAAGAGCTGTTTAATGGAGGTTCGACAGCATTTCGCTTTGGTTCAACTCGGGTATTCCACGTTAGCAGATATTAAAACGCCACACCTACTTCTTACGTTAACGTCCAAGGACAAATGCGTACCTAACAGTTTGTTTCCAATGGACTTAAACACATCAATACATTACATTAACACGACGCACTTCATATTTTTTTGCTTAAGGTATAGGGTAAACGGGCAACAAAGACGTGCAACTTGTTTTGCAACACTGCCGCAAAATGAGTTATTTGAAAAGCGATGTTGCGCGTCATGCCCACAGTCAAACCTGTCTTGCAACAAATCAGGTTGTTGTAGGTTACGAAAAGTTGTTGCAGTAACTAGAGAGTAGCTATACATTTTGGAACAAAATCTGCATATGTTGCGCGTTTTACCGGCTCAAGGCAATCTTGTGTTGCAGCATGTGACAACTCCCGTGTATGGCATTATTCTAGCGTAATTTTATCCAATAAGAAGTCGGTATCCACGAAAGTTGCAGCAACCTTTATTTGTTGCAAGACAGGTTTAAACATGGGTTATAAAAAGTGCTACATCGCACTGCAGCAATGTTGCAAAACAATTTGCGCGTTTTTGTTGCCCGTTTTACCGTACCTTTACAGTAAAATGCGCTACTCATTAAAACAAAAGCAGATAATTTTCCTTTTAAGGAAAGGAGCCTGCACTCGTCCTCTCAAAGGAGCCTATTATATAACCCATACAAACAATTGCTGTGATAGGAAACCAGACACTGGTAATTTTTAAGAAGCAACTTTGAACCGTACGTACATAATCAAGTATCTCTCGTTACAGTTTAGTTTGAATTGTATTGTGTCTACAATCAACGTATTTTAATATTCCATTCTGGACAGCCAGATGACCATACAAACTTCAAAAAAATACAGTGTATATTTCAAAACCGACATTGACGTTATCTGAAATTGAAGCTTTCTATCAGCTTCATCTTTTTTGAAAAAAATCTTAATGGTAAAAACCAAGGCCGGGTTTACACGCAAATTTTCAACAAGACACAGGCAATGTTCCTATCAGTGTCAATTCAATTATTCAGAGTAAGCGAAATGCCTGAAATAAATTACAGCATAAGGCTGAAACTTTCTGACAAACCCAAATGTTGTTTATGCCAAATTAAAAAAGCTACCTCTGTCCTTCTCATAATTAAGTGTATCAAACTGAATATGGATAGTCAATCCTGCGGCTCGTTATTATGTAATTGTTTCTTTTAATCATCCTCCATGTTTATGTCGTCATTCTCTTCCTCGTCCTCATCTAAGTTAAGAATAGGAGGAGTCCTGGTGAAGACCTTTCGGAGCGCCTTGTTGTGACTGTGGACGATTCGTATCACTTGATAGCCAATCACACCACTGACCTTCAGTGCATGGCAGAACGATTTAGTACTTCCTCTGATCCCCCAATAAAGGGAATCGCGTTTGCTTTCATCATTAACTTGAAATTCTTCGTCACTGAAAAGCACTTCATCAGTAACATAATTTCTTCCCTTCAGGGCTGGAGCGTTATGCAGAACCACTTGGTATCGTTGCTCACTACACATATAGTCAGCTTTTGGATACTTGCTCATGTAGTCATACCGTCTGCTTGATTCGTGAGCGAGGGACACGCCAGCTATGTGGTTGACAGTGTCTTCGAAGAGTCTTTTTCTGCATTCCGAAACAAATTGGCGTTCGTAATCAATCATTTTCTTTTCTTTTACAGGATCACCACCACAGACATTTGCTGCCTCAACAAATGGCGAATGCAAAAGGCTTGGATTTCTTTGCACCTCCAAAAAAGAGCTGTCATTAATAAGAAGTGTGTTGGCACTACGCTTTATCCGTTTGGTCCACGGTTCCCAACCCCTGGTTGCATCTTCGTACACGTCATGCCTTTCGTCGCCGTTCAAATATTTGACTGTCTTCTCTAAACAGGTTTGAAACACTCGCTGTCCAAACAGAAGTCCCCTGGTGATTGAGCACTTGTACCACCTGCGGCTGTTCCCGTCAAATTGATACATAAACTGAATATCGTCGTCAATAGTCCAGTACAGTGAAAATCTGAAGCACTCTGCAAGGCTTTTAATAACTGCCCTCGTGACACCAATTCCTCGTCCTCTCTGCGGCAAAACAACGTACATCAGATTAACGTTGTTCATAGAAGGCCGCTTAAGTCCTTCCATTGTGGCTTGAACAGTTTCTAAGTGATGTGGCTCCACAACCAGAAAAATGTTAAGAACAGAACTACCGTTTTGTGCTCTAAACTCTTCACCAACCATATTTTGGTCTTCTTCCTCTAATCTTTCATTCGTTTGAGAATATTTACTCCATGGATCTTCCTCAAGAAAGTAGTTTCCTATGATCTCTGGTGTTGGACCAGGCCGTATTGTTGGAATGAAAATCGGTGCGAGGCTTTGCGAAGGATCTTTAAAACCTTTGCTAATTGCATCAAGCTTGGTAATCATCTGGGGAGTGAGAAGAACTTCCAAACAGTACTTTTCTTGCGCGCTCTTTCTCAAACGAATGGCATCGTCAGAAAGGGAAGATTCTTGTACAACTCTACAGTTTACACCGGACGTCTGATAAGCAGAGACATGTTTTTGAGCCAGCGTCAAAAGGTTTCCCACTTCTGCAACATCATGGTCAACGAGGAAACAATCTTCAAGTGGGATATTAAAATGATCCTTGTCACTGAGAACATTAATCAACACCTTTGCCCACAGACGATGATCCACATTGCCTGGAAGTCCCAAGCCACCTTTGCCCAAATTCAACTTCGTCTCCAGTTTTCGAATGGCATCAGCCGCCGCCTTTGCAGTAGACTTACGAAGGAGATCTTTCACCTCTTTAACGATTTTCTCATAACCAGATTGTAAGGGTACGATGCTGTTTTCGTCTTTATCTACCATTTTCTCAGGCAGTGAGATATCTTTCTGAATATCTAAGGACGGATGGGGGTTTATCTCACGGATGGTTTTGTGGCAAAATTCAATTACTTTCTGTAGATGTTTATACAGCATCTCTAAAAGAGCAGGTCTACAAGCATCAACATCAAGAGATCGCACTGCAAGCAAATCTTTCACATCTTGTTTAAGTTGCTCTGTTAAGATGAAATGTGACTTCTTTTTCTGTCGTCTGCCACCAGTTTCTTTCTCAAGGAATTCATAGGTGCGTTTCAGGAGCATAAAAAGGAATTTTTTGAACAGATCTTTTTTTCCTTCACCGTTAGCTTTTGACCAAGCAGTCTTTTGTCTTCCGCTAAAGGGATTTCGATCTTTCCCCTTGTTTACAACATCTCGTAGGTAGGCTGAAGCACTGTTAGAAAAGAATTGCTGCACTCGGCTCTCGCACAAGATCTCAACGACTTCTATGAGATCTGATGGGGCTTCTTGGGATGTTGACCAGATGGCATTCCTAAAGGTGTAAATCAGTCGATTAGCGAAGGTTTCGAGTGATCGTCTTAGCAAATTTGAAAGGAAACGCGACGTTTCATCTGAACACATGAAATTGTCGTGCAAGAATCTAAAAAGGCTGTCACTACCTAAATCCAAAGGCAGTTCCGTTTGAGTTAGGAAAGATGTCACGAGATCGCTTGCCTCATTCTCGTCTGGCTGTATTTCACAAATCACCCCTCCTTCTTTGATGGCAATGGCTTTATTCTTCCTTTTTTCTGTAGTCAAGTTCCGACCAATTCGACTTTTGAGCTTTTTTGCAGCTAGGTGGACTTTCTGCAAAAATGGATGGACTGCTTGTTTTATCATAACATGCTCAACATGCTGTTTAACAACTTCTTTCAACTTCTTAAAAAGGCTACAGTGCTCAGCTGGATTAAAATACACCACCTCACTTTCATTCCGCAATTTTTCCAAAACGGCCTCTCCACTAAGCTGAGGAACCTTTCCTCTTTCGTCTTCATAAGTGCTACATTCGAGAAACAGGTCCCACGCATTTGAGAGATCCTCCTCCTTCTTTTGCAGCAAAAGATCTCTGTTGCCTGATGACTTGCTCGTGGGAACTCTCCTGTCATTGACTACATGAACAAGTTTCGGTCTACGGGTAAATTCAAACTCGTCATGTTTTCGAAAAATTGCTGCGATGTCTTCAGCTGACACTGGCCTTCCTGACAGTTGGCCCTGACTGTCGAAAAACAACACCACATCAGCTTTACTTAGCTCCACACTTATCGAATCATTGCCAGTTTCAGCGCCGTACCCAGGAACGTCTACGAACTCTACATCAACCTCTAATTCTAATTGCCCCGAGCTTGTCATCGTCCTGTTTTTCAGCCCATGGAAAACTGGAAATGGTCCTTGAAGCTCAACACGCATTTCGTCTTTTACGTTTGAATCTTGCGAGTTTCCGTGTTGATCTAATTCTTGGAATTTTCTTCTTAGCAAATCTCTCACGTCTTCCAAGGTCTTCTTCTCTAGGTTTGCTTCTGGGAACCAAATTTCAGGACTAACACCTTTCTTCTGCTTGTGTAACAAAACCTTAACTCTTTTTCCGTATTTAACATATATCGGAAGTGGTGTCTGGCTACCTCCTTCTGCGGAAGGAAGAGGCCCATTTTCTACTTGTTGATCAGCAGGTAAACCCCAGTTTAAAAGAAAATTGAGAAAAAAACTTTTACCAACCCCTTGGTTCCCAAACACAGCAAGTGATAAACATATCTTACTTTCCGTTACAAGTGTACTATGAAAACTGTCAATACTTTCTCGAATAAACTTCTTGACGGTCTCTGACCTTGAGGGTTTCTTCTTGTTATCATATAGCAAGTACCAAGCTCCCTCCATGACATCAGAACAAAGACTTATGTTCTCCCACAGTCCTGCCTCCTGAGGGACATCTTGGAATTTATACACTCTGTCCTTTGCAAATTTTTCAATGTCTAAATGTTAAAAAGAAACACATCGTTTTAATGAAAATCGTTTTAAAGTCTAGTTAGTTCTGTTGTTCATTTGTAACACAATTTGCCAGCTTAAACCACTTGACTGTTTGTTAGCATAAGTGAAAATGCAAACAGCTACATGTACAGTTGGTTAATTGTTCTTATAGTGTGTATGTGTATGTCAGCCTTAAATTTCTAACAAGATAATAAGATCTCACCTATCGTGGCTTTGATGGCTGTTGCAATTTTCTCGGCAGTAACATGTGTCATGTCATCAAAACACTCCAGAGGAAACAGCGACTGTGGTCGCTTCACTATTAATCCAAGCTCTTTGAAGTCGGTTTCCCAGCCAACTGGCACAATTATAACCTTAATTTTGCTGGAGCAAAGTACTTCAGAGATTGACTCCAGCCTTTCCTGGTCATCTTCACTTCCTTCTGCCCCTGAGAGCTGTTTTCCAGCAGTTATCAGCACAATGAGCTTTTGCTGAGTTGGATTTTCACTGAAATGGGTAGCAGCCTCTATTAAGGCCAAATCCATCCTTCTGAATTCACTGTCACTTTGTTGTGGAACAGATATTACCATTGAATGTACATCTATGGGTACTGTATCAGCACCCTCCCCATAGACAACAAGCGCTGTCTTTGCACTCTCCGAGGGGAGCTTCCAACAACTGGAAATATCTTGAGAAAATCTGAACTCCTTTTGAAAGTCTTCCGTTGACACTGTCTTGGAGAAGTCCAGGGCAAACACAACTTTGAAATCGAGTTCTGAAAGATATACATCAAACAGTGCATGAAAACCAAGCCCATGCAGTGGGTTTAGGTTAACTAGCAATACACCTAATTGCCATAGAAAAGAAGTAAAAACAAAAAAGCAATTAAATAGCCATGCAAAAATACATTGAGACATTCTGATAAATGAAGTTTAATGCAGAATGAAGATGATGTGAACTGCAGAAATACAAATTTAAATGAAGATGTGATCGTTGCAGTAATAATGGCAATGTAAACAATTGTAAATTGACGCGAAAAAAAATTAGCGTTAGCACTGCTGTGCTCTACCAACTGAGCTATGAAGACCCATAAATTGGGAGTAGGCCAATTTGTTGAGTTGGTGGAGCACTGCTGCGCTGACGTAGAGGCCATGGGCTTGAATTGTGTTCAAGCCACGAAAAATTTTTTCAGGGTAATTTGCAATTGGTTAAATTGCAATCACCACTGCGACAATCATATCATCATTTTATTTTTGTATTTAATAATAATCATGATAATAAAAACAACGAACATATTTTATTGATAACAACGTTAACTATTAAAATCCTATAACAACAACTAGCGATAACTAAAGGTTACGGAGTGCGGGCAACAACGATCGAAGGTCCTCTTGTCGCCCGCAATAATAATAATAATTGTCAAGTCACTAATATAGGGCAATTTCCATACTAATGCTCAATTGCACTTTACAGAAGTTTTAAAGATAATAATAATCAGTACATACAAATAATAAAAAGTAAGACAAGTAAAAATTAAGAACCTAGTCATGAAAAAACGTTTGGAAATTAAAACGTTTTCAGTTTAATTTTAAAACATGATAGACTTGTGGTCATCCCTATGTCCTGTGGTATGTTGCTTCACAACTTTGGGGCAGCAAACATAAAAGCGCAATCCCCAAGGGTCTTTGATGATTTCATTGGAGGAAAGCGGAATAAGGTTCCATCACAAGAACTGCGAAGACTGTAGCACGAAGGTGTAGCAACACAAATAAGAGAAGAAAGATAAGAAGGAGCCATATTATTTAAAATCTTAAAGGTAATTAATATGATCTTAAAATCAATGGGCTGGCTCACAGGTAGCGAGTGCAGATCTCGTAGACAGAATTTAGGCACTGAATATACCAAGTGAGCACATGCCTTTTGAATTCGCTGGACCTTTAAGGTAAGACTGTTGAGCAAACTGTAGAATAAACTGTTGCAGTAATCAAGGATGCTAGTAATGAACATGTGAATAAGGGTTTCAGTGTCTTTTAGACACGAATTTCCTTAAGTGACGAATATTGTAAAGGTAGAAAAATGCTGCTCCACACATCTTACTTATATGAGTAGACATAGTAAGCTTTGTATCAAGCCACACACTGAGGTCGCTGGCTTCGTCAGCCAAAGAAACATCCACAGATCCAACCCTAATCCAGTTAATAGAAATTGTCACAGCCTCGCTGTGAAGCCCTGGGTGAAAGCCACAACTTATAGAGTTTTTGTTTGACATGAGTCTGTGATGGGTTTATGTTAATCTGACACTTTATAGGACCAAAGTTTGATACCATTGCTGCACTGTTTGTCAACTGTCTTCAGTTACAGCAGTGGGGTCGGGGCCATGTGTCTGCTAGATGTCTCCCAATCACAATTTAACCCCTGAGGGTTGGCCGGCAAGTCACTTCAATCCTGCGATCAATCACGTTTCCAACCAGTTGTAGCACATAAGGGTCTTGGCTGGAGATAGGTGCCTTACATGCAGGTTGGACCTCCAGGAACTGTGGCTTAGGTGCCCTGAGCTCCCCCTTCATTGCCCTGGGTTGCATTGGTCCAAGCCTGGATATCTCTTGGGCATGGCGCTAGGGCTTGTGGCTGGTTTGCGCTTTTGGGTGGGCCAGTCAGGTTTTCTAGCATCTTGGGGTGTCATTACATATCGACCCTGGGTGCCCTCAGGAACCTCACCTCTATTTGCCACTTGCGCATAACATGCAGTAAAATGTAATTTAAAGTTTTCAACACCAAGGGGCAAAAGTCTTGTTAGTGGCATTCTTGAAGTGTTTTGTAAGTGCGTATTTGGCCATCATTTCTTGTGTAGGGTAGCACCTGCATGTTGATGGAGCACTGAGGCAGGTTACTGTCAAGCATTATCTCAGGTAAGCACATGCATTTTTCCCTCCTCATGTGACCGTCTTGAGCCCAGCATTCTGTTGTTGTGATAGCACTGCATTGAGATAGTTGTCTGCAATTTTCGACAGTTGGAAGGAGAACTGAAGCTATTATTTTTAATGCCACTGTAAAGCTCTGAGCAGCACGGTAGCCACAGAAATGACCAGATAATGGTTTGGAAGTGTTTCAGTACCACATATAAAAGCCACAGATAAAACAAATAATATAAGTCATTATCTTGATACAATTGTAAAAATGTATAACGTAATGTATATAGGAAGCAATGTTTTATTTACCTTCACTGTTAGCTTGATCTCCAATAGTGTCTAGTCTCCTGCGCTTGTGATCAGTTTGATCCTCAGCAGAGGCAGCAGCTGAAGACAAAAGGCAAGGGAGCAAAACATTAAGTGAAAATCTTAAATGCAGAAACTTCCAATCTTTCGTTTTCTACCACTGCTGCATTCCTGGTCTCCAGTATCTGACATATCTACTCTAGGGCTAAGAGAGGCATAACATGGGAATGGGATACACTATACAACAACTTTATAACCTTTCCCAAAAAGGCTTTTCTGAGATAATTTTACAGTAAAAAAAAGGCACATAAAAAGAACAACAGTTGCCTGGTGGTCACAAGAAAAATTTTTATAAATAAAACCAAAGCTGACATACATGCAAATTTGCTTTTGTATAGCGTTTGATGAAAAGGGTTAAAACTTAATTAAGACAGCTCCATAATAGAAATCCTTTTTAGTAGACAGTTCTTTGAACTTAAAGATACCAAAGAGTTCTTCTTTATCCTAGCCAGAGTGCAGATTTATGACGTCTGGAATGGTGAAACGTATCAATTAAGTAGTGATTTGACGGTACTTTATACATTTGAACATTGATAATATTAGCGGTTTACAGGCTATATGTATATGTTAATGATTTGTTAAATCAATGCCAAAACATGAATGATTAATAATGGTAATTGAACTGAGTGGAGTGCAATTTGGTCTGACATCATACGACATTCAAAATCGAACAAGCGCGCAGCGCGAGCTCGATTTGAAATCACAAGTATGATTTCAGACTAAAATTGCACAACACGAAGTTCAATTACCACTTTATTACATCCATTTTGAAATCGCAGAAATTAGTTAGTACTAATATTTTATTGATCAAGTAGCCGGTTTGTTAAAAAGCCGAAACAAAAAGGCTTTTACATCTCATTTTGTATTTGAAACAGAAATGATGCGATATAGAACAAAAATGGTGCGATTTAAAACTGAAATGATGCGATTTAGAACATAAAGGACGCGATTTGGAAAAGATGCGATTTAGAGCAAAAACTGGTGCGATTTAGGAATAAATCACACTGCTGAGAGCCAATCAGATTGCACGGATAGCCAGTGATTTCAAAGTGAATGTAATAAATAATGGTAATTGAACTGAGTGGAGTGCAATTTGGTCTGAAATCATACGCGTGATTTCAAAATCGAACGAGCGCGCAGCGCGAGTTCGATTTGAAATCACAAGTATGATTTCAGACCAAAATTGCACGACACGAAGTTCAATTACCACTTCATTACTTCCATTTTGAAATCGCAGAATTTAGTCAGTATTAATATTTTATTGATCGAGTAGCCGGTTTGTTAAAAAGCCGAAACAAAAAGGCTTTTACATCTCATTTTGTATTCGAAACAGAAATCATGCGATATAGAACAAAAATGGTGCGATTTAAAACAGAAATGTTGCGATTTAGAACATGAATGACGCGATTTGGAATAGACGCGATTTAGAGCAAAAAATGGTGCGATTTAGGAATAAATCACACTGCTGAGAGCCAATCAGATTGCACGGTTAGCCAGTGATTTCAAAGTGGGTGTAATAATGATCATTACCAGGTAATTTTACTACGTTTGGTGCTATTTAGTTGGTTCTGGCAGGGGGTGTGTGGTAGGCTGATCTAGCTAAGTAAGTAGAACACTTGACTGCAGAGCAGGACGTTGATTGTTCCAGGACTGGACCAATACTCAAGGTCTTAAAATAACTGAGAAATAAAGATACTGCCTCTGCCCTGCAAAAATGGCTAGCCCATTGTATGACTCAGATGACCACATTAAATGGGGTCCTGTCTTTCATGTTGACTTTAAAAAAGGGTCCTCAATTAGTACTAAATAAGGTATTGACAGTCAGATAAAATGTGTTTTTAAAGTGCAGATCAAAACAAAGGATTTACATCATCTCACTTGCAGCGCATAATAAAAAAGCATTATAGTATCTAACCTTGGGTTGTAGAAGGACGACTTAATGCGTCAGAAAAACTCCTTCTTGAGTTGTTTGAACCAGTACTACTGTTACTACCTTTAAAAAAGTGCACCAGGTTTAAGATACATGAAGACTAAAATGTAGGGCACTAAGTACCAGAATCACGCACAAAATAATATGGGCTAGCACTTACATTGTCCACTCTTGCCTTTCCACTTTCAACAGTGGCTGAAAATTACCTTTAGTTAATAGGCATCAAATCAGGTGAAAAACCAAATCTTCTCACATGAGTAAACCTGCTTCTTATCCTAACTCATAACCATGCCTTTTCCTGTCCCTGACTCTTCTTCTATGTTTAGGGTACATTCACGGGTATCTAGAAACTAGGGTAACTTGGGAAACCAGAAATTCAGGCTGGAAAATCAAATGGTTTAGGCCATTCTGTTTAGGAGGGTTCAGAAAATTTGAGCTGTGATTTGAGGCCATGCAATTTTTCAACTTTTTTAGTCTGTTATGCTGATTTGGATATACTTTAATGTAGCAGGGTGTCTCCCTACACATCAAATTTTATCATTTTATGTTCATATTTACAAGATTTCCACTTAAATCAGGTTTGTGTAAATGGCAAGCACCTTCTTCATGGTGGACTTCCCGCGTCACTCTTTCTTAAAGCCGCTTCATCTCCATTACTTAAATGGCTGTTTCTACGACAGTTACTAGACTGCTTGTATTGCACAAGTGTATGTTAGCTCTGTATTTTAATGCTTTGTTGCTAAAACACTTAATAACATTATAAAGGTTTTCTTTCACCATAATTACAGTTTGTTCCGGTCAATTGTTACTAATTTAGTGGTACCTGCAGTTTCGGCAGGGGTACTCTGCCCTTGAGCACTTGTTGATGTGTTTGACTCACTAACATCCATGACCACCAGGCAGCTCCAAAATGCATCCACAAATTATGCAGCAAAACCATCAACACTCCTTTACAGAGTTATCTGTAAAATTAATGTTAATATTACATTAATGTTCTTTCTTAAAACAATGTTTGTTGACCTTCAGGATTTGATGCTATCAACTACACCAAGAGAAAAGCCTTGCATCAATAGGGTTCCCATTAATGAATTCTGGTAGCAGGGGAAATGAGCAACGTTACTGGAGAATATTTGAAAGAGGCTCCTCGTCTTGACAAAAAATAGTCATGGGCTACTGAACATCAGCTGGAGAATTTTGCATAGTAAACAGAGAATTCTCTCATCTTTGATGCATAATGAACACCATGCATCAAACATTAACAAGAAGAGCACCCATTGCAAACATAAAAAAACTGCTCAAGACATGAAAAGAAGGTATAAATTATAACACTGCAAATACAAAAGGAGGCACAGATGGACAAACTTGAAGAAGATTGAAACAGATTTCAATAATTGTGGTTTTTGTAAACCTGTTAGCCTAACAGTTTTTAAAGTTCACTTTGATGTTTTTAACTTTTGATAATAAATGCTTGGGTGACATAATTATTTGATTGTGATGCAGCTCTGATTTTGTCATTCACAAGTAATTTCTCAAGTTCTATAACAAATAAAGACACGTAACTGGCATGTGAAAAAAACTAGGCAGCCTTGACACAGCCACTTTAATGAATGACAAAACAAGTCCTGCCTAGAAATCTGGGATAAGTAGATTTAAAACAGAATGACTGGTGGTCTGCAACCCAGGGTTGGGGGGGTGGGGGTACTCAGGATTTCAAGTGACAGGGATTATTGAATGGGGGCATCAAAACCCAAAAAAATCCCTAGGGCTTCAAACAAATCCCCAAAAAATTCCTGGACCAAAATTTAACCCCCCCAAAATGTGAGCCATAAAAATTTATTTGCAGAACTATGCAGCTGGGATATGTGGGAATTATCACGAATCTTCAGATGGTTTTGAATACCCTCAAAAAATCCCTACACGTGGATCAAGCTACCCAAAAAAATACTTGCCAAATTTTCCAACCCCAAAAAAAACCAAAATCCAAAATTTCAAACCCCAAAAATCCTTTGATCACCCCTGTCACTTGAAATCTGGAGTATCCCCCTTGGGGTCCAGGGTTGTCAAAAGTAGCCGGCTGCCGGGAAAAATCGCCACCTACTTGGTTAGTATCGGCCGGCTACTCTGCTTGGCATTTCTTTACAGATGATGCTTTTTAAATAAAAATATCCCTTGACTGGCCACTTACTTTAACAACTCAGCCATCTACTTCAAAAATTTCTGACAACCTTGGGGGTCTGCACTGTCACCTACAAACTGTATTGCTGTTTTTCCCTGTTATGCCATTAAATAATTATTAAAATGAAAACTGTTCAATAGGTAAAGTAAAGAATCTGGGAAATTAAAGGAGGTACCTATACAAAGATCCTTGCTAATCAGGTCAATGCCAATATTTCATTATTATTTTATGTGAGATGTCAGGAGAAATAACAGAGCTTTAAAAGGAGATGCCATGTTGGTGACCATCCAGCTAAATGAGAGCACCAAAATAGAGGCTGGAAACCAACAGAAACGTCTGTTACTGAGCTTTGCTACAAAAGTATGAATTTATTTCTTGAAGAACTCATGAACATTAAAATGATACTTTTCCTAATAAAATGACTGTTCAGATAGGAAAATCTCCCTCTCTTTTTTAACCTACATGACAGCTAAACTCGATGAGCGGAGGTTTCTCTCTTGCATGGCTTTTGACGTTTATGAAGTCATTCGTGTCTCTTGCCTGTTGCGTAGTTGGTTTTTTTAACAGGGTGGTCAGAAAGGTTTGAAGTAGATGGCTGAGTTGTCAAAGTAAGCGGCCAGTCCAGGGATATTTTATTTAAAAGATGCCATCTGTGAAGAAATGCCAAGCACAGTAGACAGCTGATACTAACCAAGAAGGCAGCGATCTTCGCCGGCAGCCGGCTACTTTTGACAATCCTAGTTTAAGTCCTGTGAGAAACAGGACATAAAATAACCAACTAAGCCAACTTTTCCCTTAGGGAAAAGAGGCCTTATGTCCCTTTCCTAGTCACAGACATCTACATGTATTCCACCATAAACAGCTGCTTAGGGAAAACATAGGCACGTTAAACGTGCATGAGCTATTTTGAATGCTTCAGTGTAACTTTACTGCTTCAGTGTAACCTTACCAAGAGTGATAAATCTACCTTTTTCGTCCTAAATGTAGACTGGGTTTTTGTGCGAAATTGAGTATTGCCGTACATAAACGAAAACGCAAAACGCTCAGCTGTGTCGATCCTCATGCTATATATTCACTTTCCTCTGTCTTTCCCTGTTACATTTGGTGCAAGTTAAACAAATTGCTAAAGTAAAATATATGTCTACTCACCAAACGTTGATTAGAAGGACAACTCTAAGGTTTCCTCGGAGTTTCTTAAGCCAAAATGTGACTCATTGAATTCGAGTAGTTATGAAATACCAGGATTTTTATCATTGTGGTATATGGTTGCATCAACACAATTCACGAGGTTTTCACGTGCGATTCTACCCAGTGAAACAGTGTTTAACTCCGACAACTTATTTCTTCACGTTTTAAAAGCTATTGCATGCTTCTTAAAAGATAAGAGCCTTTTTCAAGGCATTGGCTACAAAACGAAACAGGTCTTCATACGTACGTTCAAGTTACTATTATTATTGTGAAAAGCCAATCTGCATGAGATGTACAGTCACACAACTGGCAGGTGAAAGTGTTGGACTTTGCCCCTTTCGTGGTTCGTACATGAGGGAATTCGAGTTATCACACAGTAATCGAGTAAACAGAATTATAAAAATAACTCATGCACACAATTTGCACGTGAAGATGTTGGTCTTTGGCCCTTTTACAATTCGTACTTTAAAAAAAACGCAAATTGTTTACTACAAAATTTTCTCAAACGATTTTAAGAAATCACCTCGGCTTTACAACATCTGCAATTAAATTATGCTTCATGTAATGTCAAGATTGATAGCTCAACATTTATCAACTTCCAAGAAAATTATCAGAAATATATTTCTGCTCATATCATGTTACTCCACTCAATAAAGCAGTATCTAATTATTGTGTCAACTAGCTTCTTCCAATTTTATTCCCTAACGCTACTGTTTCTACTTAAGTCACGCATCTTTACTAAATAAAATAAGTTTCAATAACTATAATGCTTAGTATGCAGGAAGGATGTATCATGTTGTTCACTTATTATTCTCTTTTTGTTTGTTTTTTTTGCCGGAACGAAAAAGGTCTGTTGAACTTTGTAAGCGAGAGAATAATATTTCTACAGCTTGTTTACAGGATTAACAATACTCAGTACAGCTTTAAAAAAATAAGCTGCCTTTCAAACTTCTAAAACCACATTTTATAGGCCGCATACTTTCGAGTTAAAGTCCATATCTAAATATCAATTATTGCTTCACTGGAAGAGCTTTGAAAATATATGATCTTTTATACTCTACCTTGAAGCAGGTGAAACACAACTCATAAATACGTGCGTGGTACCGTTCGCGATAGCCGAATTCGGTCAGAAATGTCTTGAAGTAGCATCCACACTAAAATATGAACCCTTAAACAGCTGCATCACTGTACACAGCGTTTGAATCATGAAGATATTTAATATAATGTTTCCAAACACCTGTAGCCGTAATAAAAGACGAAAAAATTGTGAAGAATCAAGATGGCGGTCTTAAAGTGCCCTTGTTCGACCTTTGGCAATATCATTTTTAAGTAGATGCCAAGATCTCATTGGTTCCTAAGCATCAACTCATAGTACCTTCAACCTTATTGGCTCTTGCAACAAACATCCGAACATACAAAGTTACAAAGATACAAAGCCACAAAGATACATACGCTCACACCACTGACATATGAGCTATTTTTTCAAAATAGGTCAAAAATTCAGTGGGAAAAAGTTATTGGAACCTGTGGCCAGAGGCAAGCGTCTGCAACAAAACAACTTTCTTTTTCTCTGTAACTGCACATGAGAATATCATTGTCTCCATGTACATGTAAGCACTACTAACCAACAAATGGCTTGACTAGCTTTCGGGAAAATTTCCAGGGGGATCTGTTGATCAGTGTAGGTTTTCGTGCTTATGTGTTCAGTGGCATTGTCATCCTGAATATGAGTAAGTTTACTTATGGTGCAATTTTTAATCTTGTTTGGATCTCCCCATTAGTAAGTTTCCCCCAAGTTTCGTGAGGATCTGCTCTCGAATTCATAATATCCAATGAAACAAACAATGAGTTCACAGCCAGGGGTCAATATAATGGGTACCATAGATCACGCTCATGGTTGCATCATGGGTAATCAGGGCAAGATGGCGAGAAATTCAAAGATCTGTATTAGAATTCAAAGCCAGCTAATTCTTCCTGAATTCATATATTTGATGCTTTCCCTTTGAAAAGAGTAACAATTGTTTAATTTCAAAGAAACAAATAACACTAAATCTGGAGTGCAAAGAGGCCCATTGATCAGCTTTTAGAGAACCTTGATTTTCGAATAAAGTTTCTGTAATTCGACAGTATCAAAATTACAGAAATTATGTATGGAAAAATCGAGGTTTTCTTAGCTGGCTTTTAATTCTCATACAAATCTAGGAATTTCCCGCCATCTTGCCCTGATTACCCATGATGCAACTAAGAGCGTGAACTCCCTATTGTCTTTAATGAATAGTATGATGCGATGACACTACATACACATAACTACATACGTACGGCGCCAAATGCTGCTGAAAATTTACCATTGAACTGAGGAAATATTAAAAGACGTACCTTTAAGTTGAACGAAGCAAGTGAGCAGCCAATTTGAACCTTGAACGCTGCTAATGGCACGCAGCTTCTCACGAAAGCTAACTTTTCTAATCTGATAGGTTCTGAAGACTTCTGAGTGTAAATAAAGTAATTAAAGCTTGACTGCTCAAGCGTTTCTTGTTCAAAAATTTAAAGAGTGGAAAATTTCTTATTTACAAAAGGGCCTTTTGACCCCGTTAAACGCCTTCGATTCACGGTCCCGGCGGCGGAAGGCAATACAAAAGGCACTCCAGTGCATTCTGGGATAGCTTCATTTCCAACATGGCGACTTTCAGTGCAGTCTGGAAAGTTCTCCGGAAAAGCTGTCGTGACTCCTGCATTGACTAGCTTTTAGTTGGTGTGTGTTCGGGTGAGTGTAACCGTTTTTTTAAAAAAAAAAAGTTCGATTTTAACTTTAAGACCCCAAGAGACGATTGAAACAGCAGTTTTGGAGCATACTGGCCAAAGCACCTGATCGTCAAATGTAGCCGATCGAGCACTTTTCAAGGTCACCGAAAGTCTTTAGTTTGTGTTTTGGTTTGGAATATCTCTCAATTCTACGGCAGAAGTGCCCTTCGACTGAAAGTTGATCTAAAATTGCTCTTAATTCTTGGTAACTGATCGGCTGAGTAAACAAAATAAATTATGCATTTGCCTTGCTGTACGAAACGATATGAAGCGCTTTAATTAAGGCTTAATTTTGGCTTTTATGATTATCTTTACAGATAAAGGTGAAAACCATTTTATTTTATCCTTGCTCATTTTATTTTATTATTATTATTTTTTTTTTCACTTTTCCTTGTCGGAGTTTTTCCCTCATTTTTCATCTCACCTGCTATCTCTCATAGACAAGGGACTGCACAATATCTCACCGCAGCAGCTTGGAATCAAGCATGGAAGAGGATGACACACTTACAAAACACTTAAGTCAAAAAGACCCAATCATATCATTGTACGCAGAGGAAGAAATCGAAGATGTTAGCACAACTAGTTCCGTTACAAAAAGCAGTACTGTGATAACTGGCCAAGTTTCAGAGGTGAGCTCTACATCGGAGGACAATTACCAGATACCTAGTACATCAAGCAAAAGCATCTTTATGGACTTATATGAAGAAGACATTTTAAACACTGACTCCGAGAATGTGAATAATACAGAAAAGGATACTTCAGCTAGTGATGCAGCAGGAACTAATAAACACAAACCAGGGTTGCTACTTCTTGGCGAGTATGCTGACAGTGGGAATGACACCGAAGAAGAAGCGTTAAATGCACTTAAAGTTAGACAGGATAAATCTAAAGAGACGGTAGAAAATGCAAGTAGTAAAGATGCTGGTAGAGAGGATGTTGTCAGTGAGACAGTAATTAATGAGAATAAACCTCTGGAGACATCAGCTGAATCTGACATGACCAAAGTTTTAGAGGAGCTGCCTCTTACTGTTGGTAAAGACTCTTCACTTGTTGAAGAGAAAGTAGAAGATAAAAATGACAGTGATTCTCATGCTATGCAAGATACCAGACAAGCTAAATTGAAAAGAAGTGTCAGCAAGGAAGAAGGACAAATTTCTGCCGAGTCTGATTCCAGTGATAGCGAACAGTCATCTGAGGACAGAAAGGATTCCATAAAACAAAAAGACTCAAAAAAGGATAAAGGCAAAAAGAAGGATAAAAAGAAGAAAAAGAAAAAAAGAAAGAAACAAAAACATTCAGGGGACAAAAAAGATTCAGATGTCACAGGTAAACTAAAACACAGGCATTGGTGTTATATGTTGTTGTTCAATTTTACCCTAGGCTTATTTCCCTTTTATTGTACCACTTACATTTACTGGTCTTCGTGTTTTCCTTTGTTTGTTTTTTTTCCCCATGCACGTACATTATCATACATAAAGCAAAGGAAACTCAAGGCTGTGCTCTAAGAAAAAATGGAATGGAGCCCAGTTTTCTGAACCTGTGAAATCCAGGATGCCCAGCATATGATTTCTATGTAAAAACCTAGATTTTCTAGTCGCCTAGGTGCAAAAAGAAGGTACCAGGGGCCCCTTGGCGGTGCTAGAGTGCCACCTTGAAACTTAAAATTGAAGAGCAATAATATTACACACAGTAATAGCATACTACAATGGAAATTACTTTAAGGTTACCACAGTGTTCTCCTTATCAGGCAGTAACTGGTAAAATTTACCGCCTGAAGCAACACTTCTTACCGCCTGCAATGGCCTGAAGGTTTACTAAAATTAAAGAAGTACTTTTACAAAATACACGAGTTGTGATCCAATCCAATTCTCACATACCACAAGGAAATGAATGAATATAATTATGGAAAAGTACTCAAGTATACACAGCTTTTCGCCTATTTATGGGCCACGCATTTTGGAAAGAAAACATTGAAGACAGAGTAAAATCATTGGAATCAATCGTTTTGAATTGTGTAAAGGTAACGACGGCCGATTTGCATAAAATTAATAAGGTCTTAAAATGAGGGAATGACGTTTCAGAGAACTTACTGTAGCTCCTAAATTTCCCATGTACTCCACTACCCCCCTCTTCCCAGGAGAGTGCACCTCTAGCACATATTTTTTTTGCCTTAACGGCTATGAATGGTCCCTTACCTGCTAAACTAAAATTTAGGGAGAACACTGTTACTAACAAACAGTAATTTCCCCTTCAGACCAGATGTACATGTATATCTGAGAATGATTATTACACTTTATTTAAATCGTAATTTTAAGCATGTTCTGTTTCTCTCCTATAGTAAATTTATCTATGATATTGTTTTAAGTGAATTGTTTACATGCACATTTCAAGAGCTGCAGTCCTCTACAAATGTATACAGTTTTTTATTGTAATATCCTTATTTTGTGAAATAGGTGATGAGAAGAAAGAGAGAAAATCAGTCAGAGGTAGAAGTAGAGAAAGCTCAGAGAAACACAAGTTTTCTAAGCATTCCAGGAGTAGAAGCCCAGATAGGAGCAGGGACAGGAGTTCGAGGCGTCGTGTCCATAGTAGAAGCAGATCACAAGATAAATGGAAACAGTCAAGATATGTTAGAGAGAAATCAAGGAGATCAAGAAGTCGATCATCTAGCAGGAGACGTTCTGCACCAAATAGAAATAAGGACTTTAATTCTAGGAGTAGATCTCCAAAGAGAAGTGTTTCACCACGTAACAGGAGAAGAGAAAGAGAAGACAAGTGGTCATCAACTTCTAGAAGGAGGAGAGATTCTCCATCAAAAAGGAAAAGGAAAGTGTTAAGAAGTCAGTCACCTCGTAAACGCAGGGAGAGGTCTCCTGAACACAGAAGGAGTAGGTCACCCAAGAAACGATCATATTCCCCAGACAAAAGAAGGAGAACTTCCCCTGAAAAATCACCCAGAGAAAGTTCACCATCAAGAAAAGAAAAATCTCCCAGAAAAAGGGAAAGAAAACAAAGTCAATCCACACCTGTTAAGACGTCACATCGCACATCATCAGCCTCAGATAGTTTGGACTCAGGTCACTTCACCAACATACCTCTGTCAAAAACAAATAAACCAGAGGAATCTGAACCTGACAGCAATGAGCCAGTTAAAAAGCCATCGCCAATTTCTGAAAAGAAAAATGAGCCCAGTGTTCCGCCCAAAGCCATGGCAGATGTAGAAAAGCAGTTTTCACCTATGTATAGTCCAGAAAAACCTTGGGAGGATGAATTTGACTTTGTGTTTACAGAGCACCTGTCACCCAGGCAAGGAACCGAGAAGAGCATGGAGGATGTTCTGTTTGGATCAGAGGCAAAAACTCCTGATTTCAAAAGACCAATAACTGTGGAAAGGTAAGGCACAGAGGTTGTTTGACCCTGTAAGTCTCATGTATGACCATCATCAATTTTCTCGCAACAGTACCAACATGAAATCAAGGTAAAAGGTTGTGAGAATTAATAAAATGATCAGCTAAGGAAAAATATTAAATACTTGGATCGTTTATAAAATTCTGCCAACTACATGTAATTCTTTAAGGAAATATATGGGGATCAGTCTAGAGAATAGAGACCTTTAGCATCAGGTTTTTCATGGGAAACCGCAAACCAAAAACTGCAGTTTGCCGTTATGCGTTTGCAATTTCACATTGCCGAGATTTCAAATGTTAGCAAGGCATTCAGTTCAGTTCAGTTCAGTTCATTTTTATTTAGCCAAAATATAATACAATACAAGAATACATATAGGAATTGTAATGTTGCAAGGACGCCCAGAAGAAACCAGGAGGCTTATGAAGCCTGGGCTCCCCACTCACAAAGAAATAAGTAAAATAAAATGAAATTCACGGATTGAAACATTAAAAATAGGAACTAAACAGAGACTGAGTAAGTTATGATTAATGAATTCAGTAACAAGATAGAAAAAAATATTTGACTCTGGATTGGAACAGAATACTTCTTTTGTTAGTACGGCAGAAAGGAATTAATATAAAATCGATTTGAACTACGCGTTCATTGTTTAGTGCCTCCATGTTGTTTTTCATCAAGTCAAAGTGCATCACTTTAATTGCCCAAAAAACAGGAATAATTCATTGATTCGAGATAAAAAATCCAACAAACACATCGCAGATGGATATTTAACAGTTATTATTCGAGCCCGAATGGGCTGTGAGTCAATAGCCTATGAGGCCGAAGGCTGAATGGGCTATTGACTCAGAGGCCATGAGGGCGAGAGGAATTTTTTGTTTTAGTAAAATCCAGCTAGTTGGTCAAAAATATTGAGAATAAAAACGTTTAGCTAGGTAAAAGCTAGACTTTAATCCTTTTTTGCCACCAAAAAGCCCGCGCTTTTCACTACTAGTGGGCTATGACATATAGCCTAGTAGTAGCTCAACCAATCAGAATGCAGCATTGATAATAGACCACTAGCTGGATTTTACTAAAAAAAGATAGTTCATGCCTTTAAACGCGAGGCTGTACAATTTTTAGTGGCAAAAAACCTTGCCATAAATCACTTATGCCTGGAAGCCCTCCCTGCAGTTCAAACGTGAACTGCGAACTGCCAACGTGGCCTCAAGGCTGTGGTCACATGACATTTTGCAGTTTGCGGTTTGCGGTTTCCCATGAAAAACCTGATGCGAAAGGTCTCTAATATGTTTGAAGATACATGTATTGGGCTTTGAAGGGTTAAGAGGAATGATCCAGTTGGAGACCCCATGCTGTTTCTTTAATTAGAGAACTGTTTTTTTCCTTCAATTGTTGGGAGCAAGGTTCTACACTTGTACATGAGATACATTACATTATGACAAGCTCTCCTTTTTTCACAAGCAAATACAGCACAACTTGGAGCAAAAATCTAGAAAATTATCAGAAGTCACCAAAAATAAAAACAAACAAGCCAAGCTAATGAGGCTACCAAATTACACTTATCAAAAAGTGAGGTCCAAATAACCCACAGTTAAATGAAAGGCAAACAAGGTTTGTTCACTACTTGAACAAGATGCTAGATGCAAATAAGCATCTTGCACAAGATTACTTATTATTCTTAGGTAGCTCCTCAGTAGATGGCCAAACTAGTAAAGCAGTGATTTTGTTACCTCTGCGTCCTGCGTCCCTGATGCATAAAAATCCCCAAAGACGCAAAATGATTCATAGCATGTGTCCCGTAGGATGCAAAGATCGATCGATTGATCTAAACGTGTGTATTTTTAAAAAATAAATATTCTGCTCATGTAATTTCTGTAGCAGTTATTATGGCTGTTGTTTAACAATGCATATTTCTTTTAGCCTTTGTTCTGCTTTAAAATAATCACTGTATTTTAATTTCAGTATACTGTAATACAGAGTTTTGGAGTATGTTTTCAGATTACCTGTGTATGTCTGGTTACATAAAGGCCAAAGCATTTTCAATATCAAGCTCGTTTCTTTTTCTTTTTAACTGGAACTCATGATTTTTTACAAGATGAGTCCCAGGACTCACCATAACGATTTGGAACAAAATCACTGGTAAACTGAAGCTATTATTTTCCCCTTCACCCTGTAAGCCCAAGTATGCACATACAAATTCTCCAGACTTACCTACATGCATTTCCTTAAAGAATAATTGAGAGAATATGACAAAAAAATCAAGGCATTTTCGCTTAGGTGATCGATTTATTTATTCTCATAACCCTTTCTCTTGAAATGTTGGTCTTTCTTGGTACTTAAAGGGTATAAATGCCAACTGATTTTTTACCTGTGAAAAGTTAGAACTACATTATGTCTCCATAAGAGACCTTGTTTTTAAAAGGTTTTAAATTTATGAAAAGTCAAAAAAGAGAAACTGAAAGAAAGACGAAAATAGTAAATCACTCATGGTCAATCATATTTGATAGAGAATGGTAACCAATATTAGGTTTGGAATGTTAATGAGTTTGTTTTTGTAATACATGTAAGTAAAAAAAGAGAGATATAGAAAGGGAGAAAAATAAATCACTCAAAATCAGTATTAAATTTGAAAGAGAATGGTAACTAATAACTATTATAGCAACTTACTTGTATATTGAACACTTTTTGGACTGTCAATGATTTTTTATTATTATTATTCTTTACAATTTATTCTATGTAGCAAGAAAAATGAAGGAGAGCCTGTTGCAAAGAAAGAGGAAAAGAAAGCAGAAAAAGTAAAAACTGGTAGAGAGAAAAATAATGTTCCGCAAAAAGAAGAAAACCAAGATGGTTCTTCCAGAATACAGCAAGCTAGTTCTAATACTGCAGAGTCTGCCATCAAAGCTAATGGCCAAAATATTTCTGCTTCCAAGACAGCAGAAGTAGCAAAAACTGTCTTTGAAGATAAACCCGACCAACTTGAAAAGAGAAACAGTGACAATAAGTCATCACAAGCTTCAAATAATACTAACAAATCAGCTTTTGTGCAATCTAAGTTGGAAGTTATACCTTTTCTAGATGAAGCACCATCTATCCAACCTCCTGTAGGTAGTAGCAAAGTTCACCCAGCCAAGTCCCAGGTGGACATTAAAGGTTCTTCTCCTTTAGCTGGTACAGGCAAAAAACAAAATGAACTTCAAAGAGCAAAAGATATTATACAGTCATCTATCACAAGGATAAATAAAGCACCAAACAATGTTAACGTGAGTCCCATGGACATGGAAATGTCATCACCTGAAGGTGACATTATTGACCGTATGAATGAAGAGTTTTGGAGGCAACAACACCAGCAGAAGCCGGTTGGAATGAATCAAGCAGAAGTGGAGGGAAGACAATCAAGAGAAGGTTTTACAGTAGAGTCTGGAGAAAATGAACAGTGCTTGTTTGAGGAGCCGTACGAGCCTGAAAGTGGGTTGATTATTGGTGAAGAATATGAAGATTTAAATAACATAGCTGATCCCAAAGAAAGAAGGAAGAAAGAGAAGCAACAGCAGAAGGAAAAGACAAAAGTTCAGGTAAATGTAAGGTTGGAAAGTAAAGCTTCAATAGTTGTAAACTTGCCAAGATGCTGACACTTGTGTTTATAAATCATTGACCCGGTGTTCTTACCAGGGTTCTCCACCCTGGGGTCTATAGGACCCATAGAGAAGCTAAAATGGGGTCATGAGGGAGAAAAATGGCTCACAATTTTTAGATACAGTTAACTGAATGTTTAACTCACAGGTCTGAGTTAGAGTAAATGGATGATAAATATCCAATTTTTACATACATTTAACTCAACATTCTACAGCTCTGAGTTAGAGTTAAGACGGAATAATCAAATAAATTTTGGCTTATATTATAAGGAAATGTACAAATGTTTTTGGACATTTTCAGGGTTCTATCTAGGATTTATCGTTTGGAGGAGAAGTCCCTGAGTAGCCAAAAGGCCATGAGCTTTCTAGGGGGGTCGGGGGTATGCCTTGTCAGATACCCTAGATAGAACCCTGGTTTTGTAATAGGTTTTTTTTTCTTCTTTGCGCCCTTTTGACCCCTTGCGCTTGCTGCATTCTGGTAAGAACACTGATGACCTTGCCTTAAACAATTGTCATAGCCATGAAATGAAAAACTAAACACCAAATTGCAGGATTTTCAGTAAGTTTTGAAGTAGGTAGCTGATTCACCGTTTTAACTTTAATATCCCAGCTGATTAGCTAACCAAAAATTGAAAGCAGGTTATGTGTTTGCCAGCTATTTTGACAATCCCAGAAGTAAGACTTTGCAATTCATCAGAACTGCTTCTTAGATTTCAAGACTGGCTGAAAAATTTCCAAGATTCACAATTTTCCTAAAGTGCTGGTCTAGCAATAATTGCAATGAAGCCCTAATTGACTTAGGTAAATTACTTCCAAATAACTATTGTCTTGTACTTACATGCACTTGTGAATCAAATGGAGAATTTAGCATCAGGTCAGGAGTCACTTAGAGCCTTCTAAGCACACTTCTATTATTGAGCTTTAAATTACCCCATTGAATCCATATAATTAACATCATGATCCATTGATTTATAGTTGGTTTTCGTATTTGAAAATTGCCCACTTGAGACATGTTTACAATTTTATAATGAGAGTTCTGTGCATTTGACATTTCTTTGGTCTGTCAGTCAAGGAACGGTATCTTGTGTTTTGCTTTTAATTGTAGGAACTGATAGATAAGCTTCACCGACAAGCTCGTGTAGAAGAAGAAGTCAAGCATGTTCTCAAAGCATATTACAAGCACAGAGATATTAACAAGGAAGAGTACAAGAGTATACTGAGAAGAGCTGTTCCACAGGTTTGTTACTGAATTTCTTGGTTAAGTTTTATTTAGTCATGCAAGGATGATCTGTTAATCTTAGGATCAACTCCCAGTAACTAAATGCAGGTTAGAAGCTATCATGTTCTCACAGATCAATACTTGTGCACACTGTATTGCTGGTTTTCACTGTTGAAGCATAAAAAAACTTAATCCAATCAACAGTAAAAATAGAATCTGGTAAACACGTCAAAGATAAACATGCAAACAGTCATGCCAAGTTTCAGGTCTGTACGCTTTTCCACAACTGCATGCAAGATCCCCAGAGAAATATGTACCTAAACTTATAGAGCTTTTGTTTAGAGCTGCCACACTGGTGTCCCCTCTTGTGTAAATATTGCTCTGTCACAATCATCCACTTTCCATGATGTTTTCTAAATTTACTTTGCCAAGGGACAAATATGATATTTAATACTGTACTTAGAGACATTGTATGGTAATATATTATATGTCTGGCTAAGTCACCATTTTGGTCAAACAAAACAAAAATGTGGTTGAACTCAATCATTGGAGCATTATGTTTTTGTCACCCATCCTTACATGTACATCAGAGAACCTGGATCATGGAAGTGTAGAAATGAAATCCTTAACACATCAGAGATGATACAGAAACAACTCTCAAATAAAGGAAAGCCAGATTCATTTGTTAAATGGCAAAAATTAATACTTGTACTATGCATAACTTGATCATGAGTTTGTGTCTTCTTTTTTTTCTTAGGTGACAAACTCAAGCAGTGCCATAGACCCTGAGAGAATCCGATCTCTCGTAAAGAAATATGTAGCCAAGATCAAGGGACAACGAGTTGATTCTTAGTATAATTACTGCACCTTTTGTACAATTTTGCTTCATAAGCAACATGGTCAGGTACTAAAACTTCTCAGTCCTATAAAAATTTCATTTCCATTCGTAAAAGAGCCATACATAGATCTAAGAGATCTTTCATCCAAAATCACCTTTTTCTGAGAAGATCATACACAAAAGTACTGTATTTGCAGCATTAGCTAAAATGAAGAGGAAAAATAATACAGAGTGCATTCTTCAATCTGCAGAAATGCAAATTTATATAAGTGAATGATCTGTTTAATTGAGACAAAAATTCAAAGCTCCTGTTGCTGAAAGACCACAGGATCCAGGACAGTGTTTAAAGTGAAGAACTGCATTCCCGGTTGAATTTTATTATTTTCGATAAACTAGACTTGAACATGTAGAGCTCTGTTCTTAGCCATAGATCTAACTCTGATGTAAACCTGTCGTACAGTCTACTCTCTCTTAACGGACACCTCTATAAGACGGACACCTCTGTAAAACGGACACCTAGAGTTGGTCCCCGCCTTTCTTTACTACCTTTATTTAACTCTCTATGAGACGGACATCTCTCTAAGACGGACACATACTGCAGGTCCCCAAGTTGTCCGTCTCAGAAAGAGTTGACTGTACATGTAAAATCAGCTATCAGAACTTCCATTTTATCAGTGTTGTACCACATCAAATGCAGTTTTAGCTTTAGTAGCCAAGCATAAGTTTTTGAAGGTGGAAAGTTAAGGTGTTGATTGTTGGTATTTGTTTTCAAGGTTATTGCAGATTGGGTTAAACATGCTTTTGTTGTCTATCACCTTGGTAGAACAGTGTTTTGGAAAGTAACCTGGGCGAAGGTGATAGAGCTATAAAAGTAATGTTCTGGTGTCTCCTTTCAAGGGTCTATCATAACACATAGAGCTTATATTGCTGCAGTTGTATTACTTTTATACTTGACACCACAATAGACTTTAAATTTCCAGAAGATAGTTTGTACAGCCAGTTTATACGGTCCACCCTTTCTTTTGAGAAAAACTATGTCATTTGAATGATAAAGTGTTAAAGAAATTTTATTACTTATCGGATCAAGTCATCAAAGAGTACTGGAATGTGATAGTTTTTACTTAAAACACAGTAAAAGAAGCTGTTACGTGAAGTTATGTTTGTACAACCCTACCTAAGCTACATAAAAAGGCAGCAGAAAATGGGGTAGAATGTGCTCTGTTGTAATCCCTGGCATTTCAAAGAGGAAAATTGATATGTAGTTTGGCTGCTGAATAGATTATACAGTATTTTCCTGTGTTATCAAGTTATTTGTGTTTACTTGGAGTCAAGTGCTGAATTATCTTCAACAATGTAAGTAAAGTAGAAAAATATAATAGAACTTTGTCATACTAAATGCCGTAAGTCATGTTAAAAGTAGAAAAGAAAGTTAACCTTTTTGAGAGTATATTCCATTTCCTCATGACCAAGGTTACACTTTACACTATTACCCAGGTACACTTCAACAAATTGTTCAAACAATATTCAATCAAAAAATATTTTTGAAGTAAGGCGTACCTGGAAAGTATAGTCTTTTTAGTCTAAGTGAGTGGTTCAATTTTCCTGGGCAAATGTTTGTAGCATAACTACAGATTAATTCGTTTTGGTAGTTCTTTGTATTACTTATACAGGTCTTTAATACAATAATTGTATTCAGGTTTAATTATTAAACCTCTCATCTTGGAACCTTCATACTAAAGAAAAACATGAAACCACTGTCTATGCACACTGCTTGACGTGAACCAATTAATGCTTTGTAAATACACAACACCATACTTTAATAGTAATAGACAACCCTTATATAATGGTTCTGTCCCTTTAGTGTTTATAATGAAAATTTGACCATACTTTTCAGTTATTCATAACAGTTATTTAATGTTTCTGTGTTAAAATAAAATGAATCACATGAATTTAGTCCTAAGTGTTTTGTGGAACCACACGAGAATGATTGTATTAAAATACGCTTATTGTGTAATGTAGTGAATATATGTTGGTCAACAGATTTCATTTGCACATAAGGTGGAAAGACAAAACTTCCACAAATATGGACACTCATTTTTGAAACTAGTGTGCAATAAAAGGTGTTATGAGTAAAGATGATAATGTTTGTATATACTCTAACTTATTGCCCTTATTTCTGTGTGACTGTTGAGATTGCTGAGTTGGAGAACGCTGCTTGATTTCTTTTGGAGAACAAAAACTGGTAAGAGCACAAAATTAATGTATTGTCCATGGGTAATAAGGTATGGTCTAATATTTTGGGGGGTGGGGGTGCCTTTTACCACAGCCAACCCCCTTACCCATGGGCAAATTGAACTCTTCTGAAATGACCTCAACAATTTCATGGTAAAGCAGGGGACCATGAATAGTCTAGTTTGGGTAGGTTTGTGTGGGTCAGCCTGGAAGAAAATTAAGACAGAACCCATCAGGAAATTGAGTAATTTCAACTTTCAGTGGACAAAAACCTTGCACCAGAATAATTTAAACAATACAGCATTCTTTTTTACATTTTTCAAGGGCTATAGACATAATTTATTATCTGTAATAACACCAAAGACCATTTCTCATTGCAGCATGAGAAAATAAATGTCAAATTTCACAAAAATTGTTAAAACACAGGTAAAATTCTGAAAATTTCATGTGTAAGATGTCATTTTGTGAATTTTGACATTCGTTTTCTCGGGCTCCCATACAAAATTTCTTTGGTGTTGTTACAGAGAACTAATTAGATCTATAGCGTTTGAAAATGTAAAAAAGAATGCGACATTGTTTAAATTATTCTGGTACAAGGTTTTTGTCCACTGAAAGTTAAAATTACTAAATTTCCTGATGGATTCCATCTTGTTGCTGCACGCTGTTACCTTCCAAACAAAAGTTGTTTTATAATAGCATTTTATTAGCTACTGTGTGTTATTATTTTTTGCAATCAAATGTCAAGTTCCATCTAAAGTTATTACATTGCAAAGAACTTGTTAACAGAGTTCTTCTACCGGGGATTCTATACACAGATGTGTCTTTCATAGCTTGCAAAAAGACCATCAATCCAACTCTACATAATAGCCAAATGTTAGACTCAGCCAATACTATTGTGCAAAGGTTTAACTTAGATTTCAACGTAAGCATTAAAGTAGTCTACAGATTAATTTCAGAGAACAAATATTTCTTGCAAATTCAATGAAATTTAATTGTTACTAAACAGGTCCCCTCTGATCTACTAGCATCCTTTTTTCCATGCACAGGGTAAGAAGACAGTTGAGTTTTTCATAAAGATTTAAAGAACTCTTCCAGGATGTGAGGTATATCCTCTTCTTTGTAATCTTTCACCACCACATTGTCATCAATTGCTCCTCGGATCATTGCAGAAAGAACTAATAGAAAACAAACAAAAGTGACATATCTCACAATGTGATTGATGATAATACAGTATTAGTTTTAAAAAAATATGAGACCATCAACTTACATTTTCCACTATCAGGCCTAAACAGACACAGAATCTTCTTCTTGTTTTCTATTGCTCGGCCTATTTCATATCCCACTCCCAGGGAAGGCTGGGTAACTTCAGCAACTAATGCTGTAAAACAGAAAAAAAGATCATTGTTTGGACTAAGAGAAAATATAAAGTAACCCTAGATCTTTATATCATAGTTAATAGAGCGGAATGGTTATGAAGTGCATCAGACTCTTTTGTTATATATTTATGAAGTGTGTTCAGTGGCATACCTATTATTTCAATCTTAGTGACTAATAAAAAATGCTGTATTAATTTATTCCATCACAATTTCTGAACAAAAAAAACAATTAAGACTTGTGCACCATCAGGGAGTTTCCAACCTCTGTTAGTATCCCCCAGTGTGCAGAGTATGGCAGGCGCATGCACAAGTTTTTTTTAACAATATAAGTATTGAGGGCCTAAAAATGGCCTTGCACATGCAAGATCTTGTCGAGTTCTGCAATGTTGTTAGATTTTCTGAAAACAGTTGTAAATAAAGATAGCTTGCACACTTACCGTCAGATTTCAACAACCAAGCGACGTCGCGATCATGAATGAATTTATCACTACCTGAAATATACCAAGCAAACATGGAATTAATGCATCAGTCAATTCCAGCTGCCCCCAGCCCCTGCCCGGGCTACTGTGGGGCATTTGCCTGCCTTTTTAGTCCAGGGGGTGGGGCACATTTGCAAATTTTGCGCTGCCTGGTGGCCGGGCATTTGCCAAGCCCGGGGCTATTTCCAAGCTTTCTCAAGACACACATGCAGTTTCCTATCAGAATATAACTACACAGAGGATATTACTGAAAAAAAAGCAGATTAGCTCATCTGTCAAGGACAGGGGGTTGTAAAGGCATGTTCTCGATGTTATGCATGCATTTCTTCATTGCTTATCAAGCCAGAATTACCTAGGGAAACTCGGGAGCTATCGACGTCAATCAACGTTTTTTGGTGATTCAAATTTGGTGATTCATTTTTTAGTGATTCAAATTTCTGTTGATATTATTTGAAGAACATCCTTTCATATTTATGACCTATTCATAACATGTGACTTAACAGCACTCTATTAATTTTAATGTCAATAATTTTATGTCAATACTAAAACCATAAATTGGTGCATGTCGTCGCAGCATGAAGTCTTAATTAGAATCCTAGCGCTATTACAAAGGAAGACGTTACTTGAAACAAAAAATCGAACATTAAAATGTTTAAAATGGCACTATTTGACTGTGCAATCAATGAAAAATGTTACAGTGTTGATGGAGGACGGGCCATTTGCCCTCTTATTTCATCCCCACCCAGGGAGATTTGACAGCTCAAGAGTCCCCACCCCCTGGAATTTGTCATACAAGGCAAAAAAATGCTAATGCCCAGGGGTCAGCCGGGGAGGGGGGGGGGTGGGTGCAGCTGACTGATGCATAACTTTTTGAAAAAGAAAAAAAACTTTCGATTTCATTTTCAAAACAACATTTAGCCATCAAAATAATGGAAAAACAGTCGACAACAGTTTGAAAACCAAGCAAATTTGGGATTGAAAAAAGAAAACCAGGACAAAATTTTGCCTTGTCTCCACCATGACCCACAATTTATCACTTCCGGTCCTTCGATCTTCCGTGATGAGAAAGCGCACCTCTACCAGGCTCAAGCCGACACCACACTTAATCTCCCCAGAGAAGTTTAAAAGAGGTATTTTTATAATCAAAATTTTATTGGTCAACTTTAATGATGTGTATGGCATCATATCCTATTGATTGAACGAAACAACGCTCTGGGCGTGGTGGGTGGGAACCCGGGAACAGGAGACGGAGCGGAGCTCTAGGCGTGGTGAGGTGAGGTAAGCGAGGAGCAGGGGGAGAAGACTTTATAACTCAAACAAAAATGTTACGCAATGCAGTGCAAAAATCTGTAAATGTACTGGGTATTAGAGTGTTAGGGTGGGAAGAATGTCCTGTAAAGGCCACGTTGGACAAAGTAAGTGGTTGACGGTCATACCTTTCTCTTTTTCCATAAGGTTGGGATCTCCGATATGTTCTGTCAGAACCTCACCGTACTGTTTTAGTTGATCTATTATACGCTTGTACAAAGCCGCATCATCTCTTCCGCCACGAATACTCCCACAAAAATAAATAAGTCGCTTCGCTGGTTCGCTCATAACTGCTATGAAATACGCTCTTCCTGCATAAATATGCCAGGCGTCTTTTTCGCGTCTTTGCCCCTGCAGAGCCCTCCCTGGTAGGGGTGTTAAAAAAGCGATAGAAAAACAAAATAAGCCTAAGAAGGAGAGAACATGCAGGTAAGATTTAACCAATGAGGAGGCCCTTTTCTGTTAATGTGATTCTAGATATATGTAGCTTTTTTCAGATTTGTTGTTGTTGTTGTTGTCCGCCTTCACTTCGTATAGTTTTTCCTCTCCCCCACCCCGTTAGTAACAGTTCTTCAATAACTCCTGCTCATTCCTGCTCACATCATGGCGGCTGCAAGACAACTTCCTGAGACCTTTCGTAAACTGGTTATCACCAAACTTTCCACCAATTACAGAGAAGCTGTGGAACTTGAGACTGTACCTATGCTGCAACCTGGACCAAATGAGCTACTTATTAAAAACAGGTGAAGAAGACAATGATGTTAATATGTACGAAATATGTAACTTACATGTAAGCTTAGTTGTTCACATTTTTTATTTGTGCGAGTCATCTTTGGAGTCCTTCCGTTGAAAATTTGCCTAATATTCCTTAATATTCCTCAATATTTTTTCCTGAAAGTTTGGACAGGGTGGTGTCTATTTCTTGAAAATATATATATATTTTTTTTATAAATTTTCTGATTGCCACTGTTAAGCTAAAACTTGTAAATTTCACCACCCCCTTACATGTAGGTAATTGGCAATTAAGCTCATTGAATGCGATTGACTATCATCTGAAGAATTACGGAGATCGAGGAGGGTGTGGCCGAGGTGGATAACACCTTTTGGAGATCTCCTTGATTATTTATAATATATTCATTCATTCAAAATAAATCCTACTTTAAAAACAAGCTAAAACATGCTTACCTCCATCATTGTTAAGTTTAGCTCCGACAGTGCATCTTAATTGGCAAGTTTAGGAGATAAAGGGTTGGTCAGGTCCGCAAATATCTTACAAATAGCAGTTGTTGTCCATCAAGGTGTTTTGTTGCTGTTCCTTCAATGTTTTTTAGCAATTAGTTCCCCTATTTATTCCTCGTGAAACAAGAGAAATGTTCTGCCATTTTTTTAGTCACTTCCCAACAACTCAACTTTGTCCCCAAATCTTCTTAGTTAACAGTTCATTATAATCTTGCAATTTGCTGCGTGATTAACATCATTTTTCACATATCATAAAATACTTCCATATTTGGATGACAATAGCTGGTTATGAATTATGCATGGTATTTTAGCCCATCAGAAATGGCAAAATATTTTGAATAAACAATATTTTCTTCTTCAAACCCTACTTTTCTGTTTAAGCTTAAAGTCTATGTTTTTGTTTTGTGTGTGTTTGTTTTTTACTGTGATAATTACTCCAGATCTCCTTATTTTTCTAAATGATCCGCAAAATTTCTTAATATATCTCCTTTCAAGATATGTAGGAATCAATGCCACAGAAATCAACCATTCAGCTGGTCGATACCATCCAGCGCAGTCTCCTCCTTTAGAAGCTGGCTTAGAGGTAAGAGTTAAAAAAATCTGGAGCCAAGATCCCTTATTTAAGCAATAGACCACACTTTCTATGGGTTTACCGGCGTGATAACCCACGCGGGATGTTGGGAGAACACGAGAAAAGCTTGTAAATCACGAGCCGAAGGCGAGTGATTTACAAGCTTTTCGAGTGTTCTCCCAACATCCCAAGTGGGTTATCACGCCGGTAAACTCATAGAAAGTGTGGTCTATTGCTTTTATAAAATAACTTTTAGTAGAATGGAGTCTTTTAGGTAAAAAATATGGTTTTAGTACCGTGATCAAGTCATGTCTTCTCTCTAAAGTCATCATAAGCCAATCATGACTCACGATTTAATAGCGCCGAACTTTCTCAAAACTCAGTTCAGTCAAACAACAAACAGCAGCACTTCAAAACAGGAGTTCTTGCACTCATTATATGATAACTTATGAAAGCTGTTTTACAGGAAAAGTCAACATTTATTCAAGCGAACGTACAATGAAAAAATACGTTCATGGTTTGTTTACTACAGAAGAAGAAATTAATTGAACATCAGACTGTACGCCGTTATATTTTGTTGAGCCGATCCGTAAGAATTTCGTTGTTACAGACGGAACTGGCAGCTATTGTAATGGAGGACTTCATTCACATTTTACAAGCCGCAGTGGTTTAAGATCTGTTTTCTGGCCTTTATTATGATTAAGAAATGCTGCGGTAACGACGTGGCTGCATTTGCTAAGTTGTCGCATGTAACTTTTATATGCACGTACAGCGACCGATGGAAATATGTCAGTGGTGGAGAAAGGTTTCTTTGCCGTAGTCACATATTGGCGTTAATATTTGTCGATTTGTAAAGTCAGGTGGTTTGAGGTAGGTTATGGCATCCATATCACCGAATAATTTGTGCAAATGTTGGAAAAAACCAGCCCGAAACTCTGACATCTTTCATCATCGTTGGCAGCTTGTTTACAACCTACAGTGGCCGATTTTGTACCATATCTTGATCAGAGATCTCTTTTTGGAACAATTTCTTTCATTAAGGAATTTAATTTTGACATAAAATAGATCAAGAATGCTAAAACTATCCGTTTTGTTGCTGGTTAGCACATGGTCAAGTTTTCCTGGAGACTTTCTACACCAGAAATTCACACAGTTGTTGTCTTTCTCAGCGATTTGGCATCGTCATGAAATGTAAACTGCTTTCCAGCTTTGTACTTTATTACTTCTAAAGCTATGGCAGTAATAAAATGTGAAACCAACGCTTTTGATATTAAGAAGGGCTGGGTAAGTAACTTGTTCTTTTTTTTAGCCTTTCTAAAATCATTGTTTGCAGATCAATAGCCGGTTTTGTTTATGGCTCGTGGTCCGGATGCCTTTTTCTATGGGTTTACCGGTATAATAAACCATAGGTTTTTGACCAATCAGATCACGCGTACTATCTCAGTTATTTTATAAAACACCCATATACGATGGAACCCTGCCTTACGGCCACTTCATTATTATGGCCACCTTGTTTTGGCCGCCCAGCAAAATGGCTATACATTTTGTTGTAGAGAAACCCTCGTTAATACGGTCACCTCGTTATTATGGCCACTTTTTTTTTGGCCCATTGGTGACCGTATTAACAAGGTTCCACTGTATTACATGCCAACTCTCCAGGGTTATCCAGATTTCCCACGATATGGCACAGATCTTCAAGTCTTCTATAGGTCAGCGTTCTCTTAGTTTGGAAGTTAGTCGATTACTCCCAAAACTTTGAAACGCTTTTGATCATAGTATGGTTTCCATGTCTTTTTTGGACGTATTTTCATCTCTGACGAGACCATCTCGTCAAAAAAGCAAATTTTGATAGTCTGAATTTCATGTAAGACTTTGTATAATGTCCCGAGCCATCCCAATGTGTTATAATTTGGGACTGGGTCGATTTGTGTTGGTGGAGGGGGTGGGAGGGTAAAGGGGGGTAAAAAGGGGGTGGTTGATGTTTGCAAAGTACGGCAAAAGAGACGGTCTCCCGATTTTAAATTATTCTCCAGAGGTTGGCATGTCTGGAAACTCATATTTCCATTGCCATATGAAAAAACACCTGCTGTTGTTTTTAAGGTTGGAAACGTGCCTTGTTTGGGTCGTCATTCATCTATAGTTTTGTAACCCAATAAAACATCTTGTTCTTAGAGCTTGGTGGCGCCATCAGAAAATAACATAATACCTTTATCTTGTTTGGGGCTAGACGGCGGGCAGTCTCTTATTTTTCTTTGCAAATTTACTGCATGCGAAAGCCAAGCACATGCCGTGATAAATGAGAGTGTAAGCCGGAGAAGAAAAAATAAGAGACTGCTGACTCTGTTGTCCTGTCTGGGGACAAGGAAGCTGTTAAGGAAATTTAATTAACCAATTAAACCCGAGAAACGTGAAACAGTTTATAACAAAACATAAACTACTGAATAATTTATGGTAAGATTGCCTGGAATTTGTTTCCATGAGGAAATTTACACCAGTTTTCTCCTGTAAGATATCCTAAAACATTTTAGTTTACAAATGTTTACTGCTTGATTCGTTATTGTTCATAGTTGGTTAAATCTTAGTCTTGACGCATGACTATTTTACCGCTTGCAACTCCACCAGAGACCTGTCAATGATCGGTCAACACTCCAAAGATCGCTAACAAAGGCGGAAGACGCTAAATGAACCGCTCCACAGACCACTGCACAAATGCTCGATGAAGAACTCGCAGATCCTAGCTGTGTACAAAGCTACCACAAACCATGTGAGCCTGCACTTATGGGATTGACCGCTGGATGCCCGCTATGCTCGTGGGCCGCTTGTCAGCTAAGCTTGTAGACCGCTAAGCTTGTGGACCGCTAGACCGCTTATCTTGTGGACCTCTAAACTTGTGGACCGCTTAACTGCTAAGCTTGTGAACCGCTTGACCGCTATGCTTGCGAACCGCTTGACCGCTACGCTTGTGAACCGCCTGACTGCTAAGCTTATGAACCGCTTGACCGCTAAGCTCATGGTGGTTAACTTAGTTAAATTACATTTAACCAAATTTAAATTGACCAATCAGTTACTCTGTTTCTGGGCTGACAGAGGGTTTTTTACTTCAAGGACCGTGTTTGCAATTCTGCAGGCTGAGATAAGATCTAGATGGATTTTAACAGAAAAGGCGGACTGCCAGCAGTCTAGTTTAGGGCTCATGACATTGATCATACATAACATTTTTCTTAATAGGGTATAGGAGAAGTGGTGTCAACAGGCGAGAAGTGTACAGATGTTCCCATTGGTCAAGCTGTAGGATATTTTAAGTATGGAAGCTTCTCAGAATACATGGTTAGTGTTTGTTTTTGATCTACAAAATAATAATAAAAACTGTTGTGTCAAGCTTGGAGTATTTCCTGGCTTACCTGCTTCTCTGACTCTTGTCTAACAATGGTACTTCTTTTTGTTGAAAGCATTCCACCCTAAAGTGGTCTTATATCTCCATACCGTTACGTTGTGCTGGAAACGCTTATATTGTAAAGTTGAAGTTTTTTATAGCAATCTTTCTTCATTTCTCTCGGCGACCTCCCTCTTAGACTTATGGAATCTTTATGAGTGGATGACTGGCAGCATTGGTTCAGGGTTAACTTAGCCTAAATAAAATCTAACCACATTTAAAAATCTGAATCTGCCACCTAGGATGTTTATTCCATGCAACTATTTTTTTATTCCTTTTACACTTTTTCTTTAGACAATTCCTTCAAAACGTGTGTTCCCCCTACCAAGAATAGATCCAGCTTATGTTTCCTTGCTAATCAGTGGACTGACTGCTGGTATTGCTCTTGAAAAGGTAAATGGAATATTTAATGGCTACTGTAATTAAACTTGCAGTGTACTTAGTGGAAGATGTGCATGAGCTTGCTTCCCAAAGCTTTTATAGGTATCCAAAAATGATCCACCCATACCCTCTGGGTATAGGTGGATCACCCCACCCATCTGACAACTTTAGTTTCACTTTTTATTTTCTCCAACACTCACAGTTTGCAAAAGCCTGCTGACAATGAGTTCTAAATACGGTTGTGTCTGTGGGTCTTTGAATTGGCCTTTCGGGAACCAGGTACAGAAGTGTATTAAAGTACTTTTTTTCCTCAGGTTGGTGAAATTAAGAAGAATGAAACAGTTCTAGTGACAGGTAAATATAAACTAACAAACCCAAAATTCCCGTTTCCCCTATTAATGATCATTAACACCTCCCGGGCAGGCTAACTAATATATTATCATCTTGTGCATTGAAGAACTACTTGATCAAAGATAGAGCCTTCTTGACTATCTTAAGTTTCAGAAGCTGAGAATGAACAAAGTAATCTGACAGGCAGGATCCTGAGCTGAGTTTCTTCTCTTATACTACTACATGAGAAATTTCTGCAATTTGATTGGCTTAGAGCAGTGGTATTTCAGCTTAACTTGAAATACCTACATTTGAAAATTACAAGCTTTTGCGGGTAGTAGTATAAACAAATAATAGCATGATTTGAACGTGATATTTGGCATAAATACCACTCGTGATATTTCAAAATTGTCTCAAATTTCAATCGCCTAACGGCTCGTGAAATTACGTACAACAATTTTGAAATATCACTCGTGGTATTTATGCCAAATGTCACTACTAATCATGCTATTACCTATACAAATTTGATTTTCATGCAAATTTTACTTTGAATTATATCCTCTCATTTTATCCTACAGCTGCAGCTGGTGGAACTGGTCAATTTGCGGTAAGTAAAAAAAATAAAAGCAAATGACACTTTCAAGAGCTCTTTGTAGCTTCATTGTTCTTCTCTGATGGAGACCATTATGACAAGGAAATCCTTGTGTTGCAGGTTCAACTCGCTAAATTGGCTGGATGTCACGTGATAGGCACGTGTTCAACAGATGCTAAAGGGGAGTTTTTAAAGGTAAGTTATTTGATGTTTCTCCTAGGGCCATTTTTCTCGAAGGTATCAGTTATTTGGGCCAACAGGAAAGCTGTGAGATTGTCAGGTTTTCATATTCAAGCTTGATGTTTTAAATTTTATTTTACATTGTTAGAAAGGTTTTTCCATAGAACAAGATGTAAATATAAAGCTACCAAACATGACCCATTTGGCCAATCTGAAAACGAATGTTATAAGCGAATTATGAGCTTATCCGAGTTCAAATACAAATGCCCCTCTAGTGCCATTGGAAAAGCGCATCAGAGGACAAAGAGGACAAGCAAACTCTTCTTATAAAAGGAAGTTGAGTGCCTTCTCGACCCTGAGAAGTGTAAGTTAATGAAAACTAACCGAAATTGGTTTTTCTATGCTTTATGACATTGGGAGGAGGATCGAGAAGGTTGGCCGATAAAGGAAAAGACTCTCATTTTGCTGGTTAGGTATTAAACAAATTCAAATGTACAGTAGCTATGCAAAGTTCCCCTCGATACACCGCTCCCATGGAAAATAACAATGCTGGGACTAGTTTTGTGCTTAAAACAGTTCAAAGAGAAAATCCACTCTTTCTTGTTATCCTGCGTAACAATCACTTCAGTTTCCATTTAGCCATGCTGAAGAAGAGCGGAAGAAGTGCGCGGACATTGGCTAAAACTAGGGTGGATAAACCGCCCTCGGTAAAACGGAGCAAAGAAATAGGAGTGTTTTTACTGAGGCGGAACGGGGGAAGGTTTGTTAGGGTTGCATGCCCCCACGGGTTCCCCTGGTGAAATGAACACGGAAAAGGCTGTTATGCATCCTATACCTACAGTCGCTTTTCACCCAACCAAGTCAAGGCTTTGGACTGGAGAAAGGAAACGACCCGGGCGGGAAACTCCTGTTTGGCTAATTTGCTTGCTCGTGGCATGATCCTTCGTTGGACAATCCTGCGGGATGGTAAGCAGTCTGTATGGCAACACCCATCGGAGATTAACATAACGTTTTTAAAACGATGTTTGACCCGCGGGAAAAAGCAAACAATGGCACTTGTAAAGCGTGTATCTATTTTCTTGTATATCTACAGCAACCGCACTTCATTACCCATGGATCCGGATGAGAATTGGAAAATACATTATAGTAACATATTCATGTATATGTTTCTTGTTAGTCTCTTGGTTGTGACCGGCCAGTAAACTACAAGACTGAGAACCTGGATCAAGTACTGAAGAAAGAGTATCCCGTAAGTATGAATCTGATGACATTTTTTGCTGCTAGCGGCTTTGTTCAGCACCTCTCGCTTCCGCAAACAGCATGTTTTCCCTTCCCATCTTCCCCCGCGTGCACGTGCTTTCTTTTTTCCCTTTCCCAACCTCACAAAGAGGCCTCTACGTAGGAGAGATACATTCCAACTGAACTGCTTAATACCGACGCTGTAATGACGGATTGCGTCCGTATGATAAAGGTAACAATGGCCTCTTTGAGTCTTTGCAGCTGGTCATTCACGTGGTACAGAACCGCCATGCTGGAGGGCAAGGGATGCACTGGCACAAGACAAACAAAGGAAATTACCACTTTTAATGATGTTATCTCTTTGTTTGTATTGTCCCAGTGTTTCTCTTGACTCAGTACACTCGCGAAGCAATTGAAATCGAACAACATCTAACTTCATTTTCTAGACCCACATAAGGAGATATATCGCGGCGGAGGCAACGAGATCAACTCTGCTAAGCATTGCGTTAGTAATAAGTACATTTTATTCGACGCTCCTTAAACAACTACGCAAGTCAACACAAGACATGGAGATTTTATATCTCTGTCTGGACTTGGCATAGGTGCCGTCCCTACCCCAGAAAAATTCGTTCATATTCGACAATTAAAACACATCAGAATAATCGTAATGAAGGTTTTAAAAAATGCATCGTTTTCATTGCTGTCGTCACTTGCGTTATTTGCCCTCTAGCAAAAGTCGTCGTCTCCGTCTGTCTCGAAAAACAATAAGCTGCGCCGGAAATGTCAGTTCGCTGCAGAGCAGCGTCGACTGTGACTCTTAAGTCCAATTCTGAAAAGGCAGTCTTTGTCACAGTGTCATAGTTGCTGTAAGTATGGGGTGTTGGTAGCGAGGGTGCTGAAGCTACCCTCGCTCTCTGTCGCTCCCTTTTGTCGTGCCACTGCTCTTCCCTCCTGGCTTCTGCTCTCCTCACCCCTTCGCGCACCACGTGACGCCAGTTGCTGCGGTCAGCTGAGGCTGCTAACAAAAGTAGAACATCGATTAATAGTAGATGATTTCCTTTCTGTACGTGTTTGATGTTGTAGAACGGATGCGATGTGGTTTACGAATCCATAGGAGGAGAAATGTTTGATACCTGTGTCAATAGGTAAGCATTATGCTCCATTAAATTAAATTCTTTCTCTCCTATTTGAACACAGGTAGCCCAAGATCGAAATATGAGCATCGGCATTGTCACGTAATCTACTTCAAAATACATGTATAACGATGTTTGTGCTCTCTATAATTCTTCACCACAGGCACACCAATGTAAAATAACTCAGACAACAGGTATGGCAACCCAAATGCAGCTCAAGGTTTTATTTGGCAGTAAACCGCATAGCCGCCCGGACTTTTAGAGAGAAAAAACAACAAAGTCGAGTCTTTTTCGACGTTATTTTTTATGTCTACACTCACGTGGATAACAGATAAAGAGCTAGAGCGAGTGATTGCAAACAAAGGAGACTAATTTCGTTGCAAGAAAAACGTGCAAATGTCGTTGAGAAAATGAAATATGCTAGCGACCAGCTAGGTGAAAATGAGGGCAGTGAAAAATTAAAAGCGACTAGGAACATAAGCAGCAAAATTTTTGGTGAGCTCGTACGACAATTCCGCCATACAAATAATGGATAACCAGGAAGTTTCACGTTTTAGTCGTGCAAAAAGACGGCAAAGAAATGTACAAAAAAGTGTGCTGCATGTGCAAATGTTTTTTTTGCTAATTATAGCTGCACATGCAAATTTGTTTTAGTGCTCTGAATTAGACTATTGATTTTGATTTCATTCTCATTGCCGTCCCCGTTTAACAGTACACGATTTATTTTTTGGTTATAAGTATATTAACAAGAGCTTCGCATTTAGCCCTGGCTAAATCTATATGTTATTATATGTAAGTTGATTCTTGTAAGTTATTTCGTCTACGCCTCACCTCAACCAAGGCGGATTCTTTTGATTGTTCTTGGGTTTTTGTTATTAAACCTTCTTGCCAAACCTCAAATTCAGTGCAAATAAAATTCCTGAGGATAGTTCTAGGTACCACTCCACCCAGACTCTTAATGTTTGTTGTTTTGTTGTCTGTCAAATTAGATTGGCGACGAAAGGCCGTTTGGTGACTATTGGTTTCATCACTGGCTACAAATCCAAACTGGGATTTTCCCCAGTCAAAAACGCTACGTTAATCCCTAAGGTAAGAGAGAAAATCTCCAAACAAGTCAATAGCTTACACAATAAGGTCAATAAGCGACAGTTATTACTAAACTGGAATTTTGTTTGCCGTTAACTGTTGTTTCCTGCTTAATACCAATGTTTGACTCTATCATTGTTTTTTGTTCTCACGTAGAAGCGAGTACGCCACAAGTCAGGTCTTTGCCTTGAAGGATTTGACGCAACCGTAAGACGCAACCGCGAAAGCTCTTTCCAAGCATGCGCACCGCGTCACTTTTGGGCTTTTTTTACTCCCGGTCGCCGTAGCGCCGTATTCGCAGGCTTACCAATCTGTTTACAAAGAAGAACAACCAAATCGTGGGAAGCCAGTCCCTGTGCATACAAAGCTCGAGAAAACGCGTGCCAGCCAGTCTCGCATAAAGAGTCAATAAGGATAACTATTACTTAAACTGATTGCGTTATCCATTGGATAGTGATTTATCCACCGGATAGCGCTATCCAACATTTGAACAACTGGGGCCAGGGGCCCGTTTCTCGAAAGTCCCGGTAACTTTTCGGGCCCGAAATCAAATATTCAAATCGAAATATAAAGAATAAGAGCGCGGGTCCTGGCAAGCAGACTACTCCATTTTGTTTCACTAACTGATGGTTTTATCATGCTAGATGCAAAACTATTGAAACCTCGATCTTTAATGTAAACGGCGACAGCTTACCGGGCCCGTTAATTATCGGGACTTTCGAGAAACGGGCCCCAGAACAGCAAAACTACGGTTTTAAGCCAACGAATTCTGTTGCTAAAATGGGGGATATCTGTAAAAGATATGGATCACTACAAAAAAGAACAATATGAAAAGAAATTAAAGCAGACTGATAAAAAAAAACCGAAAGCTTTGGATCCTAAGGTCTCGTTTTTTTCTCGCACTCCCAGCTTTTGACCAGATCTGCAAGTGTTCGTGGATTCTTGTTGTTTCACTACGTGGAGGAGTACAAACCAACCGTAGATAAGCTGGTGAACTTGTACGACAGTGGAAAGTTAAAATGCAGTATCGACTTTGGACGAAACTCATCGCCTGGTGGGTTCAAAGGCCTGGACTCTGTAGTTGATGCGGTTGAGGTATGAGTGTTTCGTGTGATTTGTTAGTCAGATTTATTCCAGTCAATGGAATGGATTATCTCTTCTTTAGTTTCTTCGGCTTTGTGTTTTTAAGTTTGGAAAAGAACGCGGTGCAACTCGCGACAACGGGTAACTGCGAAGTCACGTGCAGTGTACACATTTACGTCCAACTAAAGCCGCATTTACCACAAGTAGCCCAAGCTCGAAATATTTCACAGTTATTCCTCGAGCCCGAATGGGCTGTGAGTCAATAGCCCATGAGGCCGAAATATCGAGACAAAACAACTTCAGCTAGCAAAACGTGATTCAGCAGCCATTGTTTGGTTTTCAAAGCCGGCGCTTTTCGCTACTAGAGGGCTATAACATATAGCCCAGTAGTAACTCAACCAATCAGAACGCAGCCTTGATAATAGACCACTAGTTGGATTTTACTAAAAGTATTTAAGGTGCCGAAGCTCATATTTCGAGCATGGTCTACCTGTGCATTTACACTACAAAGTTGTCTAGAAAAAACGTGTTACTGTCAAACTCAAGAGGCCATAAACACTTGAGGTATTTCAGGAATGTTTATTGTGGTACGACCAATCACAGCAAAGATACAGGAAAGAAAAGTTGCTCATTTTGATTACCCTCTTATACGGGCAAGTTTTGTCATGGAAGACTTATCCTTGTAAAGGGGCTTACATTTGCAAGTTTTTCTTTACAATCTTCTCCATGTAAAGAAAACTCGGTCGCATCGACTCGGATTGACATGTGACAGGTTATAATTAGCAAAGACAAAATCACAGTGCATGTCCGCGCACACGCAAAAGTGGAACCGAGCTTAAGCACAATTACTGGCAGTCAGTAAGTAGTAGAGACTTTGTGATCTACATCACAGAAAACTGCATCGTTAGACAGACGGTTATGAGTACGAATTCAATATGTAAGTGACGTTTTAGCTGCCGTCGTGGTTAAGCTCCCTATTTACAAGTAGGCGCGCACACATTTACCCTCTAAGTCCCAACAGTGACCAAAGTCAGTTTTCTCCCAACAAAATCAATACATAATCAAAGGAAAATGTTGTGAGAATTAATAAAATAATCACCTGATGAGAAAAGCTTTGATGTACAAACGAACTCTCTTAACCAATTTATTAAGGAAATGTAAAGAGATCGGTCTGGAGAATATGTATTTGGATATGGGGCTTAAAGGGTTAAGGACGTGTTTATATGAGGTGAGCCAGCCCGGTTAGCCGAGCTGGCCTACTTTACCGGGCTAAATCGGCTCATGCCTTGTTTCTCATAAAATTTTCATTGTGTTTATATGAGAGGGCGGGCTGGCCTGGCTTACCGAGGTTGTTCGAGTCGAGATCTAGGCAACCAGGCAGCCCGCCTCCTCACATAAACACAACGGAACCTTTAAGAAGGAAGAAGGCATGAGCCAAGCCAGCCCGGCTAACAAGGCTAGCTCATCTAACAGGCCTTAACATATACTAATGGACTTGCTCATGCAACTTAGCTCAACGTGTAAAAAAGGGATTTTTCTTCTCTTGTCGTTGAACCAAGTTTGTGAATTAAGTGTCTCCAGTTTGGTCCTGGAATTACCATCAGGTTAATGGATATGTGTTTTTGTTTTGTTTTGTCTCTCTCCAGTATTTGCATAGCGGGAAAAGTTCTGGCAAAGTTGTAGTTGAACTACCTGATGACGTCAAAAGCCGTTTATGAGAGTGTCTACCATATAGTAGTCTACATATAATGATCCTGCCAACAGATAAACGGAACGTAACGATGGCCCTCGAGCTAATGCCCAAAACTGAAAAGATGTGAATCCTTTCGAGCTAAAACTTGGAACATATGAACGCATATGACTTTGTCATGATTTAATACTTGCACCTTGAATGACCTTGCTTGTTCATACATTCTCACCTACAGACCGTACTTGTTTTCTACGCAGTGAACTGGGGCTACAGTCGACTCCCGATAACTCGAACCTCCTACGGAAATCGAGGAAAGTTAGAGTTAGCGGGAGCTCGAGTTATTGGGAGTTCGAAGAAAATAACCGCAAATAAGAAAAAAAGGAAATGGATGGGGAGGGAGATATAAATTGATATTTTGAAAAAGGAATTAAGTAGCAAAGTTTGAGTAATATCATAGGGATTGACACAGAATTTGTACTGGAGCTACAAAAAAGTAAAGACAAAGAATTCACACGGCTGTTTTAAAATGAACTCAAAATTTCGGACTTCATTGCACTGTTCTTTTTTTCTTTCGATTTGTCATAAGCTTAAAACTTGGCTCGAGTTATCGAGGGTGAAATTATATAGAAATGATATGAAGGGAAACAACAATTACTTCGAGTTACCGAGTGTAAAATCACAGTAAATGTATGAAGGAAAACCAGGGGAAATCGACTTTGGTTCGAGTTAACACGAGGTTCGATTTAGCAAGGGTTCGTGTTATCGCGAGTGAACTGTAGCTTAAAATCGAGGGTAGATTATGCGCGTATTTCATTTGAAAGACATCTACTTTTGAAAACCCTCGGCTGGAGAGGGAGATGTACACCAAGTGAGCATTAATGGTTTCGTCTTACAACTTATAGCCTGCGCTCGTCTCGCGCCTGGCGCAAAATGCCGCGTTCGCCTCGCTTGGCTCATAAAGCACCTCTTATGCAGTTACAACTTATAATTACATGACCTAGTCGATTCTTCTTCATTGAATTTTTTTTTCAGTCGTTTCTTCGTGAACCTTACGTCCACCGTTAGACTCTCTTGAACATAATAATGAATTAGCGCTTTTCATTCAGCTAATTTTTCCCTTCTAGCAGAAGCGAATTTATTTTTATTTCTCATGTTACCAAGTGTACCACAATAGTTTTTTGGTCTCGCGGACAGGTGCAATCACTATATGACTTTTTTAACAATACAAAAAACTGAAAAGATACTAAACAATCAGGACCCTTACCGTAACCAACCTCGTTCCCACAACAGCGTCCCTGTTGGTAACTAGCATTCAGAGCGAAGCACTCGCAAACATTGAAAACTGCTAACCGTTGGTTGAAAGGTTACTGCTAAATTTGAGCCCAGTTTTTTTTAAAAAAATGTAAATTATATTTTCATACTTATTAAGAAGTACATGATGATTTCTAAAGAGAGGCAATAAAGGAAATGAGGAAAGGAACTGGATATGAAACCTCACGAGTCAACGCGCGCAATCACGGTGCATACCAGTCTCGTACCCAGTCGCTTCTCTGTATGCGCTGTGATTAATGGGAAGGGTTTAAGTGAGTTCGCGGTGCATTAAGGGAAAGAAGGAGGAAAATCGCGAAGTTCTCTCTCCCTCCCTCCCAAGCGCCATTGAGGGCGTCAAATTGCCTTTCCCTATTCCTTTGCCAGGATAAATAAGTGGCGACTGGGTCCGAGTCTGGGTGGTTACCGTAGTGTAGCTCAATCTGTAACTCTACGTAGCTGTGCATGGCATAGGCTACTTCTGTTCACGTACTGTCTTTTTTCTTTTTTAGAGATTTTAGAACGCTCACGCAAAAATAAAAACCGTGGGGGGGGGGGGGGTTTAAATGATCACTGGCGCAAGGGGTTTGGGATGGGTGAATAATGAAATATATTTTTTGTTTTTTTCTCAAACTTCGCGCCCCATTATAAAAGAGAAGAAGAAAAAGTCTGCAGGTGACCCAAAGTGTATTTTCGTCGCGGCGACTTAGAAATCGCGTTATCGTTTTGTTGCCCAGAAATGCTGCCATTGTCGCGTGTTTGTTTTGAAAAAAAGTGATGTTTTTACTAAAGACTATACTAATTTATGACCAGGTCGATCACAAACCTCTATTGAGCGGCCGACCTCGAAATGGAGGTTTAACTGTAGTACACAATGCCGGTGCAGCTTTGATCGATTATTTTGTAGACTGGTACCTTAACTGACAAAACAACAAGGCCTTTGAGCTGTTTTCAGAGAGAGCGTCTAGTATAAATAAGGATTTCTGACAATGAGGTCCTTGTAACTGTACTGCGGTGATCCACCCTCATCACTCCAAATTCTATATAATATTAAGGTCCCGGGCTTAAGCAAAGAACCAAGTTGACTAAGAAAATCCACTTTTGGGCATAAAACAAAAAGTAAAATAAAACGCAAAATCGGGTGAAAAAAAATTCGGCAAAAGAGTGTTTAGGTAACCCATTCGCCCCTGAACGGCCTGTAACCGCCAGTGGGGATCCACGTGTCCGCCAGTTTCATCCAACTTGTGTAGGGTAAAGAATAAGCATGATTTAGCCAAGGAGGCCGGAGAAAAAGGTAAAAAAATATAAGCAACGTCAACCCAAAAATTCCCAGGAAAATTTTGTTCCACTAACCACCTGCTTTCTTTCATCTAATCGTTAGATCCTAAAAGCTTTTTCAAAAATTCAGTATTAATGAGCTTTAGTGCAGACAGGTCCCAGGGCTCATCACTGTCAATAAGGGATTTAGCCGGAGACGTTTGCGAGAATTAAGAGGGTCTGTTAATCGAGCGTAACGCTACAGTTCAGAAATGCACTAAACTTACTTTTTGACTTTCCCGCTTCAGGGTCACCTAACGATAATATAGTTCAAAACCAACGTATTTTAGTATTTAAACGGTAGATATAGGCATATTTTTATCCTGGCCCTAAAAATTTTTCATCCGTTCAGCTTTCCTAGCTGAAAGTCTAGTGATCCGAGAATTAAAGGGATCAAAACTTACCTTTTCGAAAATTTCAGCCAGAAAAAAGGCCCCCGAAAATTTTAGGGGACCTTTTTAGGGTAAAAATCCGTTAAAATGGGCAATTATACCATTTTTTATATGCTCGAAAATCCTAGGAGAGGCAGGCAAGCAAGAGATTTTACAACAAATGTTCCAAAAATTCTAGATCTCAAATCGTCTTCCGAACAGATATTTTCAGAAAATTAACGTTTCCTCGCAGTCTTACTGTTCTTTTCGCAACAGCCTTCCTTCTTTTCTTGAACCTCAATAACAGATTTCGGCGTCGAATCACATCTGATGATAATGAAAGTGGATACAACAGAATGAGCTACTGTCAGCCAAGTTTTAAGTTACGTTTTCCCATTCAATTCTTCACTGTAATCCTATATAAAATGGCTTGGTTAGAAAGGTTTCATTTCCTAGGCAAAGCCATTCAGTCCCATAAACTACATTGAACCTTAATGGGTTTGTCACTCATCGCGGAAAAAATAAGTTAACTGAAAGAAAAAAATGGGAAAAGGGGAAGAATGAAGTTAGCAAAAAAACCGGCTTCGATAGTGAAATCCCACGCGTGTGAGATCTTAGAAAGAAAACGTTTCCGACGTGATCTGAAAATCTCACGCGCTCTTTACCTCGCTCTTACGTGAGTTAACTTTTTAACATCTAATAAAGTTTAGCTTGATTTTGCATTAAAATAGCGTTTTCATAGCCAAAAATGTTTCGCAGAATTATCACAAATCTGCTGAATAACTGACAACCTGGGAAAATTTACTTTCGGTTAAGCAATTTGCCTGTGCATGAGTGAGAAACAGAGCGCGCTCGTTCGTTCGACTGGTTAAAAAACTATTGTGCACATCCAAACAGCTGACCAAAGTGATGGCAGTCGCTTGTAAATACTACGTTCCGTTTGGTCAGCGCCATGACGGAGCAAACTCGCGGTTTCCATGGACACGTTTTTGTTTTCAACAAAAGGGCAACTTACAGTAAATACTAATTAGTACCAAACCTGCACTTACTTCCGGCTATAAGTGCGCCACACCAGCGTAAATTCGGCAGAAGAGTTTAATAAAACTTCTTTTTGGTTCCTAAATGTATATAAACTTTCCCTTGTTTTTGCAAAGTTTATCAAAATGTGCTTTGAAAAAGTACGAAAAAAAAAAAACAACAACAAAAACAACAAACGTTTCACGGAATACTCCCTCTTCCTCAGGAGTTTAAAGCAACTTTTCCTCGCCAGTTCTAGATCTATTTTTTTCTGTTTAGGTTTTTCGTGGCTATGTCCCCTTTTCTTCATCCCTACATTCAAACTGGATGGTTTAATGTTCCAGTCTTGTGGCGTCGAAAATGCTCTTTACTTTTCTTTACTTTTTCTTTAAAACAAAAAGCAGCTTACCTTTCCTCATAACATGTTCCCTTAAAATATCGAAAAACGCAAAACGACCCTATGACTGGACTCTTCATATTGCTAATCTCTACTTAGCATTCAACTAAAGATCACACTGAAAGATGATCAAAGATCCATTGCTGTTCCGAGGAATGGCGTCATAATAGATATTTACCGCGCGCTAGCACAAAATGACTTCTGTTCCCGTGGCAATCCTAGCAATTCCAAAAGTCAATGCAGAGGAATTTTATGGCCTTTATTTACTGTTCAACAGGTTGATTGTAGATGTGGGTAAGGACAATTTTTTTCATAAACACAATAAGGACAAATGACGCATGAAACAGTCTCCTAGAAACTACTTTCGCAGATTCTATCCGTTTAGGTTAAAAGTTTGCTGAATGTATTCGGAATTCCTAACAGTCTTAGGTTTTTTTTTTTGTCTTGGACATTTTCTTTCTTTCTTTCTTCGGCGGGGAAAGGGGGGGGTTACACACGTGCGAATAAGTAACTACGGTGGTCTGCAGTGGATGTCAAAATTAGAACTCGGGATAGTTGGGGACCGTTCTAAGCAGGTACTGTACCGCATTACAGTTTTAAGCGGCCTTAGGTTTTGCATCTATTTTGATTAAAATTCAGTAAATTTTAATGTTTGTTAGGGGGCAGTAGCCAGGTTTTAATGATATGCCAACCTGCGAGACTTCTTACCAACATTGGACAGTATTCATGATTCTTACAAAGAGAGCTCTTTCAACCATGACATTTCGCTGACCGCATATCGTATGGTACTGAAGACTCTGTCCCCTTGGCCTCGCTCTGAAGATCGTTTGATGGCGGCTGCCATCTTCCGTGTAAATCTTCTCTTACAGCAGCAGAAAACACCTTTCAAAACCGGCGTGCCGGTTTGGACAGCTTCCTCCATCACTGCAATCATACAGTCTGATTCAGAACCTGTTGAATTATAATTTGGCGAAGTTACACGTGCATCAACGTCCGTCGTGAGGGTGCCTGTTGAAGTGGGCTGTGTCAGATCGAGACATTGATATTGCAGAAGACGATTTTACAGCTATAACCTAAGATGCCGGCCGTAAAGGGAGAGGGAATGCGCGGCTTAGCCGTGTTTATTTCCGACATTAGAAACTGTAAGTGATTTGAGACATTTTAATGTTTCCAAATTGCCTCTGTTGAATGATTTTTGTGTCAGTTTCTGGCGTTTGACACGTGTGTGTGAGATTCGATTCAGCTGAGTTTTCCAGTGATCAACATTTGCCGCTTCAATTCATCACCGGTATTTTGAATAGCTTCCTCACGATGTTCCAACACGTGTTTATTTTTGCTTCAGGTAAATCTAAAGAAGCCGAAATCAAGCGAATTAACAAGGAGCTTGCAAATATTAGAAACAAGTTCAAGGGTAAGTTTGTGTGCATTAATGCGAGTTGAAGTGCATATTATCCAATTTTATTCCACCAATAGCCAAATCCTCTCACTTACGTCTTCTAAAACTTACGCTTCGTCTTACTGCTCTTAATATGTCGCCTTTAATTTGATTTTGAAGGTGATAAGCAGTTAGACGGGTACCAAAAAAAGAAGTATGTCTGCAAGCTTCTGTTTATATTTCTACTGGGGCACGACATCGATTTTGGTCACATGGAAGCCGTAAATCTTCTCTCTTCGAACAAGTACACGGAAAAGCAAATTGTATGTATATATATATATATACCTGATGTATCATTTACCTTATTCATTTTCTTTTTATGAGCTCACAACGGTCAAGTGTCTTCTCCACAGTTTTGTCGAAAGAGACAAATTGATCCGGGATGGATAAGTTGTCATTAATTTGTGATCGAACGGTCTTCCCATTAGGTTAAACGTCGAACTTTGATTTCCTTAAAATTACCGTAAATCGTGATATTTGTAAAGTTTAGATAGGAAACCACTTTAGGGTTATTGCAGAGAAAATAAATTGTCGATCATTTTGAGTCTAGAAACGCTTCACAGAATTAAATGTACTTTTTAATGTACATGTACCTACGGGAACTCTAACTGCAGTCTTAAATTTATTTATCTCCCAGTATGCTGTGAAATTAGCCTGATTCTATAACTTGCAATCCCCATTTTGAAGAAGCTAATTGGATGATCTGAATTCATGAGTAAAGGCTGTTTGATTCTGTTCCTACCAATAACAAACCACTTTAAAAGGTTAAATGTTTTTTGTTTCTGTTTCCATAATTGTTTATAATTACTCCCTACAGGTGTATGTGCTTATCAGTGAATATTTCTGAGTGTTTTCCTTTACTCCTGTAAGGGGTGATTGGGAATTTTCTTTTCATAGATTTTCGCCATCTTTTAGATCAATTTTTCTTTAGCTTTAAAAAATTTGCCTCTTTTGGTTTCATTTTTTTTTGCAGGTTTCTTTCTTCGCCTCTTTTTTTTTTTGCTTTCAGTCTTCATACAAGATAAAATCAGGTTTACGGATTTGCTATTCAATGTGGCTTTCATTCAAAAGGCAAAAAGAAATTTAACTAAATGAGAAGGGAGTAATTTTAGAATACCCTGTTCTACATAATGCATTAGCATATCTCATAGCATTTTTAGAACAAAGTATATAAAAACAAATGGATCCATTCTTATTCAGTTACATGGAAATGAGACAAAAATTGCCAGGTGTTCTATAATTTAGGCAAGAGAAATTTTTAAAATTCAAACCTCTCTGCGCTAGCCACCTTGGGGACAGAGCATATAAGTAGCCATTATCTCATGTTGTAGTGTAATATAAAACCCCTGGGTCCCTTGTGACTCCAGAAATGTCTCTTCTCATCTCTGTATCAGGAAATGACATGTACCTCTTTATTTCTACAGACTAATTTTATTATATGAGGATTTTTGCTTACAACATTAATGTTTCCTCTTGTTGTCTGCAGGGATATCTGTTTATTTCAGTCCTTGTAAGTGCAAACAGTGAGCTTATCAAGCTCATCATCCAAAGCATCAAGAACGACCTTTCCAGTCGTAATCCCATCAACGTCTGCCTGGCACTTCAGTGCATAGCAAATATCGGCAACGAGGAAATGGTGGAAGCTGTGGGCAAGGAAGTTCCTAAGCTGCTAGTTTCACCAGACACAAATGACAGTGTCAAGCAATGTGCGGCTCTCTGTGTTTTGAAGCTTTTCAGGTTAAAACATGACATCTTGCCACCGGGAGAATGGACATCAAGGATAGTACAACTACTAAATGACAAGCATCTGGTGAGTTGTTTCTTTATAATTGGGTTTCTAGGAATGGTTGGATAATTATGTAAGGATTATTACTCTTAGACTAAAATCTATCCAGTTTACAAAGCATTAACGTTTTGAGCAAAAACTATTATTTCCCTCTAGCACAAAGGTAGAGAGAATGTTGCCAGGGCAACTGGGAACTGTTAGAGCACAGCCTTGTATTCATGTACATGAAAGTTTCCAGAAAAATAAAAAGACAAATTAGTATGAAAAGTTCAGAAATAATTAGGAGGAGGAAGGTACAATACTTTGAAGCTTTGTTGGTGTCACTGCAGGATATTTTTAGCCGTCGAAAAACAACCTCTTCTAGTGAAATACTGTGAACAATGTCATAGGTCAGGTGGATCTTTAATGTAACTTTCATGATGAAAGTTACTGGATGTGCACATTACAGACACAAAGGTTTGCCACCCGAGTTTGATTTTTTAAAGACTGGCATTGCTTCAAAGTGTATGGTCCAGGATATCACCAAAATTTATACAATATGTATTTATCTTGGTCCCCTCCTGAAGCATATCTTTCTTTCTGTACCATTGAAGTCTCTTTGTACACTCATCACATAGCTTTATGTTGCTCAGAGTTACAGTTGTACAGTATATCTGAGTCAGGTCAGAACCCTCCTTGACCTGCATAATTCCCCATATCACACTCAGCCTCATCCAATAATAGTAAAGTAATGTTTGGTCATGTTTCTTTCTGGACAGGGCGTGGTAACTTCAGCTGCCAGCCTTATTCAAGGTGTTGTCCATATTTATGCTGAGGACTACAAAGGCTGTGTTCAATTAGCTGTGTCAAGACTTAGCAGGGTATGAAATTTGCATAGATGTTGTGGTTCAGTTTGGTGCTATAATATTGTATGACAGTGAGCTTAAAACAAAGAAAAATAAATTTTGAAGCGAGGATAAAATTTGACGACAACATGTAGAAGTCCGTTCTGTTACTCTACATGCATGTTTGCTTGATGTCTTTAGTGTTCTGATCGTCAATAATTTACAGTAAAAAATTAGACCACCTCACAGTGGGCATTGTTGAAAAAGGTTAATAGTGGTTGTGATAAAAAGCATACGTCATGATGTGTACTGTACAGTGATTTTATTCAATGTAAATTTAGCAGGCAGTTTTCATCAAATGATCATGCACCTGACAATGAGTAATAATTATTGTTTTCAACAGATTGTGACGTCATCCTACACAGATCTTCAAGATTACACATATTACTTTGTTCCTGCTCCATGGCTTTGTGTTAAGTTGCTTAAACTTTTACAGATGTATGCTGCCCCAGGTGAGATTTCCTTCTGGATTATATTAATTTGTGACCTCACATGCGAAAATGTTCCTTATGGTTTGCTGTTTTCAAATGGATAGCTGTTCATATGCCATTCTGTAGCCATTTGAACGGATTAGGTCTCAGTTTGAACAGCTTGTGCTATCCGTTCAAAAAAAAAGTGTCATCCTTTCAAACGCCTTGGGCCATCCATTTTAAAAAAATTGTTATCCATTTGAACAGCTCGGGCTATCCATTTGAAAAAATTGTTTTCCATTCGAACAGCTTGGGCTATCTCCTTTCGCTTGAGAGGTCATGACTGTTTAAATCAGTGTGACAATAGACAGATCGAAATGCACCACTGACATTATGAGTCTTTGTAGCCAATAACATCACGGCTTGACTGACAGATGACCAGTAGCATTTGTTATGAATAAACTTTCTTTTGTTCCAAGAAATGTACATGGCTGCTAACCATGTGATTAAAAATGATCTATTGTAGCCAGCTAGCTAGGACTCTCCACTGACAAAAATACTTGTGGTGTCTAGAGCTATTTATAGTACCTCCTCTTCTGCAACATAAGATGTTTTCTTGTTTGTATAAATCCCCCATCGCAGTTTGTCTGATAATGCAAGCTTCCCATGAAGAAGATATTTCGGCCATAGTACAGATTTTTACGCCAAAAATGTTTGCCTATTAAGCTCATCGGATGGGTGGGGTGGTATCTTGTATTGCCTGCCCTTTCACCCATATATTCATGGTGGGTCCTTGTTGAGACACTTTTTGACCTGAAAATTAAATTTACTTCAGCCATTTTTCATGGATTTCAGCCATAAACAGCTTACAGTGCCCCTGGAGAAATTATCCTTAAGAATTACTTGCTTACTGCAAAATAATAAACATTATTTAATTTAATCATGCTGACTATTTCTGTCCTCTCTAAAGTATTGCTCATTTTCTGTTTAATTTAGAGGACCCAGCTATCCTTGGAAGATTGAATGAATGTCTGGAAACCATTCTTAACAAAGCGCAGGTATGTAAAGCCATACTTTAAAAAATCCATTCTTGATTTTTGACATTTACTACAACATTACAACAAACCAAAGAGCTGAGGAAATCAAAACTTTGTTTGACTATTGTAGGAACCACCAAAGTCCAAGAAAGTTCAGCATTCAAATGCCAGAAATGCGGTGCTTTTTGAGGCCATAAATTTGATCATTCACATAGATAGGTACGAGCATCTTATGTGTTTAACTCTGTGTTGCATTTCACTGGAAATTGTGGAACTCAGGCAAGGAGGGAAATATATACATTTATTTTTTGTAACATTCCTTTACAGGTAACTACTGATAGAATTTGCCACCCAAAAAAAAAGAAAATTTGAAATAGGACATAAAATGGGTCTGTTTAGGGAAAAGTTTTCACCTTAGTAACAAAAAGTTGAAATAGCTTCCAAGCTATTTTTTCCATATTTCTGTCCCTGTCTGGTCTGGGAAAATCCCTCATAACAAAGACCCCTGTATAGTGAAAAGCATAAATTGTATGAAGCATTTTTCATGTTGTGCTTTAGTATGGAGCCCTTTAAGTGCCACACATGTGTGTACGTAAAGACTTCACATGTATGCTTAGATATCACATTTACAATGTTTACTTTTCTTCCTTTTGGAGTGACTTTCTGGTCTAACACAACTTTTGGTTTTGTGCGACTTTTTTCTTTGAACACATAATCAAAATAAACCAGTCAGCTTTTTTACTGATTAAAAATATGTCTAATTTTTACTTGATTTTATCTTCCCAGTGAACAGAGTTTGCTGATCAGAGGCTGTAACCAGTTGGGCCAGTTTTTAACACACAGAGAAACTAACCTGAGGTATATTTTCTTGAATATATTTGATCCATGGATACTAAAACCCCAATTATGGCTGTTTTCTCAGGTTGTAAGTTAGTTTGTCAGAAACAATGTATACTGCTTTGTTGTAAAGTTTTTGATCCAAGAGAGATGGCTATATTTTAGTGGCGGTTCTGAATTTCATCCCCATTCCATTGTAATGGTTTATAAATTCTTTTTCTCCCAGATATCTCGCCTTGGAGGGGCTTTGTTTAATGTCCAATTCTGAGTTCTCAGCTGATGCTGTAAGGAAGCACCAAGAGACAGTTGTTGGAGCACTTAAGGTGAACTTGCCTGTTGTTCTCAGTCTTCTTGGTCTGCTTGTTGTCTTTACTTTGCACTGGAGTGTACACTAACTAAGGATGCCCAGATTGTCAAAACTTAACCCCAGTTTCTGTAGCTTGAAGCGCTTGTAGTAGGAGTACGTCATCCTTGGATGGGACGCCAGTCCATGAGACTGTTACTCCAGCAATTTGTTGCTGGTACCCATTTTATACACTTGGGTGAAGAAAGACAAAGTGGAGCAAAGAGCCTTGCTTAGGAAACATAAGCAAGGGTTGAACCCAGATCTACATGTTTTAAGATCTGAAGTTTGATGTGTTCATTGCTTAATCACCACTTCTCCGCTATTTTCTCACGAGATTTGTCATTTTTGTTCTTTTCCAGACTGAGCGGGATGTCAGCGTTCGTCAGAGGGCTGTTGATCTTCTTTATGCCATGTGTGACAAGAACAATGCTGAGGAAATCGTGTCAGAAATGTTGACTTACCTGGAGACAGCTGATTATTCCATCAAGGAGGAAATGGTAATTTTGCATTTCTTTAATTGGTTGTACCCTTCAGAACTGATCTTTACCAGTGTACAGTTATGAAACCAATCTCCAAGAAATGAGTGTTCAATTTAGACCACTAAGTGACAACAAGGCTTGTTGTTGATCTTTACCATTCTCCTGTTCTGTTAACTCATGAGGGTAAACATGTGCAAAACCAATCGCGGGGAAAACATTCCTTCATTTTTAAGTCACCCCGGGGGCCTGGGTCGCGTTTGCAGTCTCCAAAAAAATTTGTTCGGCCCTTTGGGCCTCAGTTTGGTCTAAAAATAGGGGGAGGGGGACCTCCCCTGGATCCACCACTGATTTCTAAATTTCAAAAGGCCTCAAAGAACAATAATAACCTTCTGTCCATAAACATAAAAAAATATTGTTTTGCACTTGCCCTCGTTTTTCAAGGATAAGCTCAGGTGTAGGAGTTCAGAAGTTAAGTAAAGTACACACACAATTATATGTAGTGTATGTTTGTATTTCACTATTGCAGTTGAGCACTTTTCTCCAAATGCCGATCATCATATATTTTTTATAGGTATTGAAAGTAGCAATTCTTGCTGAAAAGTTTGCAACTGACTACTCCTGGTACATGGATACTATCCTTACCCTCATCCGGATTGCTGGAGATTATGTCAGCGAAGAGGTAAGGCGCTTTGACTATTGAAATAACAAAAAGAGACTAGGATAGTGCTTTTCATTTTAAACTTGATTTCTCTTTCAAAACAGTTTTAATTTATGGTCCTTTTTGTGAGCTGTGAAGGTGTTAAATCATTTTGAAAATCTTCACAGGTTTGGTACCGTGTGATCCAGATTGTCATTAACAGGGATGACATTCAGGGTTATGCTGCTAAGACGGTATTTGAGGCTCTGCAGTCACCTTCATGCCATGAGAACATGGTTAGAGTTGGTGGCTATATCTTGGGAGAATTTGGAAACCTTATCGCAGGAGATCCCCGCTCAAGGTATGGTTACTTTTTCCAGACTTCATTCAGATTGCTTATGGAACAAACTCTAATACTTCACTGAACAAGTTAACTACAGCTGTATGCCAAAACGTTTAGGGTAAATAGTGATTGCCTCGAGCACTCCAGGCAATTGTTAGGATTAGAGCATAGCTTAAAATCCTTTGATAAATTCAGTTAAATTGTTCCATGAATATTTTTAAAATAAAGCAAGGTAGGCTTTTCCTAGCCTGCACATATACAGTGTAACTTTACCAAAGTTACCATTAGCATGTAAGGGTGGTATCACTTGGAGGCCTTCTGGTTTGTTTAAAAAGTTGTTATAATATGCATCTGGTCTGGCATGAGAAAAATGATGAGGGGTATCTACTTTATGAGCTTTTCTTTTTTCCTCCAGTGAAAGAGACTTTCACTGATGTTGTTTTTTTTGTTGTATATGAACAGGGCTGTGCTCTAGCAGAACCTGGTGTCCCTGGCGTCTATTTTTCTCTCTCCGGTGACTAAAAAATCTCAGTTTTTTTCATACAAATCACATGCTGGGCACGCTACAAGTAAATTTCACAGGGTTCAGAACACTAAACTCCCTTCAGTTTTTCTTAGAGAACATGCAACCTTGCAAGAAGATCATTCAAGTGATTTTACCTGCAAGACGTTCCTTGGAGACATTCTGCACATTTATGACACAAAAATTCTTTGATGGTGATCTGTTCTACTCTTTCTTTTTGTCAGCCCAATGGTTCAATTCCAGCTGCTTCACAGCAAGTTCCCATTGTGCTCTTCATCAACAAGAGGCTTGCTCATGTCAACATACATCAAATTCATTAACCTGTTCCCAGAAATCAAAGGACACATCCAAGAGGTAAGAGCAACTTCTCCTGATCAGCTTCTTATCCGATATCTCAGGTTTTAGTTCGTTGAGCCTGTAGAATGTACGTCTTTCACTCCTGATACATGGTGGCTTAAAAAATATTCACAAAAAGCTCGTATTTCTTTTTCTTAAATCCTAAAATGTAAAAAGTAGTGTGTGGAAGTTCTGCTCGAGGGGGTTGAAAGCTGTGCTTTAGCAATGCCTAGTGGCCCCTAATCCTGGGTGACCAGAAAATTGAAGTTTTTTTCACGGAAATCATATGCTGAGCACCCTGGATTTCACAGGTTCAGAGTGCACTGGGCTGTTTTTTTCAATGTTTTCTGTACTATTTAGTTCCTTTTTACGTGTAGGTAACATGATAAAAATTTTGTAATGGTGGAAGAACAAGCAAGCAAAAAAAGAACTTCTATGTGTATGTTTTATTTCTTGCCTTCAGATTTTACGAAGTGACTCCAACCTTAAAAATTCAGATGCTGAAATTCAACAGAGAGCACTTGAGTATCTGAAACTTAGCACTGTTGCATCTCCAGATGTTCTGGTAAGGTTTCATGCTCAGTACGTCTTGTTAACAGATTACTTTTGCCTTCTATCCACCCCAGATCTTTGAACAAGCTATGCTACAAGGGACTAAATCCTGGGGTGGGTGGGGGGGGGGGGGGGGATTGGGGTGCACTCCCTATATTATGACCTATACAAGGAAGGCTTCAGGTATATTAAGGTGTAGGGAATTTAGGAGTTGAAGTATATGACAGGGTAGTAAATAGGTACATGTAACTTTTCTGTCTATCAAAGTGTAAGGGGTTGCACCTCAGGTGAAACCTCCCCATATGATATAAAACTCTTAGAGTATCCACCTCTGCCTCCCCCCCCCCCCCCCCCCCCCTCCAGACAAAATCTTTGGTAAGCAGTAGTCTTAGAGAAAGGTAATTTACCTTAGTGTTTGTAAAAAGGCAATTATCAGACTCTTGCCTTGTGAAATGATCGGACACAGATGATGTTAAAAAGAAGAAAACCAATGTGCACGTGGTTCAGTCCCTTCAACTTTTTTTTTTACTCAGGCCACAGTTCTTGAAGAAATGCCACCTTTCCCAGAACGCGAGTCATCCATCTTAGCCAAGCTAAAAAAGAAGAAGAAGGAAAAGGCTGGAATTTTGGACAAGGAAGAGAAGGCTGAACCACCAGAGAAACCAACTGCAAATGGACAGATTCATGTTGCCAATGAGGTAAAGTATTTGCTGCGCATTTTCTTGCTTCCTTGACACAATAATATCTTTCATGTATAAAATGTTTTGTTAATCGCTTGTCTGGTAACAGGTTGATTCACCCGAAAGTCAATTTGCCCAATGTTGTTTAATGTAAGTCGATTTGCCGGAATCCAACTAAATAGTTATGGAGCATTGTTTGTCATGGGGCGAATTGTCTTACGTCCAGGCGAAACATCATACTGAAAGAACATGGACCTTAAAACAAGGTTTAAAAGGTCAGCAATCTGTGTGGGTGTTAATGTTGTGCAGTCAGGAAGGCATGGGTCACTCTCTAGTTTCCATAGTGTCACTTGTACAAGACCTTCAATTAGAGCATTTGTAAATAAAGATTCTTGCAATTTTCAGGTTCCTGCTCCCAATCCAGCCCTACAGGCAGGTGAGATATTCACTTGAATAAATTATGCTAAAAAAACTGAACAATTTATAAAGTTGCATTCACTCATCAGGGCCTTCAGGTTAATGAGAAAATTATCCAGGGATTCAACAGTTTCTTGTCGATGGGAGTTGCTTTTAGAATATCGAAAGGTATATATTGAGCACTCCCCCTCCCTCCCCCAGCAAGCTTGGAATGACATTTCTGCTTCACATTTGGCCCCAGATCACATGTATACCAATCTCTAGGAAAGAGTTTGACTGCTCTATGTGATACGAAAGAAGTTCATTTTTTCTCTCATCTAATGTGTATATGTAAATAATGATACACATGATTCCCACCTACCCCTCCCCAACCCAACATTGACACGGCTCACTTGGGGCAAAGTGTTTGGTTACAAGGAGGCAGTTTATATTAAAGAATCTTATACTGATGACCCTGTGTTTTGTAGATCTCATTGGCACTGCACCTTCTCCTGTGGCAAACAACATTGCAGCTGTTGATCCTGGAGCAGGAGGAGGGCTTCTGGTAGATGTGTTTGACATGCCAGCAGTACCTTCAATAGGGGGTGGGGGCACCCCATCTGTCACACCCGGTGCAGAAGAAAATCTCAAGAAGTAAGTTTTGTGTTTCTTATGTTAAAGAAAACTGATAACATCAGGGCTGTCACTAAGAGCTGGGGGCTGGGGATTTCCCTTGGCTACCATGAGCATGACTTCCAGCCATTTTTGTAGGAAACAAAGGATAACGAGACCAAAAAAACTCCCTGGCTATTCAGGTCCGTTCCTTACCTTCTAATTACAAATACCTGTCAACATGAAATCTTACTGACAGCCCTGTAATATGTAAACTGTGTTGCAGACACTCTAAACCTTAGACAATACATGAGCCAGCTGCATCCAGGCTATGTAATATGTAGCAGTTATTGGATAATGCCGAGTAGTATTTGAAGGATTATGAGATCTTCAAAATTTTTCATATCATACAAAACCTGAATCCAAGTACCCCTCTGTGTTAAGTTCCAGTCTCCAAAACATTTGCCTGTCATCAGCAGTTTCAGGATGTGATGTCAGGATGGTAATTCTTGCAGAAGCTCATCATGTAGTACTCGGCATCCCTCGCTTAGTATTTTCATCTTTATTTGCTGCGTTTTTGAACCAATAATTTGGCTATTTTGTCTTTGCATAACATGGAAAGTCTTCCACCTTTTTACTGCCAAAACTGCCGAATGACTTAGCTGCTTTTTTTCATGATATCTAGCCCTGTACATCCCTTTTTCACTAATAAACATGTTTATTGTAAATTAACAGCAAACTTCTTCCAAATTTGGTCAGTGCTACAATCAGTGACAAACTTGTTGAGACATTGTACTCAAAAGTTATAGGGTAACTTCAGAGAATAAAAGTATCCACACCCCTTCCCTGTCCTCTCCATTTAAAGATAGGGTGTGTGTTGTTTACTGTAGGTAGCTCAGACAGCGACACAACATTGCATAGAGGGGATGGGGGAGGAAAAGCTATATTTCCCTCTTTTGAATTCAGTAAAACGTAAAAAGCCCAATTTAGGGCGAAGTGTGTCATCTCATTTTGTTACTGATTGTAGCCAGCTATGAAGAATTAGCCTGTGGAATTAGGTCAATCCAAAACGGATACCTACTGTGAACGAATAATAAATTAGTAAGTTATTTTGCCCTTCTCTTGGACATAATGCACAAAAATAAGACCTTAACCTTGCTATACGGAATATACTTATCTTGCTATACGAAGATGCTGTGTAGGGGTTGGGTGGCTGCTCTCATTTTATAAGCTCCTCTTTTGGTCGACAGATTTGTGTTCAAAAACACTGGTGTTCTATTTGAAAACGATATTCTCCAAGTTGGTATAAAATCAGATTTCAGGGACCAAGCAGGTAAGGAAGCTTTTGTCTCTTTTTTTTTCTTTACTTTTTCTTCCTCTTTCTTATGTCATCATTGTCATCAAAAACAACAACTTTATGACATAATAGTTTTTTAAGGCCACCATTTTCAATACGAATGTTTTGTAATACATGAATTAAAGGGGACCTCCCTAGAAAAGCTCAGCTGAGCTTGTAGAGATCTCCTGCTAGGCTAGATGTAATACGTCAGTAATTAAGTGGTAAATAAAAGATTGATTGATTGATTGATTGATTTTAGTAATTTTGATTCTTTTCATGATAGGAGCCATCGGTGTATTCTATGGTAACAAGACATCGTCACAGTTTGTCAATTTCTCCTCCACTGTTCATATGCCTGGGGATCTCAACAATCATATCCTTTTGAGATAGTACATTTTCAATGATGAGAGAAAATTTTGAAGAACGTTTTACAACAAAACTTGATAAAAACTTGATATTTTCGACGACTGTCTGCCACTATTAGCCACATTTAATGTTTATGTTAAAGTTTTTTCAGTGGATATAGAATCATATTTTATTATGTAACCACCAATGAAATACCAGCTGAGGAGCTTTTGCGCAGAAACATGATATCTTCACACGTGACAATAACATGGCATCTTCCCACGTGAGAAGATCACAGTTGCTATGGTTACATGATAAATCATGCCTTTCACACTAAATAATACATTAAAATGAAATGGTTTGGTATTTCCTTTGTGTTGAAATAGTAAATAGAACATTACATGGCAGCTTGAAGGTACAAAATTTTTCTTGATTTCTCGTGTTAAAAAATATTTCACTCTAACTCTTGAAGAGAAGAGGAATTTTGTTTCTCCGCACGCTTTAGTAAAATCCTCAATATACATGTAAGGGCCTGTTACATCGAAGTGGGGGACTCCAGGTAGGGGAGGTAACCCGTCTGTCCATGTAATCTCACATGTTAATTTGATCACGTTTACATGATAGGTGGGGTGACCATATAAGAGAGTATAATGGACAGGTGGGTGACTCCACCTACCTGGGGTCCCACAGCTCCAAGTAAACAGGCCCTAAAATAAATACATTGTTGTTATTGTGAAGTATCCTTCCTTAATTCAAAGTAAGTCTCCAAGTTAGTTCCAGCCCCCCTCCCAGTGTAGTAGAAGGAGGTGCCCAAGTGAAGCAGATGATCAATGTAGAAGCTATCATGGACTTCAACGAGCGTCCACTCTTAGATCTTCAATTCAGGTATCTTTTCAACAGTTCAGAGAGTCTTCATAGCCAATAACATCACAGCTTAACTGACAGACGACCAATATACCGATCATTTCAATAACCAGAGTGATACAACTGACGTGATACAACTCGCTTTGACCCGGCTGAAGATGACTACCGTACAGGTTGTCGAAACGTCAGTCACTGTCAACAAGTTGATGACTTTTGCAAACCTTTCAGTGTTATAATAGTGCAAAGGAGTTTGTTAGTACGGTCATGGGTAACTAGAATTCTCTTAAAAAGTTTTAATCCTGAATAATATTGTTTTACAATACATCAGTTGCAAAAGAACACATTGCTTGGTTTTTTATTTTGATTACCTGTTAACATGGAATGGATATTTTGTCTTGTTCTTCAGCGTGAATGGTTTGAGCCAAAGAATTGTTCTTCCGATGCCACTGTTTCTATCCAAGTTCTTCACACCAACAGAAATGACTTCTCAAGACTTCTTTTCAAGATGGAAACAGCTGGGAAAGTAAGTTTCGTCGATAGAAAGAAAAACTGGCGATATTACCTCGAGGCATTAAAAACTGCCACGACTACCTTTTAAGGTAGTATTTAACAGTTTAAAAACTGTTAAATATAATGCTCTCGTTAGGAATGTAGGAATTTTGTTTCCATGCTCAACCTTAATAGCGATTTCAAAAACAAAGAGACAATATTAATACCTGCCGCTACACCACAGCAAAAACCATGCTATACTAAACTCATTTTCGGTAACAGTCTGAAATTATTTAGCCTGCAAATACATCTCGCCCTCACCTCTTATCGCCGTCGCTAGGATGTTTCGCGAGACGAGAGAGGTGGCTGTATTCGCAGGGTAGAAATGATTCTTTAGCAGAATTCTTGGTTTGCAACCACGTGACAAGGCGGCCACGTTGGGGGTCAAAGCAAAAGAATATTTACTCGAAGAATTTACATGAAAATAGAGTTAACTTCCCAGAGAAGAAATGCTTTTGTTCTTGACCACCAACATGGCCGCCGTGACGTCACGTGCAAACCAGCAATAGAGTGTTTTTTACATATATGTGAAACTTATTTGACCAAATTCATGCTGAAGGTTTCTATACTTTTTTCCTTTCTATTTTCAGCCCTGACCAAGAATGCCAAAAGATATTTCAAGCTAGATTTCCAATTGACACAGAAACAATTAAAACAAAGGTTTGTAGAAAGGTGTCCGGTTGTTTCGCTGCAACCGTAACTAGGTTACAGGGCTCGCACGCACCTTGAAAATCCTTGAAAAGTCCTTGAAAATTGCAGCCGGTACTGGAAAGTCCTTGAATTTCAATGCTAACTTAGTAGTTTAAGGAGAACTGCAAAGGAAAAGGAGCAAACACAAAGACCTTCATGATAAAATTATCCTGATGTTGAAGAACTAAAAAAAGACGTAGACTCAAGGCTCTTTTTTTGCACTAATGTAGTCCTTGACAAATGCGAAGTCCTTAAAAGTCGTTGAATTTTTTGTTCAAAAAAGGTTACCAACCCTATGGCTATGTCACGTGGATTGCTGGTTTGGTCAATTTTGTGCTGAGGTCATTACTTAAAGCCTTCACCCGTACATAAAAATGCTCCTGTAGAGTTTGAAGAAAAGGTGGATTAATTTAAGTTTCTGGAAAACTGCCCACCTACCCCTCCCCTAAGCTAACATTAATACTTACTTCTCACTTAGGGCAAAATGTTGGCTTACGGGAGGGATAGGTGGGAAGTTTCTCAGAACCTAAATTTATACGAAAATATCATACAAATTTCAACTGGGAGCACATAACAGTTTTGGGCGGGGAGCCGGGGAGTGATTTTTGTTGGCATAGCATTAAAACTTGAAACAGTTGGCTTAATTTTTTCAATTTTTTTCCCGTCCTAGAGGTGAATTTTCTGACAAACTGTAACATAGAATTGTAACTATGCATTTGTGTAACAGAGTTCGTGCGCTAGGCCAAGTTGCTGGAAAGTCGATTAGCGTGAATCCAGGCTTAGTTACCTTGGCTACTAGAGCGGTTTTCATTTGAGTGTCGAAAAGTAATTGGTTTTGCACTTTCTACACGATACGATTGGCTTAAAAGATTCGCGCCACCTTTTCATCCAATCAGAAGTAAAACCAAAGCCAATTGTGACGCGCTCGCATGCATTTTCCCGCGCTTTGCGTCAGCCACATGTAATTACTTCGAGTTTTGATTGGTTCAATGTATTGTCTGTGTCCTATGTGATTGGCCAGAGTAATTACTTTGGTTTTGGTTTTACGACACTCAAACGAAAACCACTCTACCATGCTCGAGTTTGAGTGTGAGCTATCCTACTATAGATGCCACGGTCAAGTGGAACAGACAGACAATGAATTCTAACATTGCAATGTTGGCTTAATTTTCTTGCGTATTTTGTTTTCTCTTACAGCTTGTTGGCTTTGGAATGTCCCTACTTCAGAATGTAGACCCCAATCCTGAGAATTTTGTTTGTGCTGGAATAATCAAAGCACAGAGTGTTCAAATGGGAACGCTTCTTCGGCTAGAACCCAACAGACAAGCGCAGGTAAGGAAGTGTTGTTTGAAAGTATTCATCAAGTCTCTAGCTTGACAAAACAGCCGACATTTTGACTTTTATTAAACGACCGCAGAAATTCCATACTGATGACGTGAACCACCCATATCTGGGTAGTGCTTCTGATTGGTCGTGGCGCAAGGAAAATTTGCTTCAACCAATCAGAAGCACTACCCAGATCGCTTAGTGACGCGTCATCAGTATGGAATTTCTGCACTCATTCCTCATACGTCATTTCACGGGAATCCAGTGGCGGCGTCGCGAAATGACGGCTGTTTCGGCCTCAGGCAAGCAAATCTCTAACGCAAGCATATTACCTTTTGAAAGAAACTACTGATCCACAGTCAAAAAGCATCCCTTTGGAGAACAATATTGACCTCTTAATGCAGGTTTTTCGTTTGAAAGGGAAGTGACACCAAAAATTACCGTAAAATTCCGAAAATAAGCCCCTCCTTGTATAAGCCTCTCCAAATATAAGCCCCCCAAACTCGTAACGCAAAAAACCCTCCGTTAAATCGCCCCTCCAAATATAAGCTCCCCGGGGGGCTTTTACTTGGAAATTGCCCTCAAATACAAAGTAAAACAAGCAAAAACGGTAAATTTCCCGCAACTATAGGGCTAGCCCAATCGATTTTGAAGCGCAAATTTCCCTCCATAGATAAGCCCCTCCGAATATAGGCCCCTCCAAAAATAAGCCCCTCAAAAAGGGACTTTGAAAAATATAAGTCCCGGGGCTTATTTTCGGAATTTTACGGTACTTGAAATGATTCCCACAGATTCCTATAAGGGTAAGGGTGACCTTACTATGCTAGAACATAGAAACTGATTAACAACTGCGTGGCTTACAGAGTTGCATACCTGGGGTGTTTCCGGAGCTTCCGCTTTTGGCACAGTTAGCCCTATCAGCGTTACGTTTTTATGGCTTGTAAATCCGGTCCTCCTGGCCATAAGCCCTCAACGCAAACAAAACCAGGCACTCCTCAAACTGACTTATCAGTAGGGTAAAGGGTCGGGGTAAACGATTGATATACGTGCTAAACGATATGTTCAACTTTTGCAGATGTTCAGACTCACGCTACGGAGTTCTAGAGGTGCAGTTTCGCAAATGCTTGGCGAGATCTTGGAAGACCAGTTTTAAACCAGTCTTCTCTTAGGCGGAAAGCTCAGATAGGTTACAACTGAAAGAATCAACATGCAAACTGAGTAAAACCAGATTTTTTAATGAAACATCTATCACATCTTTATCAAGCCTCAAACAGTAATGTGCCGTAAAGAGTTGTCTTGTCTTCGAATGTGTTGTATCAAACTGCTGATGATTGTTCTGTAAAGGTCTTGTGGTGTTAGCTTTTATAGGTTTTGATCTTAGCCAGTCGTGTGAAAAACAAAACTTGTTGTTTCACAGCTATGTCTATAACTAATTCACTGGCGTTTGGGTCAATGTAGCACAGGAGTCCTGTTTTCCCTATGCTGGGTCAGCCTAGCACAGGACTGCTCTTCTTGTTGTGCTACAAGGTTACAGTGAATTCTTCTTTCACCACTTAGCGTATGTTGCTTTGGCGATATGTAGTTCATGTAATAATTATTGTTTTTAGAACGCGCGTTGATTTCATGAATGTAGAGGATAAATGACTCTACTACTGGTTCTAGGTAAAACATAGCAGAAAAATTTTAGCTTCATTCCTGAGATGCTTAATATGTACCGCATTATTTTTCTGTTGAGCATAGCTCGTGTGACGTATTATTTTCTTTAAGAACCTGCCATGAACATTAAGTTTAGTGATATCTTTTTTTTTTAATTATAATACTTCAGAAGCATTTCAACTTAGAACACTATTGTTCTTTGTTGTGAACATGTACTTGTTCTATGTTCCAGTGCTTGACGTCTTGGCTTGGCAACTGCTTCTTGCTTGCTATTCCACTGACTTACGAACACTATACTTACAAAAGAGGGCGTACCTTGAAAGCGTACAACGACGATTTTTTGCTGTCACAACCTCATAAATAACAAAAACACTAGGTCTAGGGTATAAAAGGTCCTCGTTTTTTTTGTGTACGGTATAAAGTCAAGTTTTGACCATGTGTTGTGAAGATTGGCAACCTACTTGGTTGAAAATGTTTACCTTATGGTACATTCTAGTAAGTAACACCTTCATTCCTAGAACGGATGGGAGAGAACGGGAATTACAAGTGTTGTAACTTTTGAGTCTGTGGATGAAATCCTGTCAATTGACCATTCAATTGAAATCTCTTTGTCAGTACTTTAACATGGTGCTATTTGTTTTTCAGCATTTTGCAAAACAAAATGAGGATTTTTTTTACTTTTGCCACTTTTGGGAGTAAAAGGGTTTACAGACTTAGCCTCCTTTTTGCTGCTTACTAACTGAGAGGGCGTTTTGAAACTGTTATTAAACTGACCAGCGGTACAGTGTATACCCCACTGACATCCTCACGGAAGTGGTACGTAACCAGGAGCCCAGTGTTAAGTCAGAATTTGCAAGCCAGGGTCGTAGTCTTGGCCAAGACGTTACAACACTACAAAACCGCTATCTCGAAATGTGCATATTAAACCTATTTCTTTTCTCTCGTTCTCGTTGATGTCGCCGTCGGATCTTAAGGTCCCTATAAAACTTAAATTGTTTTTTTTATGTTTTTGGACTTGAACAAACAGTTATCACACTGACAAATGGATGAGTTCATGAAGATGAATTGATCAGACCTGGAGCATGTATAACTGAAGGCAATTTATGTTTGGTGAGGTGATGCTGTTTTAACGCTAAGAAATATCTATGATGGGATTGAAACAATTAATCAGCAGTTGTCAAAATTGTGGTATTTTATTTTACCATTGATAGTTTAACAGACGCGAGATGTAATACCTTGCATAATATACCTAGGAATTTTATATAAAAAAGAGAAAAACAAAAAAAAAAACTTGTAACATGTAACGAACGTAAGTAGGAGTCATCTTCTAGGTGCTATGAATCGCCTGATGCCAATAAAAACATCAGTACAGTAAAGCAAGTTTGTCTTATTGTTTCGTTTACTATTTTTTGGAGGAGCTGAAAGACAAGTGGTTTAGGAAGGAGATAAAGTCGTGACTGAGTAATGAAATGCTAACCGGAAACAGCCACGAGCAACACATAAGGGAAGTTTCCTGTCCGATACTCAACACTGTTAAAGGACGCCGTCACTCCGGGAAAGGAATGAACACAGTCCCATCGGAAAGGACAATGTGTTGAGTAAAGTAAAGTAAAACTTTATTCTAACGCACGGTGCACTTTGCAGAAGTGGGTGCTGGATCTTGGGAGGAAAGAGATTGATTAACAGCATCATTGAGAAGTGCGTGAAATGTAAGAAATTGAGAGGTCAATGCCAGATCCAGAAAATGGCCGACCTACCCGTGGACCGAATTAGTCCTGCGCCCCCATTCAGCTATGTTGGGCTCGATGTATTTGGCCCCTGGCAGATTTGCGCCCGGAGGACCAGAGAGGGCCTTGCTCAAAGCAAACGCTGGGCCGTACTATTTGCCTGTATGTCAATCCGTGCGGTACACATTGAAGTCATTGAGTCTATGGATACTTCGAGCTTTATTAATGCATTCCGCAGATTCCTAGCTATAAGGGGACCGGTCATCCAGCTTCGCTCAGACTGCAGCACCAACTTCGTAGGAGCATGCAACGAACTTCAAGCAGTGCTAAAACCTTCCGACGCTAGCCCTGTTAAAAGATATCTGCTAAAAGAAGGTTGCAAGTGGCTATTTAATCCACCCCACGCTTCGGACACAGGCGGAGCATGGGAAAGAATGATAGGCGTGGCGAGACGAGTATTGGAAGCCATGTTAGCGTCCAGCACCTAGCCGATGTTTTCTGGTCGCGATGGAGGAGAGAGTACCTTCCAACGCTGCAACCGCGTAGAAAGTGGCAAAACAAGACCCGCAACGTGCAGAAGGGCGACCTAGTCATTTTCCGCTGCAAAGACGCCGCAAGGAATTACTTGCCTCTCGCCCGGATCACCAGAGCTCAAGCCGACAGTTTTTTTCGCTTCCGCTCTAACTTTCGCGCAATAACTCGATTGGAAACGCTTGCTGCGCAGGCTGCACAAAGAATTTGTTGGCAACGTTGTCATGAGGGGGCCCTTTCAGGTGGTATGACTCGTACGAGTCGTGCAAATCACATCTACTACATACGACCCTCTCAGAAATAAATTTTTGAGACAGAAAACTAGCCCTTCGACATAAAAGAGAAACCTACGAATCTTGCCTTTTGTGGGTCACACAATACTGTCACACCAGGTGCCTAACCTGAAAGTCTCGTGAGAAACTAGCATTGAATATAACAAGAACCATTAACGAGCGAAATTTGCAAGAGTCCGCCCCTCATATTGCACAAAGGAAAACAGTCGCTCAATGACATACCGGCATGGGAGCCAAACTATGAAAAGGCTAAAACACACGCCGGGCACGGGGAGTCATGCAGGCCAGTCAACCCCCTTTTACCCCTGTTACACGGTATTGTACGTATTTGTATTTACGCAATCATCTTAACACGTCGGCGGCCTCAGCATGGTTAGGTGCGCGATTCAATTTAATGAAGAGAGGCGCATTGGATTATGGGAACGGGGACCACCAACCCACGTGATCCATGTTAACTTTGTCCCAGCGTTTCAGGAGAAATTACATTTCTACTTTCTAAACCGCGTAAGGGTGTCTCCCCGGTTAGCCTAGGCTCGTACGGGACTAGTGTAAATGGAAACTTTGTCCTTGATCTATTTTGACTAAAAGGGGCCAGGATAACCTCTAACAAACCCAATGCAGATCTCCACTACAATAATCACACAGAGACGACAGAGTCTGCTTGACACCAGGGAATAAGTGATGTTTCTAGCAATAGTGTAAGACCACAGGCACATCTGATGTTATCGGGAAATGTAAGCCCTTTAGGAAGCAACCGGTGTCGGTTGCCTGAGTTGACCCCGAACTCCCACTCCAACACCAGCAAATAAGCTGAGAGTGCCTGGAAAGGGTCGATACCTTATGTGACGAGAAATGAAACTGAGTTGAAAAGTAATAACTCTTCACGAATGCAAACCCGTAAACCCCGAAAGGGTGGCTCTCGTAACTGCTTGTTCTCATCTTTGTGGCTGATTAATGAGGGCTTGGGTGAGGGTTACAGTGATCTTAACGCGTCTACTTTGCCCTCCCAGGTTTCCAAACATTGAGTAAGCCAGCTTGAGCTCTTAAATCGCTCGGCGAAGGAAGGGGGTATGGCTCTCTTCCTATAAACCGATATGATGCAAATTCAACAAAATATGCAGTCTTTCGCGAAAACTGAACAAAACAAAACGTCCACACAATGCATATTAAAGATTATGACTCTTTCTGAAGCACAGTCAAAACGGTTGAAAATCCTAACCCTCGTGTACTATTACGCCACTTAAAAGACTATATATTAAAGGCTAGAAATAAAAAACCGAGCTCAAAAGCTGTCTTATACTGATCACGACAAGTGTATAGGCGACTTAATGATCTAGTAACACCTGACGTTCCCTTCAAGTGAAAATCTCGGGGAGCAACAGATGGTCGAAAAGCAGATCTGTTTCCCTGGTGGGGATGTTACGACCGAAACTCGTAGTTCATGACTTCAACCCACCTCTGGTTACCATTGCAGGACCCTACAGCCGTTTTCCGCACGATGGGACACATGTGTGCAAGGGAAACTGCTGAAGGATTGCTGAACGGAATGTTCCGGACCTGAGTTTTGTTTACCATTTGTTTAAATCTTGAACCGACCGGGTAACAAACCTTGGGTCTCTTGAAAATACATTAGGATCCCTTCTAACGTCCAAGGCCACACCGCAGGCAGCAGAAAATATCATAATCATCGGGTTTGGAGTTTGGAGCAAACAAATTGTTTGGAGCAAACAATCACATATACTGATAGCAATACAAAATCTAGACATGCGTTCTACAAACTTTTTCATCGCTTTAATTTTGATTTTTTGACAAAGGTAAAAGAAGGGATATGTCTACCCCGTGGTTCATTCATTGCGAAACGTGCAGAGGACATGCATGCGCAGTCCCAGGGTAAAACCGGGCATCAGTCGATAACACATGCCACCTGTAATCTGCGAATAACCCACTCAACAAAAAAGCCCCCGCAGGAGTTGTAAAAGGCTCGCTTTCTCTTCGACGCTAAAATGAAACAAACTAAGCCCAATAAAGGAGAACGCCAAAAGCACGGATGGTGTAATGCGTTTGCCAAAGCAGACAGAGAGGTAGATGAAGAATCCAACATCTGAACATTATACGTGTATGCGCTCGTCTATATGTGCTCATCTTAGAAGGAAAATTTCGCCAGACAAGGTTTGGAACCAATGGACGACGCGACCACGAAGAGGAGACAGCTGCGTAACGGGCTTACATGGTCTCACAGGCTTCTAACGAGTCACCTTGTCCCAGCGATCTAAGAGCAGAACTTCTTAGCTTTCTAGGGCATACGCTAATGTCACCGCCACTCCTAAACTAAGAATTTAATACCCGCGCCTTGACTCAGTCCAGACCATTTCTAAATATTTGGTCTGGAAAGCAGAGAAAAATGCTTGCGAAAGTACTCACAAAAGAGCGTAGATTAACGAGGCCTTTTAAACCATGTACGGAGCTGCTCTCACGGAATAATTAACTGCATTTGAGAACACTCCACCCAGTTTAAGCGCGACAAATCTTTTCGAAGGAAAAACAACCCCGCATTTAGCAATCATTAATAATAATAATAATAATAATAATAATAATAATAATAATACACTTTATTTAAAGAGGGTAGCACGGAATAGTTACAGAAACTAGTAAACTCTATCTAAATTAAAATGACAAAAAGCATAAGATTCAGAATATACAAAGTCTATGTACAAAATAAATAAAACAAAGGAAATATAAAAGTTCTACATCTAGTTACACGACTATGTTGCTGACTGTCGAGTCTTAAGGAGTCTTCAATATATAAGGGAACTTCACCCTTGATGCGTTTATATGCCACACAACATTTAGCTATTTTCACTTCTTCATAAAAAGGAAGCCACTGTAGACTATTAAAAAGCTTAACACTAGACGCCTGATTATTAGCGTCAGAAATTACCCTTGCTGCTCTCTTTTGTAGCTTAAAAGCACGGCTTAAATTCTCCTTATCACAACTAGTCCAGATTGAACTGACATAATGCAATACAGATCTTATCATAGTATTATAATACAATAGCCTTTGTTTTGTGGGCAGGCAAGATCTTATCTTTTTTAACACGCCAATTCGCTGACACAGCTTTTTACAAAGTTTCTCTACGTGAGAAGTAAATGACAGTTCAGAGTCAGTTACAAGACCTACAATCAGGGACAAAAGTAGTTGACACACTTGTTTAAAACGGGTGCTTTTAGCAAACATTTAATTCATCTATTATTTCATTCTTTTTAAACGCCGTAAATCCCCTCATCCCCCGAATCAATGTTGTCTGAAGTAAAAAAAAGACTTGAGGGTCCAAAATTCAACATTGATTTTGGGGGGGAAGGGGTTGGGGTAGACAGGGGAATGGGATAAGTATATCCACTATGCAAAAAGGGGCCATTTTACGGAAGTGTGCCAACACTTTTGTCCCTCATTGTCTGAATGCAAAATTGTGCTACTGCACACAAGTTGAGCCGTGCATGACACTGATTTTAACTGAAATTAAAGAAATCAAAGACATAATTATGTTATTGGTGGTGGGGGTGACATTGACTTATTCACGACCGAATTATAGGGCCAATTGGAATTACGTGATGACGTAATAAAAGGGCTGCGATATCCAGAATTAACGTCGATATGGTTTACAAGCTAAAAACTAACGCTGAAACTCGCGCACATGTACAACTTTTGATGAATTTCAAGGGTACGCGTACTGAAAATGTTTTTAATAAAGTGAATATTTCTCGTTCTTCACTTTATCCGATGGTTAAGGCGCAAGCAATCACGGGTAGGGTAAGGATTGACACGTAGTGGGGATAGTCACTGGCCGGCCACGGAAATATGGAGCGTTAGTGCGGAGCGGCCGTCACTGCGTTCAATATCGAAACTACGGAAAAGTGAAGGTAAATTCATGGCCAATTCAATAAAAAACTAAGGACAGCGTAGCAAACATTACAAGTGTCCACGAAAACAATTACTTTCAATCCCACCTCGTGACACCATGAGTGACATGATAACGCAACGCAAATAGCGTGACCTGAGCGCATATGTCTGTGTATTTGGACTGTATTTCTCAAGCGAAACCCTGTGTTTTTGTCTATTGTCGGCAGAGAAAATGAAAAGAGAGCTTTGAAACGTGAACTGGTATTTGACTCTCAAAGAAAACGACAGCTCAAACTGAGGAAAACACTGCTTCCTTCGTGTTACAACGGTTAACCACGTTTCGGAAAACGAAAAGTAAAATGAGTCTGTTATGACCTCTTAATGTCCATATGTATTCTCGTGGTTAACCGTTGAAACTCCTTATTTGCACCACATCGCTGGAATTTTTCTTGCCAAGAATACGTATTGCGAAGTACTTTCTACATAGGGGAATCTTCTTTTGCCTTTCGTGAGGAATTAGCGCATAAAAAAGGAAAATTTTCCAGCGCACGGCCGTCATTGATCACATGTTATCCCGCTTTCCTTGTCATCAAGTGAACTTCTGGGCAAAAGTAATTGCTGTTTTGGCGATGACACAAACTGGTGTGTCTATCTTGAAAACAATTTCTTTGGTATTCTGTGATTTACGAGCTGGGAAATGAAATAGTTGTCCATCCAACATCAATAAAAAAATTATGCCACTGAATAAATGGCAGGCGGTCATCTAAAATCATTACAAAAGTACATTCCAAAACCTGGTCTAACCTGTTCGACGCCTACCTACGCTAAAGGTTTGGATCACTTAGGTTTGAAAAGGTCTCCAAAAAAAACACACATCTATATATAGGACATAGCACAAACGGCTGGCCCATCATTTATGAGGTTCATAACCTGTATATTGTTCACGTCCTTTCACTAATGGCACAAGTCAATGTCAAAAATAATGCATGTCCCCTCAGTTACTCTGCAGTACTTCATTCGCTTAAGTTAATCATTTACCAGAACAATTTCCATTGCACCTTAGTGTTTCCATCCTTTTTCCACTATTGATAATACTTGTGAAAACATTACATCCGCTGCAACGGCATTGATCATAACACAAATGATTTCCTCTCGACCCCACAGGGTATCAGGAACGCGCGCGGAAGTACAAGATTAAGTGATGACATACGCTTCGTACATTTCACTCTACGTATACTACAAATCAGGACGAAACTTTACAAATTGTTGTTTCTAAAAAAAACAATTTGGCCCATAGAGTAACGTCATCGCACAAAAATTCAGCAGCGTCAAAAATCTAGCCGGAAAACACAGATACATATTTCAGACAATCAGGGACAAAAGTAGTTGACACACTTGTTTAAAACGGGTGCTTTTAGCAAACATTTAATTCATCTATTATTTCATTCTTTTTAAACGCCGTAAATCCCCTCATCCCCCGAATCAATGTTGTCTGAAGTAAAAAAAAGACTTGAGGGTCCAAAATTCAACATTGATTTTGGGGGGGAAGGGGTTGGGGTAGACAGGGGAATGGGATAAGTATATCCACTATGCAAAAAGGGGCCATTTTACGGAAGTGTGCCAACACTTTTGTCCCTCATTGTCTGAATGCAAAATTGTGCTACTGCACACAAGTTGAGCCGTGCATGACACTGATTTTAACTGAAATTAAAGAAATCAAAGACATAATTATGTTATTGGTGGTGGGGGTGACATTGACTTATTCACGACCGAATTATAGGGCCAATTGGAATTACGTGATGACGTAATAAAAGGGCTGCGATATCCAGAATTAACGTCGATATGGTTTACAAGCTAAAAACTAACGCTGAAACTCGCGCACATGTACAACTTTTGATGAATTTCAAGGGTACGCGTACTGAAAATGTTTTTAATAAAGTGAATATTTCTCGTTCTTCACTTTATCCGATGGTTAAGGCGCAAGCAATCACGGGTAGGGTAAGGATTGACACGTAGTGGGGATAGTCACTGGCCGGCCACGGAAATATGGAGCGTTAGTGCGGAGCGGCCGTCACTGCGTTCAATATCGAAACTACGGAAAAGTGAAGGTAAATTCATGGCCAATTCAATAAAAAACTAAGGACAGCGTAGCAAACATTACAAGTGTCCACGAAAACAATTACTTTCAATCCCACCTCGTGACACCATGAGTGACATGATAACGCAACGCAAATAGCGTGACCTGAGCGCATATGTCTGTGTATTTGGACTGTATTTCTCAAGCGAAACCCTGTGTTTTTGTCTATTGTCGGCAGAGAAAATGAAAAGAGAGCTTTGAAACGTGAACTGGTATTTGACTCTCAAAGAAAACGACAGCTCAAACTGAGGAAAACACTGCTTCCTTCGTGTTACAACGGTTAACCACGTTTCGGAAAACGAAAAGTAAAATGAGTCTGTTATGACCTCTTAATGTCCATATGTATTCTCGTGGTTAACCGTTGAAACTCCTTATTTGCACCACATCGCTGGAATTTTTCTTGCCAAGAATACGTATTGCGAAGTACTTTCTACATAGGGGAATCTTCTTTTGCCTTTCGTGAGGAATTAGCGCATAAAAAAGGAAAATTTTCCAGCGCACGGCCGTCATTGATCACATGTTATCCCGCTTTCCTTGTCATCAAGTGAACTTCTGGGCAAAAGTAATTGCTGTTTTGGCGATGACACAAACTGGTGTGTCTATCTTGAAAACAATTTCTTTGGTATTCTGTGATTTACGAGCTGGGAAATGAAATAGTTGTCCATCCAACATCAATAAAAAAATTATGCCACTGAATAAATGGCAGGCGGTCATCTAAAATCATTACAAAAGTACATTCCAAAACCTGGTCTAACCTGTTCGACGCCTACCTACGCTAAAGGTTTGGATCACTTAGGTTTGAAAAGGTCTCCAAAAAAAACACACATCTATATATAGGACATAGCACAAACGGCTGGCCCATCATTTATGAGGTTCATAACCTGTATATTGTTCACGTCCTTTCACTAATGGCACAAGTCAATGTCAAAAATAATGCATGTCCCCTCAGTTACTCTGCAGTACTTCATTCGCTTAAGTTAATCATTTACCAGAACAATTTCCATTGCACCTTAGTGTTTCCATCCTTTTTCCACTATTGATAATACTTGTGAAAACATTACATCCGCTGCAACGGCATTGATCATAACACAAATGATTTCCTCTCGACCCCACAGGGTATCAGGAACGCGCGCGGAAGTACAAGATTAAGTGATGACATACGCTTCGTACATTTCACTCTACGTATACTACAAATCAGGACGAAACTTTACAAATTGTTGTTTCTAAAAAAAACAATTTGGCCCATAGAGTAACGTCATCGCACAAAAATTCAGCAGCGTCAAAAATCTAGCCGGAAAACACAGATACATATTTCAGACAATCAGGGACAAAAGTAGTTGACACACTTGTTTAAAACGGGTGCTTTTAGCAAACATTTAATTCATCTATTATTTCATTCTTTTTAAACGCCGTAAATCCCCTCATCCCCCGAATCAATGTTGTCTGAAGTAAAAAAAAGACTTGAGGGTCCAAAATTCAACATTGATTTTGGGGGGGAAGGGGTTGGGGTAGACAGGGGAATGGGATAAGTATATCCACTATGCAAAAAGGGGCCATTTTACGGAAGTGTGCCAACACTTTTGTCCCTCATTGTCTGAATGCAAAATTGTGCTACTGCACACAAGTTGAGCCGTGCATGACACTGATTTTAACTGAAATTAAAGAAATCAAAGACATAATTATGTTATTGGTGGTGGGGGTGACATTGACTTATTCACGACCGAATTATAGGGCCAATTGGAATTACGTGATGACGTAATAAAAGGGCTGCGATATCCAGAATTAACGTCGATATGGTTTACAAGCTAAAAACTAACGCTGAAACTCGCGCACATGTACAACTTTTGATGAATTTCAAGGGTACGCGTACTGAAAATGTTTTTAATAAAGTGAATATTTCTCGTTCTTCACTTTATCCGATGGTTAAGGCGCAAGCAATCACGGGTAGGGTAAGGATTGACACGTAGTGGGGATAGTCACTGGCCGGCCACGGAAATATGGAGCGTTAGTGCGGAGCGGCCGTCACTGCGTTCAATATCGAAACTACGGAAAAGTGAAGGTAAATTCATGGCCAATTCAATAAAAAACTAAGGACAGCGTAGCAAACATTACAAGTGTCCACGAAAACAATTACTTTCAATCCCACCTCGTGACACCATGAGTGACATGATAACGCAACGCAAATAGCGTGACCTGAGCGCATATGTCTGTGTATTTGGACTGTATTTCTCAAGCGAAACCCTGTGTTTTTGTCTATTGTCGGCAGAGAAAATGAAAAGAGAGCTTTGAAACGTGAACTGGTATTTGACTCTCAAAGAAAACGACAGCTCAAACTGAGGAAAACACTGCTTCCTTCGTGTTACAACGGTTAACCACGTTTCGGAAAACGAAAAGTAAAATGAGTCTGTTATGACCTCTTAATGTCCATATGTATTCTCGTGGTTAACCGTTGAAACTCCTTATTTGCACCACATCGCTGGAATTTTTCTTGCCAAGAATACGTATTGCGAAGTACTTTCTACATAGGGGAATCTTCTTTTGCCTTTCGTGAGGAATTAGCGCATAAAAAAGGAAAATTTTCCAGCGCACGGCCGTCATTGATCACATGTTATCCCGCTTTCCTTGTCATCAAGTGAACTTCTGGGCAAAAGTAATTGCTGTTTTGGCGATGACACAAACTGGTGTGTCTATCTTGAAAACAATTTCTTTGGTATTCTGTGATTTACGAGCTGGGAAATGAAATAGTTGTCCATCCAACATCAATAAAAAAATTATGCCACTGAATAAATGGCAGGCGGTCATCTAAAATCATTACAAAAGTACATTCCAAAACCTGGTCTAACCTGTTCGACGCCTACCTACGCTAAAGGTTTGGATCACTTAGGTTTGAAAAGGTCTCCAAAAAAAACACACATCTATATATAGGACATAGCACAAACGGCTGGCCCATCATTTATGAGGTTCATAACCTGTATATTGTTCACGTCCTTTCACTAATGGCACAAGTCAATGTCAAAAATAATGCATGTCCCCTCAGTTACTCTGCAGTACTTCATTCGCTTAAGTTAATCATTTACCAGAACAATTTCCATTGCACCTTAGTGTTTCCATCCTTTTTCCACTATTGATAATACTTGTGAAAACATTACATCCGCTGCAACGGCATTGATCATAACACAAATGATTTCCTCTCGACCCCACAGGGTATCAGGAACGCGCGCGGAAGTACAAGATTAAGTGATGACATACGCTTCGTACATTTCACTCTACGTATACTACAAATCAGGACGAAACTTTACAAATTGTTGTTTCTAAAAAAAACAATTTGGCCCATAGAGTAACGTCATCGCACAAAAATTCAGCAGCGTCAAAAATCTAGCCGGAAAACACAGATACATATTTCAGACAATCAGGGACAAAAGTAGTTGACACACTTGTTTAAAACGGGTGCTTTTAGCAAACATTTAATTCATCTATTATTTCATTCTTTTTAAACGCCGTAAATCCCCTCATCCCCCGAATCAATGTTGTCTGAAGTAAAAAAAAGACTTGAGGGTCCAAAATTCAACATTGATTTTGGGGGGGAAGGGGTTGGGGTAGACAGGGGAATGGGATAAGTATATCCACTATGCAAAAAGGGGCCATTTTACGGAAGTGTGCCAACACTTTTGTCCCTCATTGTCTGAATGCAAAATTGTGCTACTGCACACAAGTTGAGCCGTGCATGACACTGATTTTAACTGAAATTAAAGAAATCAAAGACATAATTATGTTATTGGTGGTGGGGGTGACATTGACTTATTCACGACCGAATTATAGGGCCAATTGGAATTACGTGATGACGTAATAAAAGGGCTGCGATATCCAGAATTAACGTCGATATGGTTTACAAGCTAAAAACTAACGCTGAAACTCGCGCACATGTACAACTTTTGATGAATTTCAAGGGTACGCGTACTGAAAATGTTTTTAATAAAGTGAATATTTCTCGTTCTTCACTTTATCCGATGGTTAAGGCGCAAGCAATCACGGGTAGGGTAAGGATTGACACGTAGTGGGGATAGTCACTGGCCGGCCACGGAAATATGGAGCGTTAGTGCGGAGCGGCCATCACTGCGTTCAATATCGAAACTACGGAAAAGTGAAGGTAAATTCATGGCCAATTCAATAAAAAACTAAGGACAGCGTAGCAAACATTACAAGTGTCCACGAAAACAATTACTTTCAATCCCACCTCGTGACACCATGAGTGACATGATAACGCAACGCAAATAGCGTGACCTGAGCGCATATGTCTGTGTATTTGGACTGTATTTCTCAAGCGAAACCCTGTGTTTTTGTCTATTGTCGGCAGAGAAAATGAAAAGAGAGCTTTGAAACGTGAACTGGTATTTGACTCTCAAAGAAAACGACAGCTCAAACTGAGGAAAACACTGCTTCCTTCGTGTTACAACGGTTAACCACGTTTCGGAAAACGAAAAGTAAAATGAGTCTGTTATGACCTCTTAATGTCCATATGTATTCTCGTGGTTAACCGTTGAAACTCCTTATTTGCACCACATCGCTGGAATTTTTCTTGCCAAGAATACGTATTGCGAAGTACTTTCTACATAGCGGAATCTTCTTTTGCCTTTCGTGAGGAATTAGCGCATAAAAAAGGAAAATTTTCCAGCGCACGGCCGTCATTGATCACATGTTATCCCGCTTTCCTTGTCATCAAGTGAACTTCTGGGCAAAAGTAATTGCTGTTTTGGCGATGACGCAAACTGGTGTGTCTATCTTGAAAACAATTTCTTTGGTATTCTGTGATTTACGAGCTGGGAAATGAAATAGTTGTCCATCCAACATCAATAAAAAAATTATGCCACTGAATAAATGGCAGGCGGTCATCTAAAATCATTACAAAAGTACATTCCAAAACCTGGTCTAACCTGTTCGACGCCTACCTACGCTAAAGGTTTGGATCACTTAGGTTTGAAAAGGTCTCCAAAAAAAACACACATCTATATATAGGACATAGCACAAACGGCTGGCCCATCATTTATGAGGTTCATAACCTGTATATTGTTCACGTCCTTTCACTAATGGCACAAGTCAATGTCAAAAATAATGCATGTCCCCTCAGTTACTCTGCAGTACTTCATTCGCTTAAGTTAATCATTTACCAGAACAATTTCCATTGCACCTTAGTGTTTCCATCCTTTTTCCACTATTGATAATACTTGTGAAAACATTACATCCGCTGCAACGGCATTGATCATAACACAAATGATTTCCTCTCGACCCCACAGGGTATCAGGAACGCGCGCGGAAGTACAAGATTAAGTGATGACATACGCTTCGTACATTTCACTCTACGTATACTACAAATCAGGACGAAACTTTACAAATTGTTGTTTCTAAAAAAAACAATTTGGCCCATAGAGTAACGTCATCGCACAAAAATTCAGCAGCGTCAAAAATCTAGCCGGAAAACACAGATACATATTTCAGACAATCAGGGACAAAAGTAGTTGACACACTTGTTTAAAACGGGTGCTTTTAGCAAACATTTAATTCATCTATTATTTCATTCTTTTTAAACGCCGTAAATCCCCTCATCCCCCGAATCAATGTTGTCTGAAGTAAAAAAAAGACTTGAGGGTCCAAAATTCAACATTGATTTTGGGGGGGAAGGGGTTGGGGTAGACAGGGGAATGGGATAAGTATATCCACTATGCAAAAAGGGGTCATTTTACGGAAGTGTGCCAACACTTTTGTCCCTCATTGTAGCTGCTTAGCACTGGGAACGAGTTCGAGTTCAGTTCCTTTAATAGTTGAAGTCATTTCTTCATTGATCTTTGAGGGGAGACGCTTGCCAGTGATTAGCATAGCCTTGGTTTTACCTTCATTAATTGGCAGTTTGTTCGAAGCTGCCCAATCGACGATTTCGGCAATTGAAGAGTTTTAAAGAGAAAGAACAATGCTTGTAGGAACTTCCCGTCCAGTAGTTTTGTAAACATTAATGAAGAAGTTATACTGAACGAAAGGGGGTGATACCAACAAGACACCAAGCCTACCACTCAATAATGAGTTACCACAGAAGAGTGAGGGTACGGATACAAAGTGACATCCAAATCAGTCATCCTTGTTACTTTTGTAAGAATCAAAATACAGCTAATTCAAAAAACTTCCACAAGCGGTAGTAAGTGTTACCATAATTCACAAATATAAAACCTAGTGAAAAGTGCCAATACATAAACCTGAAAACTTGCCCTCTTTGGCTCTAGCGCCATCAAGAAGACAAAAGGGCGAAAAAACTTTTACCACCCCCTCCCAAATACGCCCGGATTGCTCCTAACTCAATGAGTCGTTAAGTCATGTACCAGTGACAAGCTCTGAACAGCGTTACTTAAAAGGTGATTATCGAAGACCCCACTCAGTGCTTCTACGCCCCTATTCCTTATGCCCAGGTATAGGTAAACGGGACGGACAGGGTTTATCTCTCGATAAGATGGGTACATATCAGCCCGATAGAAGTTATCTTTTCACTTGTGACCATTTTCCCCGAACTCGGGTTTCCATCCAGAGATATAACTTGTCTGTATCTGTTTACCCCTCTCCGTAACGTTAAAGGCACAAATATCGGCTTTCTTCTCCGAGAGTCACCAAGAACAAAACGATCAAAAGATGATAAACCGTAAAGAAACAGCAAACCAACCTCGTCCCCAGGGCTTTTCCCTTAAAAAATGGGTGTGGCGCCCCACCCATTTTTTAAGGGAAAAGCCCTGGGGACGAGGTTGACAGCAAACCGGAGCTCGGAGAAAATGACCACCGTAGCCCGAGTAATCGTGCTCAAGGGCATGCCTACAGGCAAAACGCTTGTGGGGTCACTTCTCCAACCTCGAGACCACAGAGACACCAGAAGAAAATGTAAAAATAGTGTCTATATGCCTAATTTTAAAGATGAACCCATGAAACGATCAGGTAGATATGGGAATCACGGTAACCAGGCCTCCTCCGCCCTTTCCTCTGGGCAAGTATGCTAAATATGGCCCGCTTTAAACCCCAGTTCAATCACGACTTCCCGCTGTGCAATGGTATGGAGCACGGAGCTGTGCGCGTCCGTCCCAAGAACGGTTCTCGTTTTATTATTTGAAACAGCAAAGACTTTTAGACTCAGCTCTCTCCCAAATTCCTTTCGAGTGGCATTATTTTCTACCTTGTAATGCATTATTTATACCGAATCGAGGGAAAGAGAGATGCCTCTCTCTCGGTCCGCGACCGATCTTTTTTTTTTTGCTTTTTTCTTCTTTAACGCCACTCCGTGGCACAGAGCGACACTGCTCTCTCGGTCCGCCATAGCCTGTGTACAACTGCGACGGTCATATCTTCATTTGGATTTGTTCGCAGTATTTTCATTCTAAATAATAAATAGAGTTGCAATATCATAAATAACGGCCAGTTGGAAAACAGTCCAGTCCAGGTTTTCCAACTGGCCATTAATAACAACGTTTTTTATCGGTATATTTAATGCTCCAGTACACAATTTTAAAATTTAAAAATGCAACTACACAATATCCAGCTGGGCGTTCCATTCATTGAAAACTTCAAAATAAAACTCTGCATAAACTCTGCACAATTAGAGTCTAATCTGTCTAATTATCGTCACTGAATACCTTATTTCATTTTTCAGTAGTATTGGTTAGAGGAGCTTATCGCGCTAAACTTCCAACAAAACTAAACTTCGACAACAAAACGAAAGTTATCTAGGTATCTTGAACTGAATTCAAACGATGCGTTATTCGACGAGTTCGTCGGCTGAAAGATTTGGATGAATGGGCTCAACAGATTGAAAATCGTCAGCGTTAGCGGTTAAAAGGCTACATGAACGGCCCAAAAATTTGCATGTTCGCGGCCCCGTTCAAGCGCAAAAGGTCGTGAAAACCGACGTTAATAAAGACATAAACAAAAATACTCTTAAAAAGCTTCCAGTTCATAAGGCGCAACTGCCTTCCACCGCAGGTAAAATAATATGATAAAATGCACTACTTGGACCCCTTAAAAGCAGTATTGGTCACTATAGAGGCCTTTTGAATTCTTATTCAATAAAGCCTCAATAGCTTTTATAATTGCCACACTTTGACATTCAGGCTTCTAAATAGTTCATCCGTTCTTCAACTGACGCGAACAGTCTAGTTAATTCACTCTTAATTGTCCTGAGTGTTTATTGTAACCACATGCGATGATAACAACCGAAAAATTCTTGTGGGGCCCGAATAATAGACTCACAGGATATGGTGAGAGTTAAGAATGTAGTCCAGAAATAATAATATTTTTTGCCTTTATACGACTGAGTGACTCAATGAATGAAAGAATGAACCCTTTATCACAGGGGGCCCACACAATCTGTTTGCGTAGCTGATTGTTAGTTTGTAGTAAATGTACTGGATTTACCGTTTGCCTCACCTATAGCGATACACCCGGGGGCGGGGGGGCACTTGGGTATTTTTTGGGTGGGTATGTGCCGCCCGGGACTCCAAATTGGCACCCCGTTCTAAAAAAATTTCCCCTAAAATTGATACCCTGTTCTAGAAATGGGCCAATTTTTTATACCCCGTTCTAGAATTCGCCCTAAAACTGATACCCCGTTCTAGAAACGCGCCAATATTTTATACTCCGTTCTACAAAGTTTGTAAATTGAAATAGCCCTGTTTGTTTAAGAGATATTTCGTTATTTGTTCGACTTATACATCAAATAAATGCTTTTTCATAATCAGTAACAATTTTCAGCAGAAGATAAAGCCGTGATCCACAATTTTTCATACCCCGTTCTAGAAAACGCCCCTTAAATGGATACCCCGTTCTAAATCAGGAGCTTCAAAATCACGACCCCGTTGGTCGGCACATACCCGTATAGGTAATGTATGGGAGTACCCCCCCCCCCCCCCCCCCCGGGGCGATACATCGCTGACTATGTATATAAATCAATGATAAATAAACGTTGAATTGCCTTACCTGTGGTATATAGTCGTCCTTTTGCCTCAAAAGCGGTTTTTTGAGCGATTTTGAAGGAGTTTGAGCTCGCCGTTGACTGTTCCTTATAACAGAAGGAACAGTCTAAACGGTAAATCCAGTACATTTACTACAAATTAACAATCGGCTACACAAACAGATTGTGTGGGCGCCCTGTGCCTATATGAACGATCTCAAGAATGTTATTACGGCCAGTGGTAATACCAAATAGAACTACGTTATTATCTCTTCACGTCTGCAATTAGGGTTCTAATTGACAACTAAACTGTGAGTTGGAGTTTTCCGCTATTAGTAAATAGACAACGAGACGGGAAGCGGTTCGATGACTAGATGCAGTCCCGATGCAGTCAACGAGAACGAGTAGTCACTCAAATTATTCATAATGAAAAACAACTAACACACTCCTTCGCTTCTATAAAGCACTTTCACTCACGTAGCCAGCAGCCACGAAAATTTGTTATAACAAAAGAAAGTTGTTACTTAAGAAGAAGGTTAAACTCCCACAGCACTAGTTTGGAAAACCATCATGGCCGCCGTTTTCCTGTTTTGGGACACCAATATGGCGGACGTGACAACATGAGAAAACACTCTATTAACAAAATGTTAATAATAAACTACTTGAATTCACGAAAACGTCTATTGTTTGTCACTAAGAAATGACTAAAACTTTTACTTTTTAGCGTTAAAAATGTTCATTCCTTATTTTGTGGCAGCTTTACTTTTTTTTTCCTTTAGAGATGGCATCGTTTATTTCACCAGGAACATGGCACAATGATTTGTTGAAGAAGTCGCCATTGTTTTGCTTTATTTAAAACACCGACTCGTTACTGACTCACTCTCGAACACGCAATAGTAACTGAGTTAGCCAGTAAGATTGCAGAAGAGGATTGATTGAGGGTTTTTTCGCAAGAGGGTTTCTACTGAATTTTACTGAGCAGCAACAAGGCAAAGTAGACTGATAGTAGTCTAATCTAATAGCCGTTGGTTCTTGGTGATGTCATGCGTTGGCACAGTATTTATCACGGCTATACTTCACACCCTACCTGATAGCTTTTGCGCCGGCATGAAAACCATACCGGATCGATAGGGCTTCTGTTCTCAAATAAGAACGGTGACTTCAGCACAATTTCTTTAACGGAGCGAAGCTACGCCGCGTCGATCTCTAAAGCGGAGAGACACATATAGCATGGGTCTTCACACTCTACCGGATAGCCTTTTCTTGTCAGCGCGAAAATCTATCCGCTATAGTGCAATGGCGGATCCATACCTTAAAGAAGGGGGGCGGTCATCCAGACCCTGAGATAAGGGGGAGGCCCGGTCTCAAAACAAATTTTTTTCGGCCCTTCGGGCCTCAGTTTGCTCTAAAAGTAAGGGGGGACTCGGGGTCCCGGGCCCCTTCCCTGGATCCGCCACTGTAGTGTGAACATAGCCTAAGTCAGTAGCGAGTTTTATATCGCTGCTTCACATACTGTACTGTTTACTTCGTTTATTTTAACTGTTTGAAGAAATTCCACCCCTCGGGCATTCACTGATACAAAGATTCAGACGCAAAGGAGCAATTTGACTTCCTCGTTACCTTGAACTTTCGAAACAGCTGAAGCGAAGCATGCTTTACTGACTTAACCTGCCCTTATTTACAGATGAGGCCCCATCATAACATTGTTTTCACACTATAATACACCCTCGGGCAATGTAGTTATGGAAGGCTGTAATTAGTGTACAGTGACATATCTCCGTGTGGATGACACGTCAGTGTTTCAAACGTACCGTTGTGTTGTTACTGCCTTGCTAAGCTGGCTCGACTAAAAGCACGACGGTCATAGCTTGACTTAATTAATTTGAAACGTCAAAGTTTGTTCGGTCAAATTATTAATAGCTGTTGCAGAAAACAAATGATAATTTGTCAACTCTCTTTCTAGCGGACACTGTAGGGATTTAGGAAATTGTTGGCCGCGTGAACCCGGGCTTATATTTAATATTAAAGAAGTGAGTGGGTGACTGAAATATGCATACAGCGTCTAACAATAGACAATGTGACCCTTGATAGAAAACAAAGTCCACCTTCACAATTCCTTTTATGGTAGAGACGTGGGGCATTAAAAAAACAAAAAACAGTATTAATAATAACTGCTATATACTGCATGCGCGCACCTCGAGTTTTATCATAGCCAGGCGCTGTCTCAAGGCTGAAGTGGTTTGAGCAGAGGATAAGCGATCAGTACAAAATGAAGTCTTCCATGTTTCTTTTTGCTGCTTTGGTCCTATGCGCCTTACCAAGTGGTAAGTAAAAGTAGTTAAACTCTTTTTTTTTAGATTTTCGCTCCAATCTCTGTATTTTCGCCCGCTTAAGACATCAAACTGCCGGTAGTAGCGACGAAGTAATCGCTTGCACGCCTTTCTCATCGTTAGTTATTTCTAGTTAACAGATTGCATTTTATGTCGTTTCTTTAGGGCGGGGCTGGTCAGCCTTGAAAGAGGATTCAGTTGCCCTCTGTTGGGATCCTTTTTGTATCCATTCTTCTGTTAACCATCTATTTTAAATGCAAATAAAATTGTTAAAAATCATAACTCTTGATTCAAAAGGAAACACCACCTGATTTCTTCCATAGATTCAAAAGTTAAAACCTACTTGCTCGTTCCATCGTACGCTGGGAACAAAAGGGTTAAAGGAGCTGTGTCACAAAATTTGTCAAAATACAAACAGGGAGAATGGGCCACCAAATTTAGTGAAACGTTAAAATTGCCGCTCAGAAATTGAAAGCAAGGTATTTTTCACGCCCCTAGTTTTTGGAACCAACTGTTGGGATGGTATCCGACTGCAACGGTTTTCTCAAACGCCTAGCCGAGAAGCTCTCAAAAAAGAATGAGGAACCTTATCGCATTACTATTACTTGGATTAGAACATTGCTTTCTTTTGAGATTTTAAGGTCGGTATGGCACGTGCGTAAGGGGTTCTAGGACACCCTTCCACAAAATTCCACAAGGAGATTTCATAGATGACTGCCGCTTGAACTGCTACTCAGGCATGTGTGATAATGGCGTAAGCTCGTAAACGAGTTTAGTTGAAATGAACCGTTTTTTAATTGAATTTTTTTTTTCGAATATATATATTTTTAATGGAATGAATTTTTTCAATCGAAATTAAGTGTCTTTTTCTTAATCGAAAGGCATTTACTTGCCAGTTTACATGGGGTTGTAAATTTGAGGACCAAAGCAAAATGTTGGTGCAGTGCAGTCTGGATTCTGGAATCAATGAACCATCGTCGAAAAAATGAGGAATACAAAAGAATAAAGTGTGTGCTCATTAATATGAGGCTGTTGTTTTTTTCTTTCGTTCCAGTTCAGTTCTGTTATTTTGCCGGCGGATACTTGTGATCAAATGTTGTACAGGTAGTGCGATATTTTCATCGGTTTAAATTTTCTTCTCTTTTGTTTTGAGGTATGGTAATGTATGATAATGAGTTTAAAACAAAGGAAAAGAAAATTTGAACTAAGGATAAAATTGAATCACAACAGATATACCTGACAAATTAAGCTCTTAGAGATCAGTCAAGTAGATCAATTGAAGCTGGAGTCTTCTGCTGTATACAGAAAATAACAGAGATGGTTTTTCCTAAAGATTTCTTCTTCAGTGCGTTGCTTGCCGGAGTAGTCGGTGGTATCCTCACAATGCTGACTTTGAAGATTTTAGAGGCCAGGCCGAGAGAGCACTGGCAGACAAGAGTGGAAGTTGACAACCGACGAGAAACAGGAGAAGGACGAATAGGGATTGGGATTCAGGAATCTACAAAACTGGAACAAGAACATGATGAGAGGTGTTGCTAATAATGGTTAGCTTTATATTTATATATATTTTTTTATTTATTTTCATTGAGTTCTGGCGAAAATCGTAGTTCAGGTAGGACGGGGCTGTGTGGGTCAGAAAGAAAAGCGGGAACTTGCTCATTTAATAGTAGCACCTTTATGTATTCCTTAGTGTCGAGTTAAACGAACATAAGGGTGATATCAGTTTTATTATGAAGGACCTTCGAGAGTTGTTTAGATTCACAATGTTCTTAAGTTTTTATTGTACGTAGGAGTCCTTGTTCCTTCAACTGTAAGAAGCTGATTTATAGTTATAATGCACAGTAGACCATGCCTACGTTATTACGACAGACGTTCTTTTTGCACATGTCTTTGCCCAAACATAAAAAAAACATTAAGTTATTTTCTTATCTAAGAACCTCGTCAAAAAGACCAGCTTTTTTCTTTGGTACATGGTTGATTACATAAGCGGGCTTTTACTGTATGAAAAATTCCTTGATACCTAGCTAGTATAATGCCTTAATTTTCAAAAATTAAAGGCGCAGAGTTGGTTATTCTTGACTACGAGATATTTCCGTACAACCCTCCGCGCCATCGTAGAAAGTAGAATGCGATCATGCGCAATGTTTATTAGCATGATTAGTGGTATTAGAATCCCCCGAAGGGCTTTTTATATGTTAAATAGTCCGTGACTATCGCTGCGAAGCGAACCGAGACCCAACGATATTTTATCCTTGGTATTTTGAGAGCAGGCCTCTAGAGCATGAGTAACCATTTAAGACACAATGTGATCTCTTTAAACCTACTTGTGCAAACGTTGTGGAGATTGCTTAGGGACAGGCGCTAAGATTTATTTAAATCTTGAATCATGAAATTGGCTGGAAAACTTGACTGTATAGAGGCTAATGCATATTTGGTAACAGTAATTTTTCTTTTGTTTTTCGGCCTTTATAGAGGCAAGTTATATGTCTTAGGTATCATCATTTAAGCTATACAAAAAAAATGAGTATCAGTTCTAATACCAATAAGTTTAATTTGTTTTTATTTGTTTCTACAGCAGTGCCATCAGTTCCAAGGAAGATCCCGAAAGCTTCAATTCATAACCTTGCCTTTCAACTTAAATCTTAGTTATTAACAGGGGCGGATCCAGGATTTTTTTTAGGAGGGGGTGCACTCGTCTCTTGCTCTACTTCAACACCAATAAACCACATAGTTTTTTTTTTCGCAGAATGCCAGTTGTATTAGACAACCGCAGGTCATCTCAGGGGGGGGGGGGGGGGAGGGTGCGCACCTCCTGCACCCTCCCCCTAGATCCGCCCCTGATTAAAGCACACATTGTTAGAAATAATGCACCACTAATTATCGACATCTATTTATGATGAATTAAGTTAACAGGTCATGAGATTTAGTGCACGACCAGTGATCAGTTCTGATAAAAATATTTTGTAGCATGTACATATCGTTTTTTTGTAATACTTCGGTGTTAAAGTGACAATAATGTAAAGTTAACGTTGATGCCATAGTCCAATCAAATACTGTGTCATCGTAGTTTTCGTGTCAAGCACAAGTCTTTTTGTGGGTGAGAAATAATGTTTTGTAAGTACAGCACATACATGTAATAACATAGTCGGTAAATCTGCGAGAATAAGAAGAAAGAACACCGTAACTACTCTGTCGTCCTCTTAAATATTATATTAGCTATCACAGCGAACTTTCTCAAACACGTACGGTATTCCATGTCAAAAACTTATGATGCGTAGTTATGATACATCTTAGTTTAGAATGGCCGCCAGCGTTATTTTTCTTCTGTTTTTTTTTTTTACTTGGACTTTTTCATTTAATTTCTTATTTTTTAGAGTTATAAAATTCTAGGGGAAGTTGTCTTAATTTTAATCAATGATTTCGTCTGACAGTTCCGTGCGTTTCCCTGTAACAAAGAAAATAGGCAATCATTAGAGACATTGTAGAATGTCATTTCTTCGTTTGCTTTGACCCATAAATGCTATCTTCGCGGCACATCTAAAATAAACTGGATCTGGATTAAAGGTAACTAAAGGCTCATGCGCGTAATATTTTCATTTTGAATGCCACTCGATCTCTTCATTGCATAACTTCGATAGCCAGCTGGTTTAAGTTCAGTAGCGAGAATAGGAATATGATGTGTCTAATAGACCATGTCCGAGTTACCCCAAGCCTCTGTTTTTTTCTTATAACCCATTTCATGATTGAATAAAGGGTTTCCCACTTGGACACGTTTTGAAATTTGGAACTCGGAAATGGCCGCAAAACCAGGCCTTGTTTCGGGGACAACTCATGTGCTCCCTTCACAGCGGTTAACCCAGCATTACCGCTAAACAGCGACCTTCTAACAGCCCTGGATGTAGGAGAGAGAGCACTCCCTTACAATTTGAGCAGACTATTGACAAGAATTCCGATCTAGAGGTAGTCGCCTTTACTGAAAACGAAAATGAAGCAGAAGAACAATAGAGTTCTACCAGGACTTGTCATTTTATTAAGACCCCTATTTACTTTAGCGATGTGAGGAGCCAGGGGCCTACTAAGGAATGTTCGAGGCGTTCCTAAACACCCTTCCCTTATTTCCTCGTGTTAAGACTTTCACAGGCAACTACGTCTACGGCCGGGTCGTTGACGTAATGTAACGCTGGTATACATGTATGCAAAAGGTTAAATCTCAATCTCGTTCCGAGAGGCCGAGATCGTTTTGGTCAGCACCAAGGCTGCCAATTTTGCCGGCTTGACAGGCCGGGTTAACAAGGAACGGGATTGGTTAACTTTCATGCGCATAGTTCCAAACTAATGTATTTCTGAACTTTCTTACGGTAGGTTTACACAAGAGACTTTATCGGACTAATAATTTCTTCCTGATTTTTGGAGTATTCTGATTCACAGGCTTAAATACACATCAGGCATTACGAGAACATTTGTTTGGATGAATGTATTGACTTTGATTCTACAATCAAAATCTCCTGAAAAGTTTCCAGATCTGGCTTTTTCTTTAAGATTCCTGGCACATCTGCGTGTAAACGGCAAAACGAATACCTGTACTAAACTATTTCGAGATCATCGATCGAGAAAAACTTCTCTATTGGAAACCAGGGCCTTGCAAGCGTGTCTGTCGTAAAATTGCATAGCCTTGACCATCGTGCCAGTTAATCAAATAGGGAAACAATGTGTACACAAACCACAGTTTTACTCTGCTAAAATTCCTCATTGTTCAAAACTCTAAGTTCTTAAAAGACCCATCTTAAATTTCTTTCAAGCCTGTGTTAAGCGGTCACCTTTGTGTTAAACAGAGTGTCAAGTCCCTATTGATCGAAATACTATATTTCCCTACTGTAGCCTGTGACATTTCGAGACACTACCACGGCTAGTTTCTGGTTTCCCCTCGAAATGACTTTTGAGGAACAACTGCAGAAATTCCCGCACAGCGATGACGTATCACTACTCAGATCAAGGTAGTGCTTCTGACTGGTCGTGCGGCGATGCATCTTTGCTACCCTGATCTGGGTAGTGACACGTCATCTGTATGGACGTTTTGCAGTTGTTCCCCATACGTCATTTCGCGGAGAAACCATTAGTGGCGTCGAGTAATGGCGGGGGCTGTTTTCCCGGGTGAGTACTCTCTTATATAAGCGATATTAGTGAGTGTCACCCCAAAGGGTATGGTTTTTGCGCCGTTTTGGTCTGAAAACGGGTATAGACTTTATCCATTTCGGTCTGGAATCGCGGGTATGGTTTGCGAGGAAACTATACGAGAGTGAATAAACGTATTTACCGTTTCAATATCAAATGAGTAAGAAACTTAAAAAGACATTTGAAAACCGAAATGGGTTTTAAGAAATCTTTTTTGTTGGAGTTCTAATCTATGTAATGATGACATAATTTCTTAAAGGCCAGGGGCCTGTTTCTCGAAAGTCCTGGAAGCTTTTCGGACCGAAAGCAAATTTTAAAATCCAAACCCGTTGAATAGTAGCACAGTTCCTTGCCCATGCATAAACCAGTCAATTTTGCTTCGTTAACTGAAAGTTTCACTTTATTAATTTTCAAAATTAAAATTATTGAAACGTTGATCTTGAATGCAAACGCAGCAAACAAAAAGCAGCTTTTAGGGCCCGAAAAGTTATCGGGACTTTCGAGAAACAGGCCCACCCCTAGATCTTAGAAAGGGTGTGAAAAGTGGCCTTTTTTGGTCTGAAATATGGTCAGGATTTTGAGAACCTTGCGGCACACTCTCACCAAGAATTCCCAGGAGTACCCCCCGGGTCCCAGGGAGCTGTTTTCTCAGGCTACTTCTACTGCTGTGAATACTTAACGGAAGAGATAACAGCAACAGTAGACACTCAACTCAAGTAGATTAAGGCCTGGTTCTTTACAAATTCCTCAGAATTTTAAAGGGGGGTGGTCTAATGTAAAGTTTTTTAAAGATATCCCAGGTCTAATAAATTAAGGCTAATGATAACTACGAAATCTTCAACTTTCATTTTAAAAATTGTTTATAACTGCATCACGTGACCAGCCACGCCCTGTTTTATCGAGAAATCCTTTGGGTCGAAATGCCCACTATGTAGAAAGCAAACCGTTTTCCTTTTGTAGGTCCAAACAGTGGCTACTGATAGTCTTCTTGTAAAAACGGGTGGAATGAAACGAAGTCATTTAACGTCTTTCTCCTAACGAAAATTTTATTAAGAGGAGGACTGGCACTAGTCAATGAACACCAATTGCACCTACAAATTGTAAAGATTCCAACCATTCCAGGCTGATTTCGTAGACACTTTGTAGGGTCAAAGTTTTGATACAGAGAAACTGGAGTTACACGTTTAGGAAGTGGTGGGCATCGTTAATTGAAATTTATGAACAGAAGAGGGCGTGGTCGATCACGTGACGAGGTAATTTGGATTTTTTTTTCAAGTTTTTGTTAAGGTTAGTTTACTTTACCATCTGTTTTTCAAGGAGGATGTCTTTAACAATAGTTTTTGGAAAATTTGCATAAAAATAGCAAATCACGTAGAACCAGGCCTTAATCTACTTGAGAATGTGAAACGTTTATTAGCATGCTTCAGTCAGTAATCTGATGCAGATGTATCTTAGTTACATCAATGTTATACCGTACTACGCTAGATACGAAAAACAACTAAAAACCAACCATGTGAATTGGCCAAAAAACGTGGCACGTAATCCCGGGGAAAGGGATCAAGGAAAAAACATAGAACACTGAATAACTTGTTACATAGACTGCCTTAAACAAAACGGGTCTAAATAGTTTAAAATTATATAATCTTTATACCAAAATAGGAAATTAAAATTAAATCCTCAAAACATGTACATTTGAGTAATTAACAAAATAGAATCAAAATACAACACTGAAATGAAGGGATTGTAACAAATAATCAGCAGTTGTCAAAATTGTGATATTTTATTTTACCATTGATAGTTTATCAGACGCGAGATGTAATACTTTGCATAATATACCTAGGAATTTTATACAAAAAAGAGAAAAACAAACAAAAAAACTTGTAACATGTAACGAACGTAAGTAGGAGTCATCTTGTAGGTGCTATGAATCGCCTGATGCCAAATAAAAACATCAGTACAGTAAAGCACGTTTGTCTTATTGTTTCGTTTACTACTTTTTGGAGGAGCTGAAAGACAAGTGGTTTAGGAAGGAGATAAAGTGGTGACTGAGTAATGAAATGCTAACCGGAAGCAGCCACTAGCAACACATAAGGGAAGTTTCCTGTCCGATACTCAACACTGTTAAAGGACGCCGTCACTCCGGGAAAGGACAATGTGTTGAGTTACTGACCGTTCTCTCTGACGGAGCCATCAAACACATTAAAGTTTATCATCTGATCTTAACGAAACTCTTCTCCCAAGACTATAGAGCGCCGCCTTGATTTTGGATCACGCTTATCTTGTTTCGTCCAATGTGAACTTTGGCGGGAAAAAGCTATAAAAACAACTAACCAAAACGGGTCGACGACCTTCAGTGTATTTTTTTTCTTGCCCACGGAGTTCGTCTTTGAAGGCTCAACAGAGAACGATCATTAACAATTTTAACTCTCTGTCGTCTTTTTAGCGGAGCTCCACGCGCGCGCGAAGCGCGCGTGTGGGCGGAGCCCCATAGCTAAGGAAATCTACCCATCTCAGAAAATTTGGTAATCACGTGACCGACCGACCGACCGACCGACCGACCGTCCGTCCGCACCACAGGCATACCAATGTTTACTCTCACACTTTCTAGCTACTTTGGAAGCCCAGGAGAAAGCTGATTGCACATCAATGTTGTCATCAATTAACAGCTGTCAAAATAGGGTATCCGCTGACCACTATCACCTGACCGAATCGCGGGCTCAGGTGTCGACCCATCGAGGTCGAGTATTTTTTGAAGTTATCCGCTGACAATTTACTCGTTTTCAAATGATCGCAGGCTCACGTTTACTTTTGTTTTAAATTCATATCAAATATGTTGTGTTTATGTCAGTATCGCCCCGCACTATTACGATTTTGATTTCAAACTGACTTCAGACGCAAAAATTCAGCCAGTTTTTTTTTAAATACAGGCGGGGAAGACCTTTTCTTACCATGGTCACGTGTTGGTCACGCTCCCCGTCCAATTTTTATGCTCTGATTGGTTAAAATTTGACAGGTGAGTTCATGCGTAAAATTTATGCAGCATCTTGAAAGTTGTTTACTTTGACAGCTGAAGCTGACAGAGTTTTGAGTCAACTGTGATGTTTTTAACTGTCTTTTTCCACTGGATGTACAAAATGAAATACAGCTGCTATCAAGAGTGTTCTCTTATTCATGGCTGGTTTCTTTATTGGGTTTTTGGTTGAAAAATGCGTCGCTTGTCAAAGCCGATAATCCGATTTCGGATGGCATCGTTTTTGTTTTTCACCTTGCTGGATGCGTACGAGAATTATAAAGGCTCAAGCGATCCTTGTCTTACTTGATAGCTTTCAGGAGCTGCATCTCGAAATATGGTAAGCCTGAGTAATTATTGTATTAATCATAACTATAACAAAATTCTCAAATCTGATTGGTTCTCAACTGCCCTGATTTCAGCCTTAATAGGACAGTTTAATAGGACAGTACGCGTCATGCCTAAGTAATTGGACAGTACGCGCCATCACGCGCGCGCTTAAATGGCTTTTTTTTTTCATTGCTAGCGAAAAAATCTTGGAATTTCTTGTGTTTTGATGTAAAAAGAGCCCTATATATCACAAATTTTGTTAAAGTTATGATTAATTGGTAACAGAACTTCGTGTCGTCCAATTCGGTCTGTAATCATACTCGTGATTAAACAAATCGGACTCCCGCTACGCGGTCGTCCGATTTTGTTAATCACTCGTATGATTACAGACCGAATTGGACTCCACTCAGTCCTGTTACCATTACTTATATCTAATTTCATGAAGTCCAGCGGCGCAGTTTATGAAGCTAGTTCATGCACGTTTGTATTAAGATTTGACTGAGACACTGATCTGACCTCGTATGAGGTTTGATATAAGCTTAAGCTTACAGAACTTTCAAAAGCCTTTAGTCGATATTAATTCACCTTAAATAGAAAGAAAAAATTTTCCGAAGAATATTTAGTTATAATTTTGGCTGTAGAAAGAAAGCTTTGAACGATTTTCTTTTCGTGAGTTCATCTTTGAAAACAGCCAACACCGGGAAACCGGCGGCATAAACATAAACTTTAAGCTTACTAGTAAAGACTTGAGGATTCTTAGACACACTTAAATACTCATTTGTTTTCGTGAATGAAAATTGTTGTCTCTGTAAATGTTCTATCGAATTATTTTTCTTTATTGATTTTTGGTAGTCTCAAAAGTGTAATTTTCATCGCTTTGCCGTTTGTTTTCAGCCGTTCGTAAACATCGCTCGCAGGAGTAGCCAAGCGTACGTATCAACCGCTTTTTAAGATTACACATTAGACTCAATAAATTCTTTATCACGTTGAAGCGTAACTCTTTTAAAATTTCTTCGCCAATTTTGCGCTTGTCAAAAGGTTAGAACCGGCTGGTTGTATAGGTGATTTTGGAAATTTTTTGAACGGTTTCGCTAATTAAAAGTGCACGCGTGCCTCTATGGTCCTGAATATTGAATGAATGCAATTTGTCTTGAAAAGTTGTGAAATACTGCATTTTGTACGAGGTCTGTATGATAAAAACAGCGCCTCATAGTACTCTTTCTCCTCAGATGTGGTGTATAAAAAAAAAAATAAATAAAAGATTGGTTTGCACGCACCCAGATTTATTGGCAAGAATTTGTAAACTTGTCGAACGCAAAAAATTCGGTCTGATTTGTTTTCCAAGAAATTTTTTTTGCACGCCTTATCTACGGTGATCAAGAGCCATCATTGCTCTTAAATGTGACCGAAGACTATTTTTTGGGTGTACATATAAGGCTATATCAACTCGATACAAAATTTGTTTCACTCCAAAATCACCGAGCTTTTCCCTCAAAAGTCACATGAATGTGCCCTTACGTTAACTGATTTGTGGAATACAAAATTATTGTTTGATTTAAGTTATAAATTTATCAATGGGAGCTTCGCTTTTAGCTGTGGCTAAATATATATATTATATCTAGCTCGGTTGATTCTTGAAAACGTAACTGCCAAAAATTTCAGCTATTTGACTGAAATAAGGCTATAACGCAAGGTTTTTTTGGTCCAACAAGCTCTAAAACAACGAAGGAAAGAAACAGAATCATATAATATAAAGAGTATGGTTGAGTAACAAAACCTTTTTTCAAATATCAAAAGGTGACTAAACCGTGGGGTGTAAGGGAAGAGATCACATTTCTTAGAAACTGGATCGGGCGTTTCACTTTTCGTGTGCAAAAATTCAATTCCGTATTTTCACGAGTAAGGGAGAGAGATTTTGTCATTTCACTGATCTCTTTCTTGTTGTCTCAAAACTTTCCTCAGCCTAGTGTTCTGGGAGCCATAATGAAAGAAAAATTAGTTCTGAATTTTCCCCTGCAACGTCTAGACGCGACTCGTGGGCACCTCGCATTTCCATCCTCCTCTGGTTATTCCCCGTCGGACTCCGTCTCATACTCGGATGCCTGACGTCACTTCTTCCACCTTCGTCATGTTCGCATGTTAAGACAATTTTCTCATCCACAGACTGGAGTGTCAGGAGGTTTGTATGTGTTCAAAAGATGGATTTCACCCATATATTTTGTATTTTCCCTCCATGCCCTACTTTAACACATTTTCGATGATATTCGATTTCTTGCCCATTTTTTATAAATCAGCTTTTTGTCCTTTAAACTCAATGTATGGATTTCTTAAAAGACAAAGGGGAAAGATCTTTCCAACGAGGAATCGGACGGACGATGACTGTGTGACGGTAGAGGTCTATCAACCACCTTGTCAATCTGTCTGCTGATTCCAACACGAAACGTCTACTAGTTAGACTTATAATTGTGGTAAAAGCAAAAAAAAACATGTTGTAATTGTTTTGTTAGAATTGGAATAATAGGCACGTAAGGTGTTTTGTATGTGTCACTACGTTTTTCAGGGCTATCAGGGTTTCGGAATGGGCATCGACTGTTGTGTCTAGCTTTTCAGTGTTGAGACTGTATGCTCATTCGCATCCCCTGAGGGAAGGGGACCCAGTACTTAGGGATATGGGGCCGATATGGAAGCTAAACAAGACTTTGCAACAATTTTTGAGCCCTTGTGTTGGGAAAAAGGTGAGAACTTGGACTTATGACGTTGCAGCGCTCCGGTCGGAAAATGTGGGTACTTTTGTTAGTTATAGTATAGTATATGAGAATTGCAACTAGGTGTTTCCGCTCTTAACAACAGCTGATTGTTAGTTATTTTAAAATTGTTAGAAGAATATTTCACTAAACTTTTTGTTCTCAGTTAAGATAAAAATTGGTGGATTGAGAGGCTGTGATATAACTTTGAGTCACGCTATGTCGCCATTCGACGCAGGCAACAGACCGAGAACAGCTTGCGAATAGAATCAGAGAACAATTGAAATAATGGTGAACAATGTTAAGTTTTTTTGTTTGTATGTAGGCAGCAGATAAACCGTGAGTATACATTCTGCAGTGTCATTAGTCCGGAAAGATTTAGAGCAGATTGCGAGAAATTCACGATTAATGGAAAAGTTGAAATTTTCACCAGGCTTTTCACATGTAATACAATAATGGGATTGATTTAGAGCAACTTGCTGAGTAAGTCATGAAACATATTGTTCATCTCGGATTATGTGAATAAGGGGTTTCGTTTCGACCGCGTACTGCAGGTCTTCGTCAGACGGTAGTGTAGATTTACTGAGTCGAACTATTTTTACTACCATGGTTGTTAGTGGTTGGCGTATCACAAACCTTGCTCATGGTTGGTGGGTTTCGATCCAAACTATTTCAAAAAAACGAAACTGCAGTTCAATTTTTCTGATCCTGACTGAGAATGTGAAGTCTGAAGTGCTCGCTAATTATATACAGTACAATGCAAAATGTTTATTAAATATCAGGGGTGGCGAATGGTAAAATCCGAGACTCGCCGAGACGCCGAGATCCTAGTTAGAAATCCGAGCCCGAGACTCTTTGGTGAAAAGTTTCGAGACTCAAAAAAAGTAAAAGCAAACCATGAAAAAACGAGACTTCGAGACTTATCAAAAACACTTCCGAGATTTCGAGATCCTGCCAAAATTTTCAAAGACCCACGTTTTTCGTTTTTCACGTTTTTAGTACAATGCAAAAAGTTTATGAAATATCCTTCTGAAAGTTTTAAAAAAATTAACAATCAGTTGCTAAAGCAATTCCAGCTAAAACTATTGAAAAATTATCCAAGATGAATTAAATAATTAATGAACAAATGAAAGTGATGATTCCCATTATTCCTTTATGGGCACGGCGTTTGAAAAGGTCAACGTTTATACTATTTTTGGTGTAAAAAGAGGACACCAAAAATAGTATAAACATTGACTTGAATTTACAATTTACATTGTTTATGTAACATTTTAGTGATGAAAATTCCTAAGATTAAGGTTTGCAATCCTTCCCCTGAGGAAAACGTGTTTTGTGACGTCATTGACGAAGCAAAGTCATGTGTTATTTGAAATCACGGTTTACGTGTTTTTTTCATTTAGCCACATTTGCAATTCACTTTTCAGAATCGCTGATGGAAGCAAACGGTTTTACACAGCATTTTTACATCACCATATTTTATTAGGTAGGTCATGAGTAGGTCATGGCCTGAGTACTTCCGCTCTCGTCTGCGTGGGAAGTCCACACTCTCATTGGTTGAGGTTTACATAATGCTTGTATGTTCTTCGACTTTTGTATGTTCTTCGACTTTTAGTCACGCGTTGAGACTGAACACAATAAACCACCAACGGAACGGAATACAGAAAAACAATTTTAATTATCAATTATCAATTCAATGCGTGTGCTCATATATGAGTGTTGTTTTGTTCATATTTCAGTTCAGTTGTGTCATTTTGATGTACAAACTTATTTCCTAGACTGGTTATCAAGTAGATCAAAGTAGAAGAGTCTCCTGCTGTATACAGAAAATAACAGAGATGGTTTTTCCTAAAGTTTACTTCTTCAGTGCATTGCTTGGCGGAGTAGTCGGTGGTATCCTCACAATGCTGACTTTGAAGATTTTAGAGGCCAGGCCGAGAGAGCAGACAAGAGTGGAAGTTGACAACGGACGAGAAACAGGAGGAGGACGAATAGGGATTGGGATTCAGGAATCTACAGAACTGGAACAAGAACATGATGAGAGGTGTTGCTAATAATGGTTAGCTCTTTATTTATCTATTTATATATATTTTTATTTATTTTCATTAAGTTCTGGCGAAAATCGTAGTTCAGGTAGGACGGGGCAGTGTGAGTCAGAAGGAAAGGCGGGAACTTGCTCATTTAATAATAGCAACTTTATATATTTATATCAGTTTTATTATGAAGGACCCTCGAGAGTTGTTTAGATTTACCATGTTACTAAGTTGAAGTTAAAGTTTAAGTTTTTATCGCACGTAGGATTCTTTGTTCCTTCAACTGTAAGAAGCTAATTTATAGTTATAACTGATGCTTAAGCCATGATGCACAGTAGACCATGCCTACTTTATTACCACAGATGTTCTTTTTGCACATGCTTTTGCCCAAACATAAAAAAACGTTAAATTATTTTCTTACCAAGAACCTCGTCAAAAAGACCAGCTTTTTTCTTTGGTCTTTGGTTGGTTACATAAGCGGGCTTTTACTGTATGAAAAATTCCTTGATACCTAGTATAATGCCTTAATTTTCAAAAATTGATGGCGCAGAGTTGGTTATTATTGACTACGAGATATTTCCTTTCAATTCTCCGCGCCACACGTAGGAATAAAATCAGCTGCAAAAAAAATGCGATCATGCGTAAGGTTTATTAGCATGATTAGTGGTATTAGAATCCCCCGAAGGGCTTTCAGTTACAAGTTAAAAGGCCGTGACAGATCGTCGTTGCGAAGCGAAACGTGAAGCGACGATATCAGTTATCTTTTGAGAACAGGCCTCTGGAGCATGAGTAACAGTCATTTAAGACACAATGTGATTTTTTTAAACCTACGTGTGCAAACGTTGTGGAGATTGCTCAGGGACAGGCGCTAAAATTTATTGAAATCTTGAATCATGGAATTGGCTGGAAAACTTGACTGTATAGAGGCTAATGCATATTTGGTAACAATAATTTTTCTTTTGTTTTTCGGCCTTCATAGAGGCAAGTTGTATGTCTCAGGTATCAACGAACATCATTTAAGCTATACAAAAATGAGTATCAGTTCTAATACCAATAAGTTTTGTTTTTATTTGTTTCTACAGCAGCGCCATCAGTTCCAAGAAGGATCCAGACGCTTCAATTCATGACCTTGCCTTTCAACTTAAATCTTAGTTATTAAAGCACACATTGTTAGAAATAATGCACCACTAATTATCGACATCTACTTACGATGAATTAAGTTAACAGGTCATGAGATTTAGCGCACGACCAGTGATTCAGTTCTGATAAAAATATTTTGTAGCATGTCGTTTTTTTCGAAATAGTTCGGTGTTAAAGTGACAATAATGTAAAGTTAAAGTTGATGCCATAGTCCAATCAACTTTTCTGTGTCATCGTAGTTATCGTGTCAAGCACTAGTCAGTTTGTGGGTGAGAAATAGTGTTTTGTAAGTACAGCACATACATGAAATAACATAGTCGGTAAATCTGCGAGAATAAGAAGAAAGAACACCGTAACTACTCCGTCGTCCTCTTAAATATTATATTAGCTATCACAGCGAACTTTCTCAAACACGTTATTCCATGTCAAAAACTTATGATGCGTAGTTATGATATATCTTAGTTTAGAATGGCCGCCAGGGTTATTTTTTTTACTGTTTTTTTTTACTTGGACTTTTTCATTTATTTTTTAGAGTTATAAAAATTCTAGGGGAAGTCGTCTTAATTTTAATCAATGATTTCGTTTGACAATTCCGTGCGTTTCCCCGTAACAAAGAAAATAGGCAATCATTAGCGACATTGTAGAATGTCATTTCTTCGTTTGCTTTCACCGATAAATGCTATCTTCGCCACGTCTTTCAGTCATTGCCGAGGCGTTAAAAGCACCCTAAAATAAACTGGATCTGGATTAAAGGTAACTAAAGGCTCATGCGCGTAATATTTTCATTTTGAATACCACTCGATCTCTTCATTGCATAACTTCGATAGCCAGCTGGTTTAAGTTCAGTAGCGAGAATAGGAATATGATGTGTCCAATAGTCCATGACCGAGTTACCCCAAGCCTCTGTTTTTTATTATTCTCAGGGAAATAAAACCCATTTCATGATCACATAAAGGGCTTCCCACTTGGACACGTTTTGAAATTTGGAACTCGGAAATGGCCGCAAAACCAGGCCTTGTTTCGGAGACAACTCATGTGCTCTCTTAAAAGCAGTTAACCCAGCATTACCACTAAACGGCAAGCTTCTAGCAGCTCAGCCCTGGATGTAGGAGAGAGTGTACTCACTTAAAATTCGAGCAGACTTTTGAAAAGAATTCCAGAGGTAGTCGCCCTTTACTAAAAACGAAAATGAGACGGAAGAACAATTGACTTCTACCCGGACTTATTAAAACCCCTATTTACTTTAGCGCTGGCGTAGAGCCAGGGGCCTACCAAGGAATGTTCAAGGTGTTCCTAAACCCCATTCCCTTATTTCCTGGTATAAAACTTTCACGGGCAACTATGTCTACGCCTGGGTCGTTGACGTAATATAACGCTGGTATATACAAGGCTAAGTCTCAATCTCGTTCCGAGAGGCTGAGATTCTTTTGGTCAGCACCAAAGCTGCCAATTTGCCGGCTAGACAGGCAAGGGTAACAAGGAACGAGATTGGTTAACTTTTATGCGCATAGTTCCAAACTAATGTATTTCTGAACTTTCTTAGGGTAGGTTTACACAAGAGACTTTTCCGGATTAATAATTTATTCCTGATTTTTGGAGTATTCTGATTCACAGGCTTAAATACACATCGGGCAATACGAGAACATTTGTTTGGATGAATGTATTGACTTTGATTCTAGAATCAAAATCTCCTGACAAGCTTAATTCCAGATCAGGCTTTTTCTGTCAGATTCCTGGCACATCTGCGGGTAAACTGCAGAACGAATCCTGTACTAAACTATTTCGAGATCATCAATCGAGAAGAACTTCTCTATTGGAAACCAAGGCCTTGCAAGCGTGTCTTGTCGTAAAATAGCATGGCCTTGACAATCGTGCCAGTTAATCAAACAGGAAAACAATGTGTACACAAATCACAGTTTTACTCTGCTAAAATTCCTCATTGTTCAAAACTTTAAGTTCTTAAACGACCTCTCTTAAATTTCTTTCAAGACTATGTTAACCGGTCACCTTAGTGTTAAAGAGAGTGTCAAGTCCCTATAATTGAAATACTCTTCCTATCCTGTAGCCGGCAGTGGCGCATCCAGGGGAGGTGCCCGGGGGACCCGGACCCTCCCCCCCACCCCCATTTTAAGACCAAACTGGGGCCAGAAGGGCCAAAAAAAATTTTTTTTGAGACCGAGCCTCCCCCTTATCTCAGGGTCTGGATGACCGGCCCCCCTGGAATCGCGGGTATGGTTTGCTAGGAAACAACGGTGAAGTCTAAACGTATTTACCGTTTCAGTATCAAATGAGTAAAAAACACAAAAAGAAATTTGCAAATTCGAAATGGATTTTAAAAGGAATCTTTTTGTTGGAGTTCTAATCTATATGTAATGATGACATAATTTCTTAAAGGTCGGGGGCCTGTTTCTCGAAAGTCCAGCTAACTTTTCGGACCGAAAGCAAATTTTAAAGTCCAAACCTGTTGAACAGTAGCACAGTTCCTAGCCCATAAACCAGTCAATTTTTCTTCGTTAACTGACAGTTTCATTTTGTTACTTTTCAAAATTATTGAAACGTTGATCTGGAATGTAAACGCGGCAAACACAAAGCAGCTTTCAGGGCCAAAAAGGTTACCGGGACTTTCGAGAAACAGGCCCAACCCCAGGTCTGAAAAAGGGTGTGAGAAGTGGCATTTTTTGGTCTGAAATATGGTAAGGATTTGGAGAACCGGGCGGTACACCCTCACCAAGAATTCCCAGGAGTACGCCCGGGTCCCAGGGAGCTGTTTTCTGAGGCTACTTCTACTGCAGTGAATACTTAACGGGAGAGACAACATCAACAATAGACATTCATGCAATGTGAAACGTTTATTAGCATGCTTCAGTCAGTAATCTGATGCAGATGTACCCTAGCTACATCAATGTTATACCGTACTACGCTAGATACAAAAAACCACTAAAAACCAACCATGTGAATTGGCCAAAAAACGTGGCATTAAATCCCGGGGAAAGGGATTGTTACATAGACTGCCTTTAAAAAAACGGGTCAATATAGTTAATTATGTAATCTATATACCAAAATATGAAAAGTTAAATCCTCAAAACGCACACATCTGAGTAATTAACAAAATAGAATCAAAATATCACAAATCTGGCGTGAAAATCTTAATTAGTTAATTACTAAACTCGCGCCTCTAAACCGTGCCGTCAAAGCATTAATTAGACTTATTCGTTCCCGTATCTCTCAATCCTCAGAAATAACATTTTAAATGATTTGCAATAACATCAATTGTAGCGCGAGGGTCTTTCGAGATACGACCCTCCCTTGCCTCGCAAGAAGCTTCAAAGCCAGTCTAGGCGGGGTAAAGCGAACGCAAATGTCACCAAACGAAAAAAAAAAAGAACTTACAAAGAGTACTAGTACACTCTAGCACAGATTTATACTATGAGCGATGAATAACTGACAGGGAATCAATTAATACAGGTTTGGCTAGGCTCGGTTTCCTGTACGCATCGAGAAAAGTTAAACAGTACAAAAGAAACCCGCTCTTACAATAAATGCAATCTAAATTGATCGACCAGCGTCTACGTAATTTTCTGACAAAGGCAGTATATCACAAATTCATTAACTTCAATTTTCCTATGACGGCATAAAATGGTTCTTAAGTTTTACGGTAAACAGTATAAAAAAGATTCAGCAATTTTTCCCTGACTTGGAACACCAAGTAATCCGTTTTAGCATATGATGGTTACTGCTTGTTAAGTTAGTTGTTAAGATCAGCGTAAGATTATCAGCAAATTAGAAAGAAAACTGATGTTCCAAGATCAATTTTGACGCGTGTAAAAAGCACCGCAAAAATTTTTTTAGCCGTTTTCTGGTATTAAGATATACTGCTTGTCAAATTAAGCCCTGCAAATGTGCAAGTGTTTTTAGACTTGCGCAGTTCTCACCTAACAAAGATAGTCATCCGGTTTGTATATCATCCACTGGATAATTTAAGAAAACATGACCGTACAAAGTTAAACAGACTAGAGTGGAAATAATCTACTTTAGATTTTTATTCACTTAGATATCCTTCACCTCAAGCTAGTATCTTCGAGAACCACAGAATTATCGTGAAATAGACCAAACGCGTTACTTAAAGTCCGGCGTCTTAAGTTTTTAAACACAAAAGTTATCGAGTTATCGGCATCTCTATCCACAAGTTAGTGGAACCTAATAAGTGTCCATTCCTCAACTTTACTGACAAACCACGGCTCTCAGTTTTGAAATTAAAACCGAGCAACTTCAAAAGTCATCATTTATGAGAGTGTGATAATCTACATGCACTGACAGCCCAGGTAACGAGTTGAAAACGAAACACGAGATCAAAATCAGTGTTCAACATTTCCTCAAAGAAATATCACGGGTCAAGGGCATAAAAAGTAAATTCCGAAGGAAATTGATGGTTTAATCTTAAAAATACGAAAGATCAAAGGGATAATGATGCTGGCTCGATTACACTATAATGAATCTGTATATATAAAGCTTTGAGTGCAAAACGTGCCCAATCTGCTAGCCCACATCAAAAATCCGTGAAGCATGCACTCATGCACTTCCCTCCCCTCCCCCTTTCAATGTTGAAATGTGATTTCAAAGTTACGTTGCTTAAACAACATTGCAAAGAGGGAGGGAAAAAAACAAGGAGCAAAAATACAAGTGCCTCAAGGTTTTTGAATGAGTTTATTGGATTAAGATACATGTACTTGGTAAGGAGCTATTTTGCACTCAACTCTTTGCATTTGCTGCAAAATCCCTCAATCTCGTCTATTCAGAAAGGTGTTCGCATAATTTAGTGCGAGAGCAGTATCATCCCTTTGCCTTTTTATGCCCCCATTAACAGATAAATGAAGGAAACCTAAAACATAACCTCATGTATGCTTACCAATTTCATGGTGGTAAAAGTTGGGTAAGAAGTAGGGTTATGGAGGGAGAGGTAGGAAGAGGGTATGTCAGAAATGATGGAGGGGCGGGGTTGAAAGGGAAACAGGAGGGGGAGGGGTAGGGACGTTGGGTAAGTGAAGACTGCAATGACACCTCCTTGAGGAAAAAGTCAAAATTTTTAAAAAAATTACAATCGTAACAATATGTTCTGGCTGGACAATGCATGTTAAGTTTTAAGTGTGTGATGAAATTTAATTCCGAGAAAAAGACTAGAAAATTTAGTTAAAAATCGCAACAAAATGTGAGGCCAAAAAAAAAATAAAAACAGAAATAGCCACTCGTAAGGTTCCCAAAGGAAAATGTTTTGTCTCGCTAATTTATTTGTCTTTAATCGTCCAATAATCGTCATAATTACAGATCTGGGGGTGCCGAATATACTAAATTGAGACTTTGCTAAGCGGCGAGACCATCATTTTTTTGATAAGCCCAGGATCGAGGACGCATCAACATTTAAATTTTATATGCTTAGATTCCCTTCCGATCTTACGACGAACCCTAAGGAAACTTCCGTGTCTGACAAAATTTAACTCGAACCGTACGAGATCATTCGCCACCCCCAGTTTGTGTTGCCGAGAGTTAATTTATCTAGACATCTACGCTACCAGTAGCATAAAATCTAACTCCGGTTTTTTTATCCGTAGCGTCTGGTGCTGGAACAAGTTCTTTTTTTGAGGCCATTAGCTCCCGTCCACAAGTGCTTCTACCGGCAACCACCAGTGACAAAGAGAAAGTTCTGCGTTTCCAGGATGCAAGCTATCACGAAGTGGAACCTTGAATGGAAGAAGTTTCGTTTTAAGGCCACAAGCTCCTTTTTTACCTTCATTCCCCCCTCCCCCACCGCCCCCTCAAAGAATGAAAAATATCCCAACCAAAACGCAACCCAAGGAGATGATCTTAAGTACTTTTACAGGAGATAATATAAGCTTTCCTTTTAGAATACGATAATGAGCCCTTGTACTTCAAATTTCTAGTGTGTTAGAAACGGCCATTAAAGGGAGGCAAAGGTAAATTGCGTGGGGAATGGAGAAACAAAACAAAAGTAACACAAGTAACACTTACCTTTTTTATGATGTGGAAATTCGTAAAGTGGAGTATCAATGGCAGGAGCCTAGACAAAGCCATGAACGGGAATGGCGCTTGGATGGTGTTCACTCTCATTCTGAAACTAAACATGCATATAATGGTTTATCAGCATCATCCCATGCATATCTATGGCGTAAATAATTAAATATCTTTTATGTCTCTCGACATTAGAAACTGTCACACCCCGTGGCCAGGAAATAAGAGCTACTCTTTCTTCACCCGTGCACCGATGTTGTTTATTGATATAAATTTTAGGGAAAGAGATTCCACACGATTCTGGACGTTAAAACAGATTAAAAACCGCATATTTTGTTCTCCAGTTTCGTGTGGACGGGGCCCTACACCTCTCCGGAGAGCGGTTTCAAAACGATGAGGTTTCGGTCAGCTGATTCATGATCACTGGTTTTATTAGGGCGGAAGGTCGATTCGTGTAAAAAAAAAATATGCTGTTTCAGTTATATCTAGCCTGCTACACAGCCGTTTTTCGTGTGAACGTGGCCCAACACAAGATTAACCTGGTATTTTAACTGTATTATGCCAGAGGAAGTGTATTAAACTGACGAACGTTGTCCCATTTAAACTTCTTTACCTATTATAGAGTGGCATCCATGCCACTCGCCGGCAAAAGTTAATAAGTCAACTAATCAGAGTTAAACCGAAACTGAATTTGACTTGCACATAAGCGTTTTCCATTTCTTGGCGGCGGTTCATGTGTTCACATCACAATCTGTCATTGATTAATTTGATTCCCCTCGCGAATTTTTATCAATACCAATACCAAGATTACTAACTCCATCGATAACATACCTCGGTCTGCCAGCCATAGCTTTATTCAGGCAATGTACCTGCGCAAGGGATGCCGGATAACTGAGTCCCGGACGCCAGCGTTTGTTACCATCCTTCTTATTGAATCCACACTGCTCAGTCAGCCAGTCAATCAGTCAGTTTTATTCAGTACTGGTTATAATTGGACCGGAGCTTCATACCCGAGACAAGAAAGGACTTGAAGGCCATGACGTCAGCCTGCTGATCGGTTCTCCACACTAAGGACGAGAATTTAACCTTCAGAGCATAAAAAACATAGTCCGATAATTAAACCCTCAGCGGCTCACCTATACCCAAATATTGATCGAGTATCCTCCCTGGGTTCATTATATTCTTGCAAGAGAGTTAACCGTGGTACAGCATTCCAATTATCGATAAATGCTATTCATTGTTCACCCAGATTTCCATTATTACAAATGCATTTGCAGTTTATTTGAGGCACTATATTTGCCAGGAATATCAAAAATCCCCAAGCTGCAAATTGTTTCAAATTGACCTGCAGAACAGCTGTTAGTATATGTTAAGGAGAAGCTTGCAAAAACAACTTTGGGATGGATTGCGCCTATTTGTTAGATCGTGACTTAAGATCCCCAGATCTATTTGCGTTTCGATTTACCTTTCAAACGCATCAAAGTAGTACTTTCTACAGGTTACTTGGATCTGCCCACCTTCATCAGTTTGAAGGAACGTTACCTGAAGCATATAGGGCACGCCACCGTCATGGTTCCTTTGTCATCTCAGTGGCAAGGATCCCGTTCCTCATTTTCACCTGCTACTGATAGAAAGCTTAAAATACCACAGTTAGCAGAACAGTGCAAGACCGTTCGTACAGATTTATTTTTTAATTAAGGGTCACGTAGGTCTGGTGTGACAAGGTCACTGGTTAAAACTGCACATCCGCGCGCTGCATTTTGAATTCTTTCTCATAGGCGGAAGAATCGCTGTGATTAGATTAACATGTTTTTGGAACTCACCCACTAAATGTTCTCTCAGATTATTGCCCAGGTATTTTGACCTTCGTTGATAGGATTTGAGCTTTGAGATTTGAGCTTTTAGACTGGAGTCTCCTAAACGATCACAATCCTCTGAAAGTTTAAGTTCGATTTGGTGAAGTAAAAAAGGTTTTCTGACATACTCACCATTAGTTTTCGCTCTCTATTTTATCCTCTTCACTGATTCTTCCCGACTGCAAATTGACCTGTTAAGATGAACGACTTTTACAGATAGTTAAGTAGTGGCGGATCTAGACCTTTAGATAAGGGGGGGGGGGGGGGGGGGGGGCGAGGGGAGGGTGAGGGGGCGGTATCAAAAAACGTCTTTTCGGCCCTTCGGGCCTCAGTTTGGTCTAAAAATAAGCGGGGAGCTCCCCTCGATTCCCCATTGGGTAAGTAGTAGCAGAATGATTTTAAAAAACCACAACAGGTCACTGGGTTCGAGTCCCAAAAAAGGCACAGATCACTCTGTGCTTTGACTGGCTTGCTGATCTGCTCAGACACACAACATGACAACGGCAGTACATTATCCGTAATACCAACACACAATCAGCTGGGTTCGTGTTCCCTAAAAGTCTCAAATCAGTCCCTGGATGGACCTCTGACCTCTTCGGAAGAATCGCATTCACTGCTAAAAAACCATGGCATTAGTGTTTTAAAGTTTTGTATCAGGGCTTGGAGCAATCCCACTGGCAAAGTGTTGGCACGAAGTTGAAAGGGGGGGGAGGGGGGTTCTTCTGCTATACTTACATTGTGGTGAAGTGTCTACAGTTCTCTTTTGACTAACCTACTCCAAACAGCAGAGACAACACAACAAAGTTAGTCTAGTCAGTGAAACTAAGGGACTTGTCAGAAATTAGCAGGGGGGATGGGGGGTGGGAATTTTAAATTTGGGTTCGGAAATGAGGTGACCCATCCCTGCAATGGGAGTGAAATTTGCTAACCCTCCCCTTGACCTTGGCCTAAAATATCATGACCCTCCTATACACTAGGGTGAGTCAGTATTATGAAAGCTCAAAATAAATTTCTAATCTGTTCTTTGTAATGCAATATAGTACATACATTTTAGATGACAGCATTAAGAGTCCGACTCTGATTCTGACAGCTGATCACTCGACTCTCCTATTTCTCCCAGGTTTTTTTTTTTACAAAATAAAGAACTACTTTTTTCTTCCGTGGGTGAACCTGTACATGATCACGGACACATATTTGCATGACCCTCCCCCTTTTAACGGCCCATTTTTCATGACCCCTCCCTTTTCTGCAGTCTCAAAAAGTTGTGACCCTCCCTCTTTTTCCACCCCCCTCCCCCCCTGCTAATTTCTGACAAGTCCCTAATCTATTTAGCACATAATACAAAAAACGTAAGTTTTGAATGAAGAATTGGTAGGTGGAGGCTTATCGCCATATACTACAGTTGCCTGATATGGCGGTTGGTCAATACAGCTAGCATGGTGTGGACTTTTTTAATTTGACTTAGTGCACCGGCCCTATATCGTACTAGATACTCACGTCACCAGCGGCGATGGGTTGGAATCCCATCGAATCAATTAGGTGATTATATTTTTTGTGTTTTTACTTCTTCAACAATTACAATTAATGCCTTTTCTAACAGTTTGACCGTCTTGTGAGAAAAGATTTAAATAAAAAACACTTTGCTATACTTACACTCTGGACTGTTCAGTTTAGATTCTGCCTTGGTATCTTTTGGGGGGTGGTCACTCTGCCTTGTGAACACCCTGAATCATATTCCCTGCTCATCAGACAAAAGGAGCATACTATGACGTTGTAATCATTGACTAAAAAAGTAAAAAGATGACACTTCCCTGTAGCTTTAGAGTTTTCCTTCGTTGCCCAGAGGAACGGATCTTCACTGCTATCGATGTTTTCAAACCAAATTTTTATCAGCATAAGCTTCTACTTCTCTTCTTTCATCTTGATAGCGTCTTGATTTTGTACACCATAATTAGACATCACGACGAAAGGAAGTCTTGAAGAAAAATAGACTCGTGAAAAACAGTGCTTGCGAGAAAATAGCTACGCCGAGCTATAATCCGAACTCCTGAAATAAAACAGCCGTTGAAAACCACAAAAGACGCACAAATGATAAAAAAATTCTTTTTATTTCTTTTGTTAACAACAGTTGAGAGAGATCGTTACAAAGTATCCCTTACATTGTAACAATTTTCCTCTATAAAAAAGACACGACACACAGAAACGTCTTTATATCTTTATTTCCATTTTTCTTTATTAGCTCGTTTTACTAGGATTTACAACACTCCATCTACAAACGATTTGCACGTGTTTTTTCTTTGCGGAGAAATTGAAGTCGTTGAAAAAAAATGGTTGCCAGCAGAACGAACGTCGAGATTCAGTCGTCCACTGACGAAAAATGCCACTGACGCTGTCTCCAAAAAAGACGGTTGTATGAAGAAATGTCAAAGTACGCAAAAACAACTAGTATTTTGAGGTTTTTTTTATGCTTATTGTTTACGCAAAATAGTGTAAGGTGCGAAATAAAATCGCTGAAATTAAATTATTAGGTTAGTATTTTTCCTGAAGGATATGGAATAAAGACACAGGACACGGTTTTTCACGAATTTTATTGTTTTGCAATCATAATTGTACAGTTGCTATTCTACTAAAAACTAATTTGTACACTAGGCGTATAAAAAGTCCTGCAATTGAACAGCTGGGTAAGTATTGTTCCTGAAATAAAATCTTTTCGTTAGTGGAATAAAGACACCACACTTTTCTTTCGACGTTTATTATTTTTGCAGCCATAATTACACATTTACTATACTACTAACATATAAAATAGGAGTGGAAAAAGTCCTGCACGTTGAATAGCTAGGTAAGTATTGTTCCTGAAATAAAATCTTTTCGTTAGTGGAATAAAGACACCGCACACTTTTCTTTTGACTTTTATTTTTTTTGCAGCCATAATTACACAGTAATTATACCACTAACATAAAGTAGGGGTGGAAAAAAGTCCTGAAAATTGAATAGCTAGGTAAGTATTGTTCCTGAAATAAAATATTTTCGTTAGTGGAATAAAGACACCACACACTTTTCCATCGACTTTTATTATTTTGCAGTCCTAATTACACAGTTATTATATAACTACTAACATAGACTATAAAGTCCGGCAATTGAAAAGCTAGCTTGGATTAGTAATCTCCCTGAAATAAAACATTTCCGTTAGTTGAATAAAGACACGGCACTCTTTTTTCGACTTTGTTTATTGTTTTGCAATCGTAGTTACACAATTGCTATACACTACTATAAACTCAATAAGAGTCCTGCAATTAAAAAGCTAGCTTAGATTAGTGTTTTTCCTGAAATAAGACATTTCCGTTAGTAGAATGAAGACAAAGCACTCTTTTTTTCGACTTTTATTATTTTGAAATCACAGTTATTACACAGTTGCTAGGGATTACTATCCGAACTATGCCACAGAACCTAAATATGCATGCGCACGAAAGAGGCTGATAGAATTTTATCCTGAGGTCGAATGGCTGATTTAGTAGCTATCCCTGAAATGAAATGTTCCGTTAGTCGATTAACGACACAGCACACAGTTTCTGGCAATTTTATTATTTCACAATCATAATTACATAACTCATATCCTTATCATGAACACAAGACCCAAATACGCAAAAAAGAGACGCTCTCCTGGAGCTATATGTGTTCGAACAATCGAAATTAGTTTCCTAAAATGGAAAAAGGGGGTTAGTATCCAGTTCCTGAAATCAAAATGTTTTGTTAGTTTATTTTTGAAAAGATTAGCTAAACCAGCTATCTTACTGTAATTAAGGAGAATAGAGACAACACACAGGCTTTTTTTTTATATTAATTTTATTACTTTTGCAATTATTATTAAACAGTTTCTATATTACTATTTAACTATGACACAAACCTAAAGCGCTCCTACGCGAAAAATTTGGAGTCCAGGGAAACCGAGGAATGTTCCTGTGTCTAAAAATCTTGACACTGCGAAAGGAACACACCAGGGTCCCCCAGACGGTACGCAAGGATCACTTGTCAGCTTGCTATCGAAATTAGACGTCGATACCAAGACTTGAAGTGTCCATAACATAGAAAGAGACGAATCCGATGCCGAAAACAATGCCGGAAGATTTCGAAACAGAAAATTGCGAAGTTTCGAATCGAACATTGTAGACCGAAAACGTTAATTTAGAAGATAACACCTGCCCCCAACATTGCTTTCTTAATCTTTACGATACATGTAATTTAGGTCTGTGACCACGGAAAAAAACTTCCGGCGTTTATACAATGATAGGGGCGTTGGTGTTATCTTCCGGCGTGATACAACTTCCTGGTTGAATGTGACGACCTGAGTACGGCCGGCCAATTCGCCATTTGCACATCCCCCACAATACACCTTGTTTGCCCCCCAAAACTTTGCATAACCTTTGTTTTATGTATCTACTAGTCATAACAGTGGTCCCAAGAGAAATAAAAGACAATGCTTGTGCAAAATTTTGGGGGACAAACAAGGTGTATTATGGGAAATGTGAAAATGGCGAATAGGGAGCTTAAGCAAAGACGTTTCTCGGAGCAACTTAGATCAACCGGAAGTGGGCATTTTGAATTCTTGGGCAGCACTTTTGCCCAAACTTCTTGGTAATCAACTCTATTATTGTCAACACTCTAAGCAATTTGGTAGCGTCAAGGCATATAAAAATGAAAATGGCCTCACTTCCGGTTGACTTACGTCGCTCAAGAACACTCGTGCTTAACGCCAATTGAATACAACAATTGAATACAACTACAAAGCAATCTCACATTACCTTCTGTTCATTTTCTTCCTTCACTTTATTCAAATTTTAATTCATTGGCTTAAGAGACTTAGTTTACCTTAACACTAACGTGACTAACTACTCTAGTCCACATATGACGCCGTCGATCTTTGTTCGGCTTTCTTCGGCCGGTCGGCCAGCACGATACCTTTCCACTGATGACCAATGTACCCGGATGCGTTGCTGTGCATTTCTGGTTGTCCATATATTATGAAGTCTACCTACGCCTACAATTTGTAGACGATAATAGCATTATTGCCTGCGAGGTGCAATGCAGGACTTTAGCAGAGCAGACCTTTACCGCAAGGCAAAATATACAACAAAGAGACAACCACAGTAGACGATGCGTCTCAGTGTCAATCCTGCCATAGCGATAAGAACCTCTTCTGCACTAGCTAAGTTTATTTACTACGGTCCGGCAGGTCCATGATCCTCAACGACTAGGGCAGTTGATCCTTGTAGTGCTGAGGTGCGTCCGTGATTGGAAGACTACCTACGCTTACAAATTGTAAGCGTTCTACACTATGGTGTGTGCATTGTCCCATTATTGCCCCGAGGTAGAAAGTAATGATTTACCTTTCAACTGATCTACGCTGGCAAACTTGGCGATGTAAGCTACTACCTCTCTTTTTTTCAGGGACTCCTCGGGACAGAGGAGACTACTGAAGGTAATTTCATGCCGCATACAGTGCAATTATGCCGTAATCAGTTTCCGGTAACTGAAGTCAACGAGTCATACAGTTCAGTAGCACGGCCAATTACAAAGGTATTAGCAGCTCACCAAGCCTACCGGTCCATTGCCTGCAACTGAAGAAACCACTAAACCTGTCAGGAGTGGCCAAATAAGGTCTCCTTACAAAAGTTGAATGGCCTTTGATCTCCAGTTTGCTACTTTTTATTCAAGCTAGATATCTGGGTGAACCTCACGGAAAGAAAAGAGAAGAGAGAGAAAGAGAAATTTCACTTAAAAACAGCGCTTAGACTGTTTAAGTGAAACGTGATTAATCAATTGAATTTTGCGCCACTAAACTAAGCGGTAAAACAGAATCGCTGCATCGACAACGAAGATGAATTCCTACGGTAAACGCTTTCGCACTTAACCGAAGCCGAATTTTATGCCAAAACTGAAGCCGAAAGAAGGCCGAGCGACTTACAGCAAAAATACCGATCGAAAACTGGTGACCGAAAACCCAAAAAGAAAACCTAAGGGGAGGAACCTTACCAGCCCAGGGACCCCATCTAACTAAGCTAACTAAGTTAAATTACGCCGAATGAGAAGTTCTCTGACTTCAGGCCGAATGTGTGTGCATGAAGTATGCTTTGTAAGGTTCATCCAGAGCTCTATTTATATTCCCACCATCCCAACCCACAAGGAAATGACTAACCGCATTATATGAACGTTGAAAATGGGGTGTGCTGCTGTTATGGGACCACCATTGGGTGTGCTGTGGTAGTGAAGAAAGCCAGTGGGAAGCTGCGGTATAATAGAAGTGGTCTCAGCGCTGTACTGGAACGACCTGTACTGGGTTGAGTCCTATGGAGTTGACATGCTGTGGTACTTAGGATATCATCGGGTGCGCTGCTGTAGTGAACTACCAATGAGCTTACTTTGGGATTAAAATAACCCCTTGGTAAGTGCTGCGGTGCCATGCAATCGAATGCAATGATTTGATTTACCAGGTCACCGAACAAGCTTTGCTGTTTTGGCAGAAATATGTAGCAAGATTGCAAATTGTTCGTCAGGAAGTCGAGGAAACCTGAAAAAAAGTGATATGCAAGTAAGAATGAAACTAAGGACAAAATGTCTACTTAGCTTACAGCTTTCGAACAAACATCTGGAAACGACGGTTTCGCGACTGGTGCAGTTAACAATATTTTTGCAACAAACATAATAAAACTAACATTAACAAAAACAGAGTAGTTCTGGATAGGATCCAGGAAAACTGGAAAAACTGTACAGGCCACCGGTGTAGAGGATAATCTTAATTTATCTAAGTCTCTTATGACGCTATTTGATTATTAAACAAGCTTTATGAAAATGCACTCTGCTTTAAAGAAAGAGAAGCTTTTCTATGGAGAATAAAATTTATAAACATGGCAAGAAAATTTATTAGGGCGCAAGATGAACTTGTCGGCGGTGCACTGACTTTCCAGCCTATTCAATTTTTTTCAAATTTATATTTTCTATCAATTCCAAATTTGAATTTTGGAATTTTACTTTTTTAGTCGTATTACAATAACACAATTAAATGCTAACTTGAAAACTACGAAACATGTTCATCTTTAATTTCTTGTTATCATCTTCATTGTGCGCGCCAGCTTGTAATTTTATTATCGATTCTTAGATGACAGTTTTTTGCTGTAATACATTCAATGTTTCTATAATTTTGCGTTCAGAGAACTGCTATTGTTACGTTAAATGGAATTACAAGTGCACCTTACCTTCAAAATTTTAACATAAGAATATTAAACTCTCGTACCATTTAATTTAAAAATAAATGTTAGAAACAGCATTCAACTGAGCAAAACTGGAAATGTTGCGAGTGTTTAATTTAGTACACGAATGAAATGTGAAACCACGCGGTACACATAAAGTTTTAAGTGGAATGAGAACTTTAACTCAGCTTACCTTTTTAGCATGGTCCTTCCTTATCTTGAAAGTCCTCGACCCTTGGCTAAATTAGTTTTATATTTGTGCTCAATAATTTGAAGGAAGAAGACCAGAATTTGTTGCTCACTGCATGAACTGTTTGTCAAATCTGAGCGGTTTTGTAAAGTGCGCCAAATCACCCCATGGCCCACGTGGAATTGGTCTTTTCTGATTGGCTCGTTGTGCATACCAAGCTCTTTCTGATTTGCAGCTTACGTAACGACGGCCTTTTCGGGTTGATAAGAACTAGTTTAGTTCCCTCCGCTGGGAACTAAACTTCTATCAGTTTCATGCAAATTCTGCAAAAAAATTATTGTTTTGACCTCCAACAAAGCCGCGCCGCGTTTCGTGGTTGCAAACCAAGAATAGCACGGCTAAAGCTCTTCATGAGCAACTCTCCAGGAGGGAGTTGGGGAGACGGAGGGAGAGGTTCCGGAACCCCATTAATATAATCCGTCAGAACAGAGGATTTTTAAAAGTTCATCAGAAGCTAACGGCCATGAATTTGAAATATAAATCACAATCCGAAATAGAGTTTTAGCTTAAGGGGAAACTGCCTATCTTGGTTATTTATCAATAGAACAACAGTGACCTGCACTTGCGACCTGTGTTAATGTTTCTGTACCGATCCACCCCTTCTCTTATTCAATTTGGTGATAATTTAGACCATAAGACATCTATTGCTTTCTAGAACCATTTTTCAACTTTCCTCTGACTGTATCTGGGGAAATCTTATCATGCGTTCTCCTGTATAGCGATGAAATCTGGAATGTAGGACTGTAGAGGTTTTGCTCAAATGCGAATTCAAAGTAGACAGACTGCAAATTATCTTAGTTGCTAAAATATATATCTACGTGTCGCAACTGTTCATCAGTAGGATGCCTAAAATGCGTGCAATTCCACAATTGGTTTCGGCTCCATTAAATCCTATACCAATTGCAGAACATTTTAGGAGGAGCCACCCACCATGTGAGCACAGTCACGGACAATGTATAAGTGAGGAAAATAACGCAAGGTAAAATTAAGACGTTAATAAACGAAGTAATTGTAGTATTACGCTCCTCCCTCCCCTCCCCTTTCCTTTATAAAGCTCACGGTTAGTAGACTGGCACTAGATTTTTTGTTGTTTTCATAATGGCGGCGGAAGCTGGTTGTCTCAAGCGCCAATAACCTGTTGTGTTTCGAAAATTCACTACGGTTACTTCGAGTTTTTTGTAAAATTAAATCAAAATTGTGTCAATGGTTGAAATGGCGGAGAGCCCAAGGGCTCTCGGAGTGCAAGAAGAAAAAGATCTGAAAAAGTTCTTAAAATTTCTTTCGCTGAAGGTAGGTACACGTCAAAACCTTACGTGTCCTTTGCCATAATATGATGCATATGTCTTAAGCTTGTCTTAAAATTCGCATATGTTGATGTGTTGGTTTATAGGCTAGCAAAGGCTTTCCAAGGAAGAATATCTAATATGCAATTTGTAGCAGTTCCGGCAATTTTATAGCTTCCAAATGATGTTGTTATATAATTGAATCTAGCAAAACTCACAGACTTTAGAGAATCTTTATAGTTCAAGAAGGCAAATGCGGATGGCATTAATTATAAATCCAACGTATGTATTTCATATAGCAAAGAATGGAATATGCGCTAAACTGTGCGTATTTATTTTCGCAGCAAAATGCTTGAAATATATGATGTTACGAAAACAGTTCATGACAGTTGCAGGATGTTTACGTCTTTGTGTCCCATGACGTTTGCATTAATTTTGTCATAAATGCATATTATGCAGTTTTACGGCAGTCCAATTTTTTTTCCGGGTAATCATATAAAGTCTATCAATTTCAGCAAGTTGCAAAGCTCAATATCTTAAAGGAAATTGTAGCCATTTAAAACTGCAAAATTGAGTGACCAAAACGTTAATGAGCCATGCATTCTTTGTAGAATTTATGAGAAAAGGAATTTATCTTAAGCTATTCAATTTATCAGGCGTAAATGTTCAGAGAGTGCTAATATTGCTGTACAAGGTTTTTGTCCACTGAAAATGAAAATTACTCAATTTCCTGGTGGATTTAGTCTCATTACCTTGATCGTAGAGTGATATTAAGCATAGATTACTGACAAGGCAAAAAAAAGATGTAAACAAAGATTTCTCTATAGGGACAATAATCAAAACCCCCCAAAATCCTTTGTGTTGGAAGGAAAGTCCCCAAAAAGCCAAAACCCCAGTTTCTATTTTTCAAACCATAACATTTAGTATTAACGCTTGCAGTGAAATCTGCAATCCTGGTTTCATCTTCCCACTCCCCCCTAAAAAATAATTGCCAGAAAACATCTTTGCCTCCAAAATCCCAGATTGGTGAATTTCAAAATGTAAAAGGTCCCTTGATAATGAAAGTATCCCCTTTCCTCAGGGTCAAAATGCTACATGTATAATAACCTGCAATTCCTATGATCAGATTACTCTTGCTATGCATGTGCACAGTCAGGGTTCTCATTAAGTGGCAGCAGCCGGCTAAAAAACCGGCTACTTGGAGGTTTGAGCTGTCTACTTTTTGGGGAAATAGGCTAAAATGAGAGAGTGATAGCTTGAAATTGCCTACAGCACTCAGTTACCAAGCCGCCTACTTTTATATCCTAGCTGTCTACTTTAAAAATTAATGAGAACCCTGCACAGTGATTTTGTTACAAATAGTTATAGTGAGTCCTCAGACTCATCTCATGAAAAATCTTGAGTGCCAGTCCACCGGACTGAATTGACAATTAGCAGTCTTGGATTACATCCTTGAAATTTCTACTGTAGTCAATTAATAAAGATAAATCAATATAATTAGCTGCCAATAAACTGTAGAGGAGACCGATATCCGGCCGTATGATCCTCATCCATGATCAGAGTCCATCCGAAAGTCTTGCATGAAGTACAGCGGAGATTCCTTAGCTTCGTTAACAACATGGAACTTTATCACTTTGCACAGTAACCATTGAATGTTAATCTTCGACAAACATTGTGCAATTCTTATAAACCTCTAGTAAGCGGACACCCTCTGTTAAGTGGACACTTGGGAAGGTCCCGAAGTTGTCCGCTTAATAGAGGTTTCACTGTATATTTTTTCCAGCTTACATAATAAATGATTCTTTCACTTCACCGTCCATTCTTTCCTATACTTTTTTTAGGCTGTACAAGTTATCGTTCAGTCACGTCTTGGAGAAAAGATCCATACAAAGTCCAAACCCAATTCCATGGGACAAGACTGGGTAAGTTACCAGGGCTGATGTCAAGTTGCCTAGTAAATGATGGAAGTAGACAGGGATTTAAACAGCTTGGGATTTTGATTGGTTCTATTTTTCTTCTATTTTCCTACAAAAGTAGGTGGGGGTCACATTCATAATGGCCAGGGGATTAAATCACTGGCCCCCAGCCCTTAAAAATGACAGCCAGGCTGAGATGCTGTACATTGTGTCTTACATTTAGTTTTACTGAAAGTTTTAATACAGTGGAGCATACATGTGTGACCATCACCTCTTGGGAAGTGGATCTGCAAGGATGGTTACAGGTGTTTCAGTTGTGGGCTCAGTACACCCACTTTACTTGGATTAATTTTTACAAACAATCAAAACAGGAAAAACCCAACTGTTAGTGTGAGAAGGATATGGAGAAAATAAAAAGGTTTGTTTCCATCGACGTATTTTCATGGCAGGTACTATTTTTTATCTGTAATCAGAGAAAGAGATAGAAAATGAGAAAGAGGCCAATCATAGAATGCAACAAATTTGAATCTGGATTTGATTTCTATAATGAATCCACTCCACTGGAATGTGGATTCTTGGTCATCCCAATGTGTGTTTGCATTTTTGTTATTTTGTTATTTTGGATCTTTTTATTTGACCATAACTGTATTTTCCCTTATAAGTTAATTTATGTTAAATGTAAATTCTTTCAGTTCAATCTTGCTATAAATGATCATCCTGATGTTGCTGCAGAAGTTAAGAAAGTGACAAGTGGTAGACTTCCCTCCAAAGAAAGTCCCATGTGTGTAGAGATATCTTTAAAAACCAACGAGGTAATTAATAATGGGTGAGCGTTACAGTAGCAACAACTTATAACAACAACACTTAATTATAATACCGGAAATGACCTAAGGCTAATAAATGCCCACTTCCAAATAAATGCCTCTTATCTAGTAAATCCCCCCTCTACACTGTTAAAATTGTATTAGACGCCCCTCTCTTGACTAATAAACGTCCCCCCCATTAGAATTACTCCAAAATCTTAGGAATTAGCAAAATTAAAGGAGCAAAATCGTTCATTTCAATTGGTTTCTTGCTTGATTAACCAGGGTTTACGCATTTCATCTTGATTAATGTCAAGTTCAAAGTAAGGATAGTCTAACGATGGCAGAACAATAACCCTGAGCGAGAATTCTGACATCGATGTTGGTATTTGAAAGAGTGATATGGATCTCTAGACAGTCTAGATACCAATTGATGGAGTGGATATTCCGATACTAGTATTTTTAAACTCTCTTGATATTATTGCCAAAATTGCCAAAAGCATGTTAGTTTTATTGAGCTTGTTACAGTTATGAGAATAAACACCTCTCTCTTTTAAACGCCTCCTATCTATTAAATGCCCCTGTTTGGTACCCTAAAATTAAATAGATGCCCTGGGCATTAATTTGGTCAAGTTATTTATTATAATTATTATTTATTTAGTCCACAAGGTAAGAAGAAATAACATTACTATAAAATTCAACCTAATGAAAAGAGAAATAGTTTAAGAAATTGATGTGTATTTGTAGGCCCTCGGAGAGAGTTTTCTAGAATATTTTGGGGTATGTTAAGGTGTTTCAATTAATATACTTTTTCAGAGGCCATACCAATATTTCTCAATCGCCTTAAAAGTGATTTTATTCTTGTCAGATTGCTATAAAATTGCTATGAAATTTTGGTGTAGTTTCTTTCTTGTGATCCTGAAAACTAACCTGTTTTCTTGCCATTCATTTCCATGGATTATACTCTTGCCATACCTTTGGAACAACGGGAGTCATCTGCAAAAAATCATTCTGTCGTTATAAAAGATTGCTTATGATGATGGGTCCAAAATACCTTTAGAACACTATAAATTGTAAGTGTAGGAACCTGTTGCTCATATTTTGTACTCCTTGCTTGTTTAGGGAGAATCTATGGTTTTAGAGACTTGGTGCCTTGGTATGAATGACAGGGTTGATTCAAATGCCAAAGTGACATACGCAGTTTACAACAGAATTGGAATGCTACTCAAATCTCTTGTGTCTGTCACAAGAGTGACACCTGCTTATCAGTTGTCACGGAAACAAGGGACGGATTTTATGATGTGCTACAAGTAAGATATAAAAAAGTGATGATATTATTTCGTAAGTAAACTCTGTTGTTCGGTTAGATAAGCCAGCATTCAAGAATTTTTTTTGTCTCCTAGCTCTAATGTCTCAAGGCCCCTTATCCAGTGGGTTATCTGGTCGGTTGGTTCCATCCAAGCCTTGCCAGCTTTTCCCTGCCCAACTTTGCCCACCAAAGCCTTGTGTTTTTTCTTTGTGTGTGTGATTTAACATTAAAATTTACATATATTAGGTGTGATCTGCAGGTTCGCACGTTATTGCTTGCCAACATTAACTTTAATTTTATGCTAAACGCGTGAACCTGCAGATCATGCCTAATATATGTATGTATGCCTCCTCAGTCAGCAATTTCTTTTGTTGTTACCCCTTCCCCACTCTCCCATTATCTCAGGCTTCCTGTGGTTGCTTGTATTTTTACAGTTCCAACTTTCCTCTTCATTGCTCGTAAGTTTAACTGTCTTTAGGTGGTGTTTAATTATTAAATTTAGGGCAGGGAATTGCTGCCTGCAGCATCCATCCAG